>NC_134234.1:278947789-279250820 GCF_965152275.1 Natator depressus
TAAATTCTTAAAGTACAGACCTTTACAGACAGGCCTGAATATCTATATCCTAACAGCATGTAGCTATCTGTGACTGCTAGTAGTGAATATCTCCAATAGTCAGTGATGGGACACTAGATGGGGAGGGTTCTGAGTTACTACAGAGAATTCTTTCCCAGGTGTCTGGTGTTGGGTCTTCTCCACATGCTCGGGGTCTAGCTGATTGTCATATTTGGAGTCAGGAAGGAATTTTCTCCAGTTCAGATTGCCTGAGACCCTGGGGGGTTTTCACTTTCCTCTTCAGCCTGGTGCAGGGTCATTTGCAGGTTTAAACCAATGTAAATGGTAGAGTCTCTGTAACGTGAAGTTTTTAAATCATGATTTGAGGACTTCAGTTACTCAGCCAAGGGTATGGGTCTATTACAGGATGGGTGGGTGAGGTTCTGTGGCCTGCAATATGCAGGAGGTCAGACTAGGTGATCATGATGGTCCCTTCTGGACTTAAAATCTGAGTCTGTTTACACACTATATGCAGAGCTCACAGTGTGTTGCTGAATGAGAGGAATGGCTTCTCACCAGAAAAACCAGAGGCAGTCCCAGTCATAATAGTAGAGCACTGCCAAGCAGGGTGTTCCCAGGGTCTGCTACCAGAATTTTCAGGGTTAGGCAGGCTGCGTGTAGCATTTGAAGAAAAGAGCAAACACTTTCATGCTTCAAACAGAAATGAAAATTGCAAGTTTGGTTCCATTTTGCCTACTTTTTGCAATTGTTCCCATTAGAATAAAAAATAAACTTTCATACACATTATGTCCTGCAGTAGCATTCTCTGTCATGGTGTGCTAGACAACTTTGACGCCTCCAATATTATTGAGTGGCCATTTAAAAAAAAAAAAGAGCCAGACATGAAGAATAACTCATTGATCAAAGGGCCATAAGATTGTGATCTTAGAATTATTTGTGGCTGTGATATTTAGACTCCTTCGTAGACGGTTTATGTTGTATGGGTTAACCTCCTTTTTGTAGGGTTAACTAAATGTACACTGCCTTGTCTTTTGACATCATATTTTGCTGCAGGAGGCTGTATGTTACTAGATATTGCTAAAGACCATTTGACTTTCCTAGCACAGGTGTGAAAGTGATTCTGTTGAGGATCTAAACGATCTCAGTTGTGGAACTAGTGCCCTGCCTCTTTTCATCAATGATAGAGAATGACATTTCTAAACAATGAGATGACCTTTTATAGGACACATACTGCTAGACCCTGATTAACTATATGCTAAGAAGAAGTATTAACATCTCCTGTGGAATAGGAACAGCAGTGAGGACATGGCATCTACTGTAGAAGGGCGAGATAAAGGCAGGGGTGGTATCTGTAGAACTTTTCCACCACAACATCAAACCCTACATCACTGCTGGTGGAAGGATGGAGGGACATGGGAGGTTTAAGCTCTTTGGGGCAGGACTCATTTACTGTATGTTGGTATAGCACCTAATACTATGGGGTCCTGACCTGGTTGAGGCCTCTGGGTGTTACCCCAATATAAATGTTTAATAATAATCTGAGCAGATACCTCAGCATATGGCTCCTGCCTCTTTGTAAGAAAGGAAAGGAGCCACAGCTACCACTATTCTGAAACAGACTATTCATAAATCTTTTTCCTTCATCTCCATTGCTGTTACCACAGGACACTTTTTAATGTTGGAAGCTGGTGGAGTGGATCAGCTTGTTCAGCAACAGTCTGCCTGCCAGTCAAGTTTTCCTTCTCAAATTTTTGTTATAATAAGAAAAACAAAATTTAAAAAACGGTTTTACATACATCTAAAATAAATGGGGCGGGAGGAAGAGAGAATGACTATCTTAGGGTACAACTATCCTACAGTCTGAGTAGGGAGATAACTCTTGGCTCAACTGGAAATTAAAAAATATTAATCCTTCCTGTCCTATCACAATTTATTTGCAGAAAATGTAAATTGAAATGAATGACTTAAACCCAGATGCTACATCCTCTTGTAACATCTGTAGCTTTAATAAGCATCCAGCAGTTCCTATCTTTGAAATACCTGGGTTAGAATACAAGTTAATTTTCCTCATTCCCTGAACTTCAGCGTGCCATCTTAGCTATACTGACATTTTATGTCACCACTTTGACACATTCTTTAAGAGTTTCTGTTTGGTTTAATCTTAGAATATCAGGGTTAGAAGGGACCTCAGGAGGTCATCTAGTCCAACCCCCTGCTCAAAGCAGGACCAATCCCCAATTTTTGCCCCAGATCCCTAAATGGCCCCCTCAAGGATTGAACTCACAACCCTAGGTTTAGCAGGCCAATGCTCAAACCACTGAGCTATCCCTCCCCCCTTACTACTTGCTACTGGATGTTTCTTTGCCCATAAATACCAGTTCCTGCATGCAGCACCCTGTTACTTACTCCTGAGTTTATGGTAGGAAAGGAGTTTAGAGTTAATTGGATAAGTTCATCCCTGGCATAACTCTGCGGAACCCCCATGAGTTAACACCAGGGTTATACTTGGCCCACTGTAACAATTTGGCATGTGACAAATAATGCAATGTATCAATGTTGACATTAAGCTAAAGAGATGATGTCATTCCTGCATTACCAGAATCCCTGCTGCAATATTCACTGATCACAGAGAGAGCTCAAATGAAGAGAACAGTGTATCTTGTTTTGCTAGTTTAAGGGGGACAAGCTCATTTTTAAAGAACCCTCTCCATCAGATGCATTCCAGCAATAGTCAGATTGCAGATCAAATCTGAACAGCAGCAAAAGCTTAATAACCCTTCAGTGAAATATTTGATCTCCAAAGTGTTGGGATTATAGCACTATTGATCTATTAATTCCAAAACAGAGGGACATAATTCTGAAAAACTAAATGTTTTGAGGGCCAGGTAGGTCTCCTTAACACAAATTTTTCTTCTAGCTGTGAAGATATGTTTGGGATTTCTCTTGAAACAATATCAGAGAGTGTGGAAGGAGTAGCGGTAAGGGTGGGATTGGGGAAGGTTTCAAGCAGAAGCTCTACAGTGAGCTTGAGTAGAGATGGAAACAGTAGCTTTAGGGATAATTCTTTATTCTAATTTCCTTATTCTAACACTGCACTCCTTTATTCTAATAAAGATTGTTGCTTTGTTAGAAGAAAGCAACTCCTTCTGTGACTCTTCACAGTTGTCACAAGACACTAGTTATTTGTTTCTTCTCAAAATCTCCTGACCCTAGTTACGTGATTATTCTAAAATCTAAAATCGCTAGGTATGTATTTTATGTTATCATCTGTTTCTTAGTACTGATTGTCTCTCCTCTGTTTATAGTTTTCTACATGCTCGTGGAGACAATTAGTGTCTATTCTTTCCCTTCACATTGATTCCCTGTGGCGTCCTAATGGAGGCTACTACAGTTTGAGAGTCTTTTTTTTTCACCGACAATAAGCCACAACTTTTATTTATTGATAGAAATAGTACAAATGTTCAATTTAGCTGCATTTTACTCTTCTCTGAAAAACCAAAAGGTTCCTCCCTTCTGATGGCTACATCGTCAATTCCATAGTAGCATTTACAATATCGTTACTGTTGTTCTTCAGGGCCCGGACAGCCTTCACCCAGGATACATTCGCCTGGGACATGACCAGCTTGATATCCTTCACCTTGACGCCGGTCTCAGTCAAACTGACACCAAAGCACCTGTCTCCTATACTTGCATAGCTCACCAGTAGTCAGTTCTGCATAAACCTCTTCACACTTCATTGGGAGGACCATGAGTACTGTAATGTTATTTCCCCTTTTGTTTATGCCAGCTGCAAATAATAGCGTGAGTTAAACTTTGCAGATCTGGTCGAGAAAGGTTAGTGACCTTATTCTGGCAAGTGGATGGTCTCCCAGAGAACAAAACAGAGGGAGGAGTGAAGTGAGGGAACCTGTCTCAAGGGCTCAAGGGCTCATGCAGTGGACAAAAAGTATTTTTGCTGTTGAACAGATGCAGTTACAGTAGGGGGTTAACCGAGAATCTTTTCTGAAAGCAGATATGCTGCAGTAGAGCACAACAAAATTCTCCAGCCAGTGAGTATTTTCTTCCTGCTCAGTAGGACCATCATAGACATATCGTTAGGGGCTTAGCAGCAAAGTCTCACTGAACGTCTTGGGCCCTTAAGTGTCTAGGTCACTTCTGAAAACAGGACGTGGCTCTGAAGTCACTTAAGCACTTTGGAAAATTTTAGCCATAACATAACTGTTTCAGCTGAGCTACAATATCAGGTCCAATCAACCACAAAATGTTGACAGGCTGCACTCATCACAATTTGTTTATCTCTGGCCTCATAGGAGAATACTAGTTATCCTTGGATTTATGTTCCCACCTACATTTCATGCTGGCTGAAGTCCTTCATGTAACAATATAGGGCAGAGTCATACTGAGTACTGATTCCCCACTCAGTCTTCCAAATCTTCCTCATGTGAGTAATTCTTACATAGCTCCAATGATACAGAACTATGCTAGGAAGTAAGGGAATGCTCATGTAGGAGTTACAGGCCAGGGGGGCCTATACGCTAGACCCTGTCTTGGGTGTTCTGTTTTAATACCTGCATCGAAGCTAACATTTACATCAGATTAGAGGCGGGCTCAGCCAACTCAGAACTGTTCAGGTACACTACCCTGAATATTAGTTACAGTATAGGTTTATCGAGTTGTTATTGCTGTGGCAGTTATCAGTGTTGTATCATGTTCGCCATGGTATGAACAGAAATTAAGGGCATCAATTAGGTAGAACAGAGCAGTCTACAGCGGATAGCATTAAACTGCTGCTACTGCTAGAAATACCAGCCATATTGTCAAGATCTAAAAACGAACAAGAAAAACTAGGCACAAGACAAACCTTCAGTCACCCAAAAGCCTAACCAAACCAATGTGTCTTGAGTTGTACCCCTAAAGTAGCCGCACGTGGGATCCAGGGAACTGGGCTGAGTGAACCTGAGCATGTGTGACCCAGCTGCCCAGTCTAGCCACTTCTCCACACTCATTCTGAAATGAAGGCTCTGCTCCTCGCTCAGGAGACTCTGGGCCGTATTCACATGGGAGTCTAAGGGCTTCATCTAAAGCCCATTGAAGTCAATGGAAAGAACCCGATTTGGTCTGACCTACAGGGGTGGCTCACAGGTCTGCAGGATTGTGAGTCATCTTGTTACGTCCTGCCTCCAGCATGCAGGAGTATGCTTGGCTGGGTGCCAGCTCTCTAACACCACCAGCCTGTTAGCCACCCAAACGCTCGCCTCTAGGCAATGCCAGCCCTTACTTTGCCTTGCAGGTTAACACTAGGTGCACCCCAGACCCTGAGTCCATTTGAAGCATTTCCCTGCAGTGTCCAGGCCCTTATCCACTGAACACTCACAGAAATACCAGGTCTGTGTTCCCAAAAGAACAGTGTACACACCCATTCGTATGATTCAACTCAGGCCCAGCACTTTGCTCAAAAGCAGAGCACTCATTACTATTTTCATTATAAATTAGGGCTGTCAAGCGATTAAAAAAAATCGTGATTAATTGCTGGATTAAAAAAATTTATCTCAATTAATTGTGAGATTAATTGCACTGTTAAACAATAATAGAATACCATTTATTTAAATATTTTGGATGTTTTCTACATTTCCAAATACGTTGATTTCAATTACAACACAGACTACAAAGTGTACAGTGCTCACTTTATATTTTTTTTATTACAAATATTTGCACTGTAAAAAATGAAATAGTATTTTTAAGTTCACCTCATACAAGTACTGTAGTGCAATCTCTTTATCATGAAAGTTGAATTTCAAATGTAGAATTATATAAAAAAAACCCCTACATTCAAAAATAAAACAATGTAATACTTTGAGCCTACAAGTCCAATCAGTCCTACTTCAGCCAATCGCTCAGACAGACAAGTTTGTTTATATTTGCAGAAGATAATGCTGCCCGCTTCTTGTTTACAGTGTCACCTGAAAGTGAGAACAGGTGTTCACATTGCACTATTGTAGCCAGCATCACAAGAATTTACATGCCAGTTGCACTAAAGATTCATATGTCCCTTGATGCTTCAACCACCATTCCAGACAATGTGTCCATGCTGATGATGGGTTCTGCTCGATAACGATCCAAAGCAGTGCGGACCAATGCATGTTCATTTTCATCATCTGAGTCAGATGCCACCAGCAGAAGGTTAATTTTCTTTTTTAGTGGTTTGGGTTCTGTAGTTTCCGCATTGGAGTGTTGCTCTTTTAAGACTTCTGAAAGCATGCTCCACACCTCATCCCTCTCAAATTTTGGAAGGCACTTCAGATTCTTACATCTTGGGTTGAGAGCTATAGCTATCTTTAGAAATTTCACATTGGTATCTTCTTTGAATTTTGTCAAATACACAGTGAAAGTGTTCTTAAAATGAACAACATGTGCTGGGTCATTATCTGAGACTGCTATAACATGAAATATATGGCAGAAAGTGGGTAAAACAGGTCAGGAGATATACAACTCTCCCCCAAGGAGTTCATTCACAAATTTAATTAATGCATTATTTTTTTAACTAGTGTCATCAGCATGGAAGCATATCCTCTGGAGCAATTGCAGAAGCTTGAAGAGGCATATGAATCTTTATCACATGTAAATATTTTGCAACGCCAGCTACAACAGTGCCATGTGAATGCCTGTTCTCAGTTTCAGGTGACATTGTAATTAAGAAATGGGCAGCATTATCCCCTGTAAATATAATCAAACTTGTTTCTCTTAGCAATTGGCTGAACAAGAATAAGGACTGAGTGGACTTGTAGGCTCTAAAGTTTTACATTGTTTTGTTTTTGAGTGCAGTTATGTAACAAGAACCCCCTACATTTGTAAGTTGCACTTTCATGATAAAGAGATTACACTACAGTGCTTGTATGAGGTGAATTGAAAAATTTCTTTTGTTTATCATTTTTAAAGTGCAAATATTTGTAATAAAAATAATATACAGTGAGCACTGTACATTTTGTATTCGGCATTGTAACTGAAATTGATATATTTGAAAATGTAGAAAAATATCCAAAAATATTTCATAAATTTCTATTGGAATTCTATTGTTTAACAGTGTGATTAATGACGATTAATTTTTTTGAGTTAATCATGTGAGTTAACTGTGATTAATCAACAGCCCTATTTTAAATGTATCCATTTATTATCAAAAAATTCCAGATTCAAGTGACAGCAAGTAAGAATATTGGAAATAAATGGTTACATAAAAAACAAAACCCGGACACGCTTCTAGAGATTAAACTCAACAGGTTAACCAGTCTAAAGAAGTTTTATCTCATCCAATATCCTCTGCAGCTTTTTAACCATGGTTGTCTGAAATCCCATCTTCATGTATGTAAACACACTGCCCGTTTAATTCCCAGGTGCAGGGTGATGTGGTGTCATCTTTGCCTCATAGATATACTCCCGAAGTTTATTGTCTGTGCACACACCCAGGATATCCACCCATGATTTGTTTTTTCTGTGTATTCATTCCCTATTGACTTCACATTTCTTTGCTAACGTCTGACTTTGTATGTAAACTTCTGACAATCTGTTGTATTAGCTTACAATGCTTAATTTACATTCCGGCAGAGAGAAATAGAGACATTTCTGACCTCCTTCTTTGAGGGAAACCAGTTTTTCACCCCGCCTTGATACAGACTTTAAAACCATATTTTCAGTATATAAAAGAGTTGAGTTGCTACTCTGATGACTGGGAGATCACTGAGTGATGATTGGTTGACGAGTTGATGGCATTCATCATGAATTCTCACTTAACAGAGAGGGCCCCGTGAAGGCTGACATCTTCCAAACAATAGTAAGCGTATTTCATCTTGATAATAGGAGTGCCAAAACCACACTGAAAGTAGCTTTCTGTGGTAAAAATGTGCGACACAATTACACTCCAACATATCTTGAGGTGAAACTTGACCACACTCTCACACTTCCATGATCATCTTGAGAAGGTAGCTGCAAAGATAAAAAAGAAACTAGCAGGTACAGCTTGTGGTGCATCAGCATCAGTGTTGTGAACATCTGCAATAGCACTTGTATATTCAGTAACTGAATATTGTGCACCGGTATGGAGCAGATGCAGCCACACGCGACTTGGGAATACCCAGCTGAATACAGTGATGCGGTGCATCAAGGGAACCCTTAAGTTGACTCCAGCACCATGGCTACCTGTTCTAACATCGCTCCCCTGCTGACACACAGAACTGCTGCAACATTCTGTAAAGCTCAGCGAGTCCAGGAAAACAGATGTCTTTTTATCCACCAAGACCTTGACAACGCCCCCCAACCCTGCAAAGCCTTAAGACCCACAAGCCTTTCTGGAAACATTCGTTTAGCCTCGTGCAATCAGGCTACAATCAGAAGGAGGCTTGGAAAGCAGATTGGGCTAAACAAGACTTTAAAAATAAGCACCTTGTGCCAGATCCCACGCAGAAGGTTCCTGGATTTGACCTTCCACGGTCATCTTGGTCACCTCTGAACCAAATGAGAACCAACCATGCTAGATGTAAAAAGAAAAGGAGTAACTTGTGGCACCTCAGAGACTATCCAATTTATTTGAGCATAAGCTTTCGTGAGCTACAGCTCACTATGCATCCGATGAAGTGAGCTGTAGCTCACGAAAGCTTATGCTCAAATAAATTGGTTAGTCTCTAAGGTGCCACAAGTACTCCTTTTCTTTTTGCGAATACAGACTAACACGGCTGTTACTCTGAAACATGCTAGATGTGGACATCTAATGCACAAATGGAAAATCAAGGACTCCCTGGTGTGCAAGTGTGGTTCCCCACAACAGATGATCGAACATATCATTACCTACTGCCCAATTTATAAATATAAAGGAGGCATCACTGCAATAAATTCTGCTACTCCTGATGTAGCCATTTGGCTGGATCAACTTCAGGCGAAATTGTAGTTGCTGCTCTACCCCAGCCATATGGCAGAAGAAGAAGAAGAAGAAGAAGTATATAAACATAACTCCTTACATACTATCTGTATATACATTTCACAATGCTATTAATGACTAGTGTGACCCTGAATTTTATGTAAGAACTTACATGACATTCTTTGGTGAATCAGAATGTATGTACCAGAATCCAGCTAGTCCTGTAATCCCCTGGCCATATGACATTAAGGGGTTCTTGGGTCACACTTACACCTTCTTCCTGCTCCCTCAGTGTGTGTGTGTTACACTAGCTCAGATTTACGGATGATGGGCTAGATTGTGACTGAGACACCCTGGGATATGGTGAAGGGGAATGTGGAGAAGCCACACCGCAGCTGGCATCCATAGAGGGAAATTTGCCAACTCAGCCAAAATACCTGGGTGGTATTGGACAGATACACAACAGAGTGTGGAGCCGTGATCCTGCCTCCTTCCTGTGCCTAGGGGGTGCTAGCAGGAAACAGTCCATGTTCTCAGTAGAGCACAGGGATAGCAAATGAGGCCAGGGCTTGCCCACTGTGCAGGTTTGCACCCTACTTAGAGTTACTCCAATGCAAGGACCAACCACAATCTGACCCTGAGACCCACTTACCACCATGTAACTTGTACCCCATTACACATCCCCAAGTGTGTGGTAGTTTAAACTGATGTGTAACTCACATACTTGGGCGGGTGGGAGGTAAGAAAAGAGGACTGCAGTAGGAAAAATAATTAACAGGTGATAGAAAAAGATGTAAACTACAGGGGACACCTATTTTAATTACTATTTCACTCCTTAATGTATAAGTTACCATAATGTAAAAGCCTACACTGGTGTAAGTAGGTTCAAGGGCACCTGGGTTGCATTTGTTTTCTCACGTCTGAATCTGATCCTCCTTTTATACCTAACCCATGCTAGGCAGCCATTTCAGGTAATCTCTAGCTGTACTGAAATATATACCATACCTACGATGCAATCTATCTAAGCTAATCTTTTATCTTTCAAGGTGCTGACCACTGAGGTAGCTAAACATCAAAAGAGTAATCTGATTTATTAAGCTTTATTATATAAATAATGTGCTTATTATTTATTTCTTTATTTTGATACCTTTTCCTTCTCCCTTGCCTTATGCTTTGACATCAGTTAAAGTTCTGATCTTGGTATGGAGACTTGTGGACCGGGGGGCTGAATAGTCTATACCTTTATACATAGCACACAACAGATTGCACAGTATGTATTTGTATCACACTATTGGTTTTCTTTTTCTGAGAAGGGACTCTTCATTTCATATATCATGTACAACTTGCTGTAGTGAGGCTTCAGTATCACCCATTCCCATTCCCGAGCACACCATAAAAAAGGAGAACAATATCTATTTGTTTTACATTTCATTTCCCCTAGCAATAGCACCCGGAATCTTTAACAATACCAAGACTGTCCTTTCTGGGCCAGATCCTCA
The DNA here is from genome assembly GCF_965152275.1 of Natator depressus. Lineage (NCBI taxonomy): Eukaryota > Metazoa > Chordata > Testudines > Cheloniidae > Natator > Natator depressus. The sequence goes on from NC_134234.1 coordinate 278,958,194, forward strand.
ACTTGTGTAAATGGTTGTAGCTCCGTTCAGGAGGTATGACAATTTAAATCAGTGGTGGGTCTGGCCCTCTGGCTTGGTAGAACTTTCCCTTAGCAGATCTCAGCAAGCGTTGTAACCATGAATGAACTGAGCCTCACAACTACCTTATGAGAGAGGTGTAATGGCCCCTGAGGCCTGGAGGGAGGCCACTCTGACTCACTGAGTCAGGCAACAAACAACATTCATTTAGCATGGCTCTGCCCTTCCCCTGGGGTGGGGCAGAGTGGTCAGCAATTGTTAGTCCAGCCTCCTGGCTAGGGCAGACGGCAAAGACAGTCTGGAGCTCTGACCCTCTGGGCAGGGCAGAGCAATAAGTAGTCTTTAGCTCAGCCTCTGGGTTAGGGCAGACAGCAATACAGTCTAGGCCTGAGGGCCTACGGTGTGTGTGTGTGGCCAATCCCCAGCTATGGGATTGGCAGCTAAGGGGAAGGGAAAGAGGTAGGGGGACCCAGGTCCACCATACTCCCCAGGGCCCTGTTAGTGATGGGTAGTCCTGCCACTGGGTTGGCAGGGAAACTGAATTCCACTGCTCGCTTCCCGGCAGCACAACTTGACCAAAGTCTGGTTCCCCGGGGCTACTTCTTATTGGTGTGGCTCCGTAGTCAGTGGGTCCTAAGTCACTTCAGGGTAGATGGCTGACAACAGTCCTGGTAACTCCTCTCTGCTCTCCGTCTTCTCCGGCGGCAGGAAGTGACTAAGGTGACCACCTTTTCAAAATGAAAAAACAGGACACATGCAGGAGCCCTGCCCCCTCCATAGCCCTGCCCCCTACATCAGATGGGTATTTAATTAAAAAAATAATAAAAAGCTGTTAAAATCCATGAGGCTGTCTTGATATTGTCTCCTCCTCCCAGGCCAATGCTCCTCATTGTTCCCCTCACCTTTCATCAGGTTGAGGGACCTGCTAGGAAATGGAGTGGGAAGTTACTGGCAGATTGAGCAATTGAATTGTTGGGTTCAGAATATTGGTGCTGACATGGTTGCGATAGGTTGAGTCTGAGGATGCCAAAGGACTAAGGTGTGCATGCGGAGTCAGCAGTGGGAGGGGACCTGGATTGGGTTGCTGCTTGGGAAAGCTGTGATGCCCATGGCTCTCCTGTGACTTTTGTCTTTGTCCCATGACTAATGCATGAATTTTAAAGGTTTTGACCTTTGACTGGAGTAGATCCTTAATCATAAGCATTGTCATCACTAGTAAATGGTCTGTACCTGAGACTAATTTGTCTGCTGCAGGCGTACTTGTTTATTTTCCAAAATTCAAGTAGCTAAGAATCTTGCTTTATTTTTATACACTGAGAATGCTGAGGTTTAGATTTCCTCTCAACAATATTTGTTGGAACTGGAGAGGATAGTTAACAAGTAAGAAGAGACAAGGTGTGACCCCAAAGCAATCTAAGCTGTGTGGTTTTGCTGTTTCTGTTGTAGTTTAATGTTGTGAGTCATTCTGTGGTGGTGATGTATTTCTGGTGTGGTGGGGTCACACAGTATTCTTATCTCCATACAATTCTAAGCTCTTCACAACATGCAACAGAAAATTAAAGCTTAATAAAAGAAAATCTCATTGCTCCCATCCCAAAAAAGCAAGTAAATAACAAACGATTTTTTTCCTTTCCTTGTCTAAGTGCTCTATCAGTAACATTTGCTTTCATGAAAATGTTTTAGCTTTATTTTCTCTCCTAATTCCTATCTCTTGTCAGTCTTCCACAGTCACTAAACAGGTTGCCTTGACCCTGTACAGAGCAGGAGCAAAGAATGATCATGAATGGTCCCTTCTGGTCCCTTCTATGAGCCTTGTTTTTCCCCTATGGGAATAGCCTCCCTACCATTCCATTTAAAACTTAATTGGCCAACCTGTCAGTCCATCGTGAATGCAGCTATTGACATCATCCAATTATGGGATCAGCTCCAAAGTTCTAAAGAAAGTGCTTTAAAAAAGCATGTACCCCATGTACATGAGCTGTCATTTTTTCTTGAAGAGGCGCTTTTGCCTTCTCCACTCACAATCTGTTGTGTAATTAACTCTGATGTCACAAATACAGCATGCTGTGTAACGTCCCATTTCACGAAGCTGCCAGGTATCTGGGTCGCAGTTTTGTAATCAACCCTGCCACCCTTGACACCAGGTTACAGGCCCAGTGCCTCATCTGCATCAGAGCTCTGCATAGCTGTAAAGCACCTTTTTACTCCCTCAGTTCCTGGGGCTACCAGGGGCTGGTCCAGTGCCTGACCTAATAGGGAACATCCTGAGAGGCCATTCTACAGGCAGGGATCATTGGCCACATCCCACCCTCCCCAACATCTGCCACCCCCGATTCCCACACTCCTTCCCTTGACATACTTTTTACACTTGTGGGCTGGAGGGGGACCAGGGACAGGTGACATAGAGCCAGTAATGTCTGCTATATGCCACCTGGTTACGCAGTAACTTTTAGGCTACTTTGCATTGCTAGTGTGAAATTAAATAGCCTGATTTGTGAGCCAGATCCTGCTCTCTATCTTGTTTTATTTATCCCATCACAGGCACTTGTTTAGAGGATTTACACTAGCAGTTTTAGAGGGGAATTTGTGTCTTACAAGTCACTTTCACTGGAGTAATTCTGATTGTACACTGGCATAACTGAGATCAGAATCTGGACCAGAAAATGAAATGTATCCAAAGGGCAGGACATTTTAAAACATGCTCTGGTGCAGCTATTGAATATAGTGTCTGTTGCACACTGTTAGGGTGGATGAATCTTCTGAATAAACTTCAAAGTGCTGTTATTGTTCACTGTGTTAGTCAGAGAGGCTCTTTTGAGCTGTGTGTTTTTAGCGCTTACAATAGGGATTTTCTGGCATATGCCAGCTCCAGGGATGCTGCCTTTGTTAATCAAAGAAACTGTTTGCCTTAGGGAGGGGAAAGTAGGCTAAGTAGTTTCTGTCAGTGCAGAGTGTGCCCTGTCAATCATGCTGCTCTCAAGATGATTTACCTCTTGATCAGGGCTTTCCAAACTTGGTTCACGGCTTGTTCAGGGTAAGCCCCCGGTGGGCTGCGAGATGCTTTGTTTACCCGAGCGTCCGCAGGTACGGCCGCTTGCAGCTCCCAGTGGCCGCGGTTCACCATTCCCAGCCAATGGGAGGTGCGGGACGTGGCGCTGGCCGGGTCACCGCTTTCCACAGCTCCTATTGGCTGGGAATGGCGAACTGCAGCCACTGGGAGCTGGGAGTGGCCGTACCTGTGGACACTCAGGTAAATAAAGTGTCTTGCAGCCTGCCAGGGGCTTACCCTGAACAAGCCGCGAACCAAGTTTGGGAAGCCCTGAGAGTCTAGATCCAGCGTGATGCAGGCCCCGTCTCCCCCACTTTGGCAACAAAAAAGGACAAATTCAAGGTTGTAGGTGCGTGTCCTACTTTAACACACAAGTAAGAAAACTTAGGCCTGGTCTATGCTTGAAATTTAGATTGACATAGCTCTGTCACTCAGAAGTGTGAAAAATCCACACCCCCAAGAAGAGAAACTATGCTGGTCCTAACCCTCGGCATACATGCCACTAGGTCCATGGAAAATGCTTCAGTTGATCTAGCTACTGTTGCTTGGGAAGGTGGTGTTCCTACACTGATGGGAAAATCCACTTCCATCAGTGAAAACTGTGTCTACACTGCAGGGCGGTACCAGTATTGTAGCTATGCTGGCATAGTCCCCATAGGGTAGACGGGGCCTTAGACTTTGGATACAGTCGCTCAGATTTCAGCAAAAGAGAAGATTGACTCTTTTGTCTTTTCCCTCCTTTAACCTGTCTGCAGAATGGTCCAGCTTGCTTATCCTCATGTATGTTGGTATAGTCAAGCTTCACTGGCAAAGCGGCTGGGCTCTATTAGGACTTGATCGTGCTTCTGTTAAAATCAATGAGGCCACGATCCTCAGTGAAATCAATGGAAGTTAGGAGCCTAAATACCTTTGAGGATCTGGGCCTGGGAGTCTGTCCATTAAGTTTAATGGTAATTGGGTGAACAGACTGGAGTGGAATGCAGTTCTCCTTCTTTACCAAGGCAAACCATTTAGAGCCTACTCCAATGCAATACATGTTGCAGCCCTCTGGGCTGTGCAAGCTGCGAGGAGCTGAGGTTACTGACACCACAGCAGACCTTGCTTTCAATAGGGTTAGCCTGCTTCACAAGGCCTAACACGGTAATGCTGCATCTTTGGAGCAATGAGGTGCAAATAAGCTCCCAGTCTCTGTGCTTGACATTGTCCAGTTCTCAGCAAAGTCTGTGTCCTGGAAAATCCCCAGGGAGTCAGTCCACTGCTAAAGTGGTTGTAAACGCCCCCTTAAGAACTGTAGGAACCTTCATTCCTTTGTACCGAGGCAGGGACCTTGGAAGACTGACTAGTCCAAATTTTAAAAAAATGAAATGACCTCATGAGAGAATGGGTGTCCTGTACCCCTCTGGGCTGCTGAGTGGGGTCTCCCACCCTTGCCCATGTTGTGATGAGGGAAGCATCCTAGCCTAATCTATTTATGGTGATGCCCAGAGGCCCAATCCACTGAAGAGCCTGTGGTGGTGGGTTCTGGAGAACATCCCAGTTGCAGCCCTGAGGAGATTTCCGATTGTGGTGCCTGCTCTGCTGGAGTGGGGAGTTGAGGCCAGCGTGGCCAGGGACAGTAACCCCTCCCTCACCTGAAATCACATCATCACAGAGTGTTAGCAGTGCTACGTTAGTCTGCTATGGCACCTGGTTAGTAAGAGCGGGGCAGTCGCTGAAAGGACTCTTTCCAAAGGGAAAAGCCTGTGGTTTAGCTGAAACTAGAAGAGGCAATGTGCTGTCATGTCTGGAGTGCGTTAGCAGCTCTTGCATCACCCTGAGGCAGAGGGTGAAGCAGCAGAGAGTATCAGAGATTTGTAGTGGGAGAGTTCAGCCAAGAGACAGGAGCTTGAGTCGGGGATGCTTGTCCGTTTAGTCTTTCAAAATACCATGAAATGAAATGCAAAATGCACACCGAGGTAACACTAAAACAGACTCCATAATAGCGTGGGAGCAGCAGGACAAACACTGGAGCTAAGGAAATAAAAATCTGTGCTTTCTCCTGCAGAAAACTGAGCCTCACGCTAAACCTTGGGTGAGACTGTCGGCGTTTTCTGAATGCAAACATCAGTTGGGCACATCAGACACATCCCTCACAGACTGATGTGCATACCCTGGTGATTGATTAATTACAAAGAGCCAGCATCAGGGGCCTCCAGCAGCCGGGATGAGTGTGCCACTGTTAACTATTTTAATTTAGTCTGTTCTACTTATTCAAGTTTTTATTCTGCGCTCATCCCATAGTATCTGAGTGCCTTCCAGTGTGCATTAAGCAATGTGACTACACATCTGAAGGCTGCAGCGTTACTGTAGCTGGGTTGGTCCCAAGATATCAGAGAGACAAGGTGGGTGAGGTAATATAAATTGGTCCTATAAAAAATATTACCTCACCCTCCTACACATCTGAAGCAGCAGCCTCATTGGTTCAAACCAGCCTCACCTAGACTTCCTTACACCGTGCTCAGTGGTTGCTGGGCTGGAAAAGAAATGGGGGGGAGGTATTTATTGATTTTAAGTAATCCCCTGTCTTTACACTGAGATTAATGCACCTTAATCCCATAGACTCCTGCAGCTCCTCCAGTGTGATGTTAATTGAGTGACCTGAGAATATGTGTAAAGATTCAGCTAGATTGCAAGAAGGCCTGTCAGTAACTTCACAATTGAAAAAAGAGAATGCAGTTGGAAAAGCTGAGATACACAAATCCATACATGCCTGAGCTCCAGCACGAATGCTGAGAAATTGATGAATAGGCACCTAGGTTATCACATGCTCAGTTGGGCCATGACACTAACATAGCAATTTAGTCCTTCAACCTTAGGCCAAGGTATTTGTTCAACTTAAACCAGATTAGATAGAGTATGTATCTCTCTTATTTACCATTCTCATTGCTGGGATAGTTGAATGTTTGCACAGCTGCTTTACTGCTAATTCTTCTCCACTCAGAGTAGCTTCTTTCTTACTCATGTGGTACAGAGCTGATCCTGCATCCCTTCGGCTCACTTGAAATCAGTGGGAATTTTATGTGTGTAGGAGTTGCAGGACAAATGTTACATGTTTGGTACAATGGGATTCCATAGTTCAGACTGTTCAGAGAATGAACATTTCAATAGTTTCAATAATTTACCAAATTTAGAGTCCTAAGAATGAAAGGAAATCATAACTAACAGCTAAGATCACTTTGCTTCTAAATGAGAGTATCCACACCTCGGGGCGGTGGGGAAGGTTGTGTTAAAGTGCTTTAATTTATGTGTATTAACGTCACAGCTTTAGTTACTTCATCTTAACTGCCTGTGTAGACAAGCCCTTAAGTTTCTGAAGGATCAGGCCTAAGGGAAGAATAGACTGTAGAGATGATAGTCACCAAGTGAAGAGGATCCACAGCCCAGAAGCAACAGAAATCTTTTCCATTTTTGGTTGATTTACATGTCCCACTTTGTCTTATATGTCTGCAAACCAAAACGATTCAAAAACCTTAATAAGCCAGTTGTGCTTGGTTGTTTACTGTTGGTCAAGGTAAAGAATATGAGCAGGTTCCTGGGTTAGTGTTTTTGTTGTGTGGGGGGTGGTTGCTGGAGAGTATTTGCTTCAGGTTGGGGGGCTGTCTGTAAGCAAGGACTGGCCTGTCTCCCAAGATCTGTGAGAGTGATGGGTCGTCCTTCAGGATAGGTTGTAGATCTACAACCTATCCTTGCAACAAAGCCCGTTGCCAACTGTGTCCACATATCTAGTCAGGGGACACCATCATAGGGCCTAATCACATCAGCCACACTATCAGAGGCTCGTTCGCCTGCACATCCACCAATAATATATGCCATCATGTGCCAGCAATGCCCCCCTGCCATGTACATTGGTCAAACTGGACAGTCTCTACGCAAAAGAATAAATGGACACAAATCAGACGTCAAGAATTATAACATTCAAAAACCAGTTGGAGAACTCTTCAATCTCTCTGGTCACTCGATTACAGACCTAAAAGTCACAATATTACAACAAAAAAACTTCAAAAACAGACTCCAATGAGAGACTGCTGAATTGGAATTAATTTGCAAACTGGATACAATTAACTTAGGCTTGAATAAAGACTGGGAGTGGATGGGTCATTACACAAAGTAAAACTATTTCCCCATGTTTATTTTTTCCCCCTACTGTTCCTCACACATTCTTGTCAACTGCTGGAAATGGCCCACCTTGATTATCACTACAAAAGGGTTTTTTTTTCTCTCCTGCTGGTAATAGCTCACCTTACCTGATCACTCTCGTTACAGTGTCTATGGTAACACCCATTGTTTCATATTCTCTGTGTATATAAAATCCCCCTACTGTATTTTCCCCTGTATGCATCTGATGAAGTGAGCTGTAGCTCATGAAAGCTTATGCTCAAATAAATTTGTTAGTCTCTAAGGTGCCACAAGTCCTCCTTTTATTTATTAAATGAATTTTCTAGGCAAATAAGTGAGTGTTGTTTCTCTTACTAAGGTGGAGAACAGAAATGCTATAAAATGGAAGCCAAATTACCAAAGGGAGGGGAAGAGTGAGAGAGCAAGAGGAGACAAAGAGAAAAAGAGAGTGAGAGAGAAGAACATTGAGCATTCTGTGTAACAAAAAATGAAGCGCAAGGAAAAGCATTAGAGAGCCGCATTTCACTGGTCTGTACTGACAGCCATGGCACGACAATGGAATTAAAATCCAGACAATGAAGTTCCTTAAAAAGACTCAATGAATCTTACCATTTCCTAGAAGGAGGGTTAAGTGTCTTCTATACTTGTTTTAAAATTTTATATATATAAACTAAAATAACACCCTGCAAGGTTTAAAGTTAAAAAAACAACACAAAGATTACATCTGTATCCATAGACTGCATGGTGAAGTTGAGTGCATGGTTTGCATTGGAAAATTAGTCACCTGCAGCAAAAACCTTCCCAAGCTCTGCTAGCTGCTTGCACAGGTTTTGAGTGTGTTACATATTTGTGCAAGAAAAATATGTGCCCACTGAAAGTCTTGTACATTGTACAGCCAAATTGCTTTTAGGTGCCCAATGCTAAGGGCAATATTTTGAAAATTCAGCCCAATGGGATTTCAAAGGTAGCAATACAGACCATGATTCTGCAATGAGCTCTGTGTGGCTGACCTCTGCAGTACGGAACTCAGTGGAGCTCTGTGGAGGCAGAGGGATCTGCTCACACTAGAACGGGTCCCAAATTCTTGAAATTTCTGTGAAATTATTTTTGAAAAAGCATTAGAATTTGGGGTGGGGTGTGGGACTGTTCTTTGGTCAGTTTATATGGGGATTGAAAGATTTTGAAACTTGAAAATTTTGATCAAAAAATGTTTATGAAAAAAGTTGATTTTTTTTCTGAAAATTTTCTATATTTTCCAGTCAGTTCTAGCTGCATGGAGCTCAGTGCAGGATCAGGGCTGCTGTGTGTGAAAACGGGATCAGGGCCACTGTGTATGAGATCTTTCTGACAATAATTTGCACTTAAACTTAAGAATAAGAACAGAGATTTTCTACTGTGGTCTCTCATTTGCTGGAAAACTACCTTTATTAAGACAAAGCAGCGTGTTAGAATTTATCTAGTGGAAGGATCCCCAACGTGAAACTCATGTAAGAAAGCACTTTCCAGGACACTTGACCTGAGTACATTAATCTACATCATCTTTCAAACTATACTCCTGAAACAGAATAATTATGGTTTAAATGTCTCAGATTGCTTGATTAATGCCAGAATTCTCTTCACATCATCTTTTCATAAAGCTGCAGATACTTGCTATTGAAAAAAACACTTGATTATATGACAAGGTGTTCAGAACACACAAAGCTCAAGGTGGCTTAATGTTTATTTCACAAGGCATTTTGCCATAGAACAACAAACAAGCGCTAAACAGAAGTTATATATGAATGTGCTTTACTGGAATCAACAACCTGATGAGGGTTATTGCTAAAGCAAGACAAATGGCTAAGATGATGTGCAACAAAACTATTAAGACAGACACCAATGCAACACAATGATTAGTACTGTGATTTCCAGTTGCACCCCCCACTACTACTACTAATTAAAAAAATAAAAAGTCAGCATATGCTAAGAGTTACCAACCCGTGGTATCTGTGTTTACTCCATACTTAAATAGGAAATACCTATAGTCATTGTATGATATAGTTTGCAGATACTGGGCCAGCTTCTCAGCGGAGTAAATTGTCAGAGCTTAACTGACATCAGTGCATTGCCATGGAGCAGTGACAATATATACCAGTTGCAGATTGGCCCCACTGATCTTGTTTGAAGGTGAGCAGTGTAAATGTGACAATAAATTATAAGAAACAGGAAGAAAGAAAATTCTATATAAAATGTTGAAGGAGAAGGGATTTATGACGTACTTGCAACAGAACCTTTCCGTTTTTTTTGCAATTGTCTATGGCAATCATCAGTCAGGTTTATTCCTCACTATATAAGAGCTAAGTTTTTTTATTATTAATTATTGTTATTATTTAGTTGTCCTGTCTATTTTAATCATACCTATTTAAGATATTTGAGTGCCATAAAAACACTGTGTAAGGGAATATATTAAATTCTTGTTTGCTCTCTAGCAGCCCCCAGGCACTAGGAATTATTTATTTAGTTAGTTAGTCATTGAGTGTTTTTCTTTGATTCATTCTTGGTTCTGGTACTGTGGGGAAGAAATGGTTCTGAAGTTGCTGTAGTTCAAGGTTGTTCTTGTCCCTTCGGAAGCAAGTTCCATAGTTGTGGGCTCTTGAGCTTGGCAGTCCCATTGTTCCAGTAGGGCGTAGCTGTCATGGGAGGCTGTGATCATACAGAGTGAGAGACCTTGGACCGGTCCTATGGAAAGCATCAAAAATGAGAATGGCTTCCTTTGAATTTGGCTTGGTATTGAACAGGGAGCCGGGCAGAGAGTGGAACACTAGGTGTGAGGAGTTTTTGCTGCCCTGTGTTGTTCAGCAGATGGGCTGCTGCATTTGGAACCATTTGGATCTGTTTGGTTCAGTATGTTACTCTACTCAAGCCTGGAAGGCACAAATGATATTTATTATTATTTTGTCTTACAGTGGGAACTGGAAGTATGAACCAAGATGAGGTCTGCTGTACAAACATTTCGTAGGAAATGGTCCTGGGCCCAAAATGATTCCAGTCTAAATAGACGAGACAGACAAACGCATGGGAGAGAAAATTATTCTTCCTATTTTACAGAAGGGAAACTGAGGCACAGAGCCATTAAATGCCTTGCCCAAGTTTACACGGGAAGTGTGTGGCAGGGCTGACAACTGAACCCAGATACCTTGAGTCCCAGTCCAGTGCCTTTACCGTAGGGCCCTTCCTCTGTACAAATGTGCTGCAACAACAAGAAGGAAAATAAAAATGAAATATCTTTTTATACGGCATTTCTGCTAATGACTCTGAGAAGTGCTGGGCACCTGCAATTCCCATTAACTTTAGGATTGGGCCCTAAATAATACAGAAGAGAGAGAGAAATACCTTTCAGCATACATAAGATCAGTGACAGAAAAGCAATAAAATCTTTGAAACATAAATTAGAATTTCAAGCCATAAAGTTAGAAGGAATGGCAATAAAATACTGTAAAGGGCATTTATTTCCAATGGATGTGTCAAGACGTGAACCTTCAATTGCCTGCAGACCAAAGTACTTTCTCTAGAAGAATACTGAGTATCATTTTGGATGCCTTGGGTACAGCACATATTGCAAATTGGACCCAGCAGGCCAGATTCTCTATTCACATTTACTAGTGTCTATCAAGAGTGATTCCATTGAAGTCAGTGGAATTACTCTGGTGTACAAGAAGAATTGGGCCCAGCATCTCAAACTCTTATGCTTTGTCCCTGTTGCTTATGGGGCAGGAGGCTAGCAGCTACCCTCTCATCCCTATAGATCACCTTTCAATCACTAATGCTTAAAGGCTGCTTCCATGTTTATTCACTGCCAAAGGCGGAAGCCGTTAAGGACTCACATCACTCCGTCATCAGTAAGGGAAAACCTTTTGAGGCTGGAGCCAGACTGCTTTGACACACTGCAAGAAGGAGTGGTATGAGCCAATCCAAGGTCACCTCAGACGTTCCCATTACCACAGCAACACCATTTCCCGTGCAACAGCCGTGGAACAACCACCTTTGTGTTTCATTACCATTGTCTGTCAGTCATCGGTCAAGATTGTCTCTAGACATCTCATGTTCTGAGTCCCATCTAACAAACTCTGGCAACAGTGACTGATAGAGAAGGTAGCAGAAAATGTCTTCTGATTTACATGCCTGTTTAACAGCATTATAAAGATGAGGTAATACCCAGGTAGCTCACTAGACTTCTCAGTACTCACATCTGGAGTGAAAAACCAAGTAAAAAACCACGTAATAAAAAAAGAGATGGACGACTAGATTGATGGCAAATCCCAGAGATAGAAGGCCCATAGTAAAAAGAAAAGGAGGACTTGTGGCACCTTAGAGACTAACAAATTTATCTGAGCGTAAGCTTTCGTGAGCTACAGCTCACTTCATCTGATGTAGCTCACAAAAGCTTATGCTCAAATAAATTTGTTAGTCTCTAAGGTGCCACAAGTCCTCCTTTTCTTTTTGCAGATACAGACTAACACGGCTGCTACTCTGAAAAGGCCCATAGTGAAACTAAAGAGGACACAAATGTTTTGCTTCAAAATACACCATGAAGAGTGCAAGGCTTACATTGTATGGCATTTGCTGTCAAGGGGTGACTATCTCAGTTAATGATTTTTCTGTCGTGGTACAAGTGTGTGGGGTCAGGGAATAAGGAACTTCCACCCCTCACTGTTGCCACGTAGGGCCTGCTCAAATTGTAGCTTGGGGCGGGGGAGGAGTGCTGTACAGCCAGTACCTTCTCCTGAAAGCCCCAGGGATGGGATGGGGTGGAGCCATGGCTCTGACCCAATTCCTCCATCCCCTCCCCCCACATGTTCTGGCAGCACAGTTTAAACAGAAAACTTGGTTAAAAAGTAGCAAGGCTGATTTTAAAGTTCTTCCTTTGATTAGGATAGCCGCGGTCCTACTCTTCAAGTTTTATCAAGAAATTACATCACTTTGGGACTTGCAAAAGGTCAGAGAAGGCAAAATCATTGACTTCAACAAGAGCAGAATAATGTCCCAAGACAGCAAATTAAGAATTCAGGAAAACATAGCTGCATTTCCTGAATGCCACAGCTCAGGGGCACAGACTGGCGGGCCAAATATGGCTTTACGCCATCTTTGTGTTCCCAGAGACGGGGCTGATGCAGTGAGGGAAAGGGCGCCCAGAGTACATTAGGGATTGTTTACGTCATGGGGTAACATGTTCTGTGTTCTGCTGAGCTTTAATTGGTCCATGTAGACTCTCCTGGTGCATGCTAAAGGTATCTAGCACTATTTTAAAGCATGCCAGCAGGGTCTACATGGATCAATTAATGTGTAACATGTTAGTGCCCTTTAGAAATCCTCCCACCCCACACACACAGTGCATTACCCCACTGTGTAGACTAGCCAGTAAAGTCTCAAGGGCTGCTTTACCTATGGCACCCTTACCTGTCGTGCCTATGGGCTGCAGGATTGCCCATAATTTCCAAAGTACTATATGCTACATCTCTTCCCTCTCCTGTCCTTGACATGCCCCTTCTTGGCCCCTATAATGGGCACTGAAGAGGGGAGGAGCATGGTAAAGAGCTGCTTAAAGCCATTTGCTGCTGCTGCTGCGTTGTGGGAACTCTCTGTGGTTCTTTTAGGGCCTCTGCACTGCCAAAGTGGGGGGGCTGCAACCTGGTCCCTGGTCTTTGAAGACAAACATGTCCGAGTGTGGCCAGGGCTCTTTAAATTAAACAGAGAACAGAAACTGCATGATGGATTTTATTTTACGCTGTTACTAACTGATGGAATAAGCAAACTTATTGTAAAATTTACAGATGGATGATTTTTCTGCTCCAGTCTAATAGCAATTTGCAATTATTAGACTTGAGCAACATCTTCCAATGTACATCTGCTCCTGGAGTTGAAAATAAGCTAGTCATTCAACATGCACAGCAGACTGTCCATAGCACTTCACCTGTACAATCTCTGACCAATCAATGTCACTTTCCCAGTGAGGTTTTTGTTTGGGTTCCGAGGAGGACTGGATTTATTTAGCTTATTTAAAACCATGTTGGACTCCACCACATTTTTTCCCTCAGAGGCAGATAACTGTGGAGGAAACCGCATTGGAATCAAACCGGAATTTTTGCAATGTGTTGGCTTTACTTCTGTGAGACCACTGCTGCCTTATCACTGTCACCATGGCACTCACTAGAGAAAACAAAGGTATCAGAGGAGTTTATTGTTCTTGTTTCTGACTACGCCTGCCTTTTCTGCTAAACCGTCAGCATAGGGTTTGATCCTGTTCTCACTACAGTCAATGGGAATTTTACCAGTGACGTCAATTGGATTTCTTGATTACTTCTGTATCTGTCTAATGGACAGCTTGACCTTGAGCTGTGTTAGCATCTAAACCTCACATCATTGACTCCACAGGAAATCTGCATCTCCCAGGATCAAGCCACAGCAGACAGGCGAAGGGCTGAACTGACAAGGAAACTGAACCATCCTCTCATTCATACTGATGATCCCTCTGGGTCCGGGTTAAGGCATGTTGGTGGGGTAATGTAGGGACGCTCATGTTCATATTTAACTTGATCCTGCGCCATTAAAATTAATATGATTTTTTTCATTGACTTGAATGGGAAGCAGGATCAAGGCCATTGTCCCTAGTCTCTGGGGTTGTCAATCTAACCCCCTGAGTGAGCATTAAATTAACCCAAGAAGTGTGAGTTGGGTTGTCTTTTTAAAGACACTGGAGGCAGAGCCTCCCAATACTCTTTAGCTAAATGTGTGAATTTTCACTGAAGCAAATACAAAGTCTCCTCTTTGGGCACCACGGATATTTTTTATTGGTGCATGCTATCTGTTATTACTATTACATCAGCTGTGGCATTGTATGTGATAGCTCTGTTCAGTGTGGCCCCTGAGGTCTCTTTAAAAGGTAGAGGGTGCATCGTCAGTTTACTCAGGTTGAAAATAAAAGCACTAAAAATTGAAACTTTTTGAGGCAGATGCAGTAGCATGTACAAGGCTTAATCAGCCCTTCATCAATGCTATTCCTGCTAGAAACATTCTTCTGTTGGCCATGATCCTGTACAATAGCTACAACACCACATTGACTGTTACAGTTCTAGAAGAAAAGAACTGCAGGGTAACTTCAGTGCCATCAGAAGGCTTAGCTAAAATTGGTTAAGATTATTAAAGTTAGGGGGAGAGAAAGAGGAAAGCAACAAATGACTAACTGGTGACAGATTGGGTCAGCCCCTCCCTCTCTACAAAAGAAAACTGTGACAAGTGCATTTACCAGGAACAACTGACAAACTGTCAAGTGTATGACCCTGTTGGGGAATATCATACAGTGACTGGCAATAAAGGCTGTTTTATATATATATGGAAGACTTCTGGTGACTGTCTTGTTTGGTAGACTTAATATTTCCCATTATTATTATTATTATTGATTTATATTACAGTAGGGCCTAGGGGCCACAACCGAGACTTGGGCACCATTGTGTTAGGTGCTGTACAGACATGTAGAGAGAATCTCTGCCCCCAAAAGTTTACAATCTAAATAGACAAGACAGACAAAAAGGTGGGAGTGTTAGCTCCATTTTTTAAAAATCTGACAGGGAGGTAGATCTCCAGCTGGTGTAAATTGTCAAAGTTCCATTGGCAGAACTTGGAGCTAGGGAATATTATAGAAATACACCTCTACCCCGATATAACGTGACCCGATATAACACGAATTCGGATATAACACGGTAAAGCAGCGCTCCGGGGGGGTGGGGCTGTGCGCTCAGGTGGATCAAAGCAAGTTCGATATAACGCGGTTTCACCTATAATGCCTAAGATTTTTTTGGCTCCAGAGGACAGCATTATATCGGGGTAGAGGTGTACAAGATATAACAGAGTTGATGGTTTTTCTTCCCAGTTCCAAATAACTGCCAGACAAATGCATGATATCTATAAGTGTGAGATCTCATGCAGGGCAACATGCCAAATATAGTGACTGCCGTTTCGCAAAAGGGCTATCTTTCTCCATTTAGAAACACTCCTAGTTCTTTGTCAGTTGCTTGAATTATTTTATGCACCATCTATTGCTGTAGCAGCTAGGGGCCTATTACAGAATTATTGCAGTAAGCCCCCTCTTTTCTAGCCCCCATCTTTCCCTAATCAGACCACGTACACTGTTCCACTCTCTCAGCAGTTATATAACCTGTGTTGTCAAATGAATATAAATATTAACATAAGCAGACTCTTTTCTAAGGCTCTGATCCTGCAGTCCTTATTTACATGAAATCAATAGATTACTCACGTGATTAAGGGCTGTAAGACTGGACCCAATGAATGCCCTGCCACCTTTGTGTTGCTATGCAGATGAGAAAAACACCTGGAAATTGGCCAAAAGGGGGATACTATGATTAAAAAACATGGAGAAAGAGTGTAAATAATTACAGTAAATGTGGGCCACTCTGCTCAGTGCATTTGGGTAAAGGAGTAGTGAAAACAGAGGTGGTAACTGACAGGGTAAAATGTTAGTATAAATTTGGAAGGGGAAATTCAGTTTTATCATGGCAGAAAAGTAAAAAGTCATGGAGCTGTGGTGGAGAAATGTTTGGTTGTGTATGTGTGTGTGAGACAGAGATCAATCCATTTAACTCTCATTTTACTCACATCACTTATTCTTCCCCAGGTGCACCTGGGCATCTGTTTTTTTTTAGTTTTGTTTATGGTAACTTTAGATTATTTAAGAGATGCTCATTTTCATTTAAAAGAGCATAAGGAATTAGAACTGAAGGCAGTGCTAGGCGGTTGCTGTGCAAGGCTTTATGTCATCTCAAGGAAGGGGCTGCCTTACAGAGAGGAGTTAACTTCTTTGATCTTTCTCCTGGCACTCTTCTGTGTTGGTCTCTTAGAGTATCATCTCCATTTCATGTTCTTGAAGCATATCCAGACATCCCAGAGGTGAAAGTAAGCCGGTACACCCCGGTACGGCATACCGGTAAGAGCCAGTGCACCGTACTGGGGCAGCCTGGCTTCCCCAGGGGGCAATTTAAAGGGCCTGGGGCTCCCAGCAGTGGCTGGAGCCCCAGGCCCTTTAAATTGCCTCCAGAGCCCCGCTGCTGGAGCCCTGGGGTAGCAGCTGCAGGGCTCTGGCAGCTATTTAAAGGGCCTGGGGCTCCCCTGCTTCTACCGCCCGGGCCCTTTAAATAGCTGCTAGAACCCTGCCGCCGCTACTCCAGGGCTCCGGCAGCTATTTAAAGGACTGGGGCGGTAGAAGCAGGGGAGCCGCGGGCCCTTTAAATAGCCCCCGGAGCCCTGGGGTAGCGGGGGCTCCAGGGGCTATTTAAAGGGTCGGGGCTCCAGCTGCCTCTGCCTTCCCGGTCCCTTAAATAGCCGCCAGGGCCCTTTAAATAGCCCCCGGAGCCCCGGGCTGCTGCTGCTACCCCTGTGGGGGGGCACTTCCTTACAGGGTGGGCTGGGGCTGGCTCTGACCCCCTCAACCCTGCCCCTTCCGCCCTAGGTCCCGCCCCTTCCGGGGGCCAGAGCTGGCCCCAGAGTACCGATAAGTCACTGGACTTACTTTCATCCCTGAGGCATCCTATCCTTTACCCGTCTTTGAGAAGTCGGATGTGTAGGAAAACCTGTAGGGTATCCCTACAACGGACTTATGGCAAATTTGAAGAGGATGTGACTATACCGAAGATAAGACATGTTCAAGTACAGGTGTCTGCTACTAATATCCCAGATGGTGCTGAGATCCTGCCCTCTAGAAGCAGATGTGATACTCGCTTCTAGCCTCTTCACGTGGCCCAAACTGGCTGCAGCTGCCAAAGTCCCACAGTCCCTGAAACTCAGTGCAGTACGTGTGAGGAATGTATTGCATTTTCTATTATAGTTTGTGACGTGAAAAGCGTCTACAGTGGCTGTAATACATCAGTAAGATTTACAATTTAACTCTACTAAGATCTCTGTTACATGGATGGGGGAAGGATCCAGAATCAGAATTAAATTTCTGTTTAGAACCTCAACTCTGAATTTCCCACCTTTCCAATATATGTTTCTTGCTAACATTTTGTAATATTTTAAATGTACAAATCTTAATAATCTCCAAGTGACTTGCCTGTAATATTTATTTATTTAGGATTATTTCATCTCCACATATTCCCAGAGCAGGGATAAAGTCTTCTGTAGAGGCCCAGGGAACTGACATGCATAATTTCCATTAATGTTAATAGGAGAAATACTTGTTAAACCCTCCACCATGAGATAAGAATAGCTCCTATTGAATTTAATCACATTTAATCCTACAGCGGTATCCTATTCTCAAAGAGCAAATTTTCTAGCCAAATGTTATTTTAAAACATCAGTCTGTATTCTCATCAGATTAGCTTTTCATAATGTGGCAAGGTGGAATAAACAATTATTTTGTGCTTATTTTTTAATAAAACCCACTGTATGTCCTCATCATATGGAACTGATACCTTTACATGACATGGAAAAGCGCTTGTATCTGCATACTGTACTCAGCTGCAGATAGGTGATGGAACACAGATTTACAATGTGTGCAAGATATCTACATTCCAGAATGTGGCACAAGGGAAGTCAGTGCCATAAATACTTCTCTAAATGCATTGGTGGTAGCATTAAAACACCTGTCTGAAGTCAGGGCTTGCCAAGTTTTCAGACTGGTGCATGCTGCTAAAATGTCCCTGAGATGCCTTTCCATGTAACTGTCAGGGGATCTGTTTAACCGCTCCTGGCATCCCGTCATTCAGGTCTTAATTTCCCTCTTCAGACAAGCTCCAACACACAGGCCTTTCAAATAATGTGTCCTCCCCCTTGGGTTCCGCTTTATTAAAGCCAAACGCCCGGCGCAAGTAATTCCTTCTCTGTACAGCAGGTTTTCACAACCTTTTTTTACCCCTCTGGGCTTAGTTCTTTCTGCCCCATGCCAGAGCTAGGTTGCAGGTTCCTTTCCCCATTCCTACTACCACAAGGCTCTTCCCCAAACCCAACAGTGTCCTTTTTCTGAGCTAACCCATCCCCTCAGCCCTGGAGGGCTGAGCAATCAACCTTTATCCTCTTCCTGGACCTGCTAAAATCAATGGCAAAACTCCCACTGATTTCAATGAGGACAGGATTTCACACAGAGGTCTTTTTCACTACTGCTGTCCCATGACACTTGGTCACCTGAGTCAGTTGCAGTCCGTAGTCTGAGACTTAACCCATTGCAGGCCTTGCTTCCCTGTGGCAGCAGCACAGAGATGTTTCCTATTAAGAAAAAAAAACTTGTGGGAGCAAAAATGTACAGGGGTATTTTTGCTAACAAACGTTTCCCCCTCCTCTTTGCATTTTTATATGTGCACAATGAAAATATCTGCAACATTATCATCCTGAACAACATTTCCCAGGTTAGACCTTAAGGTCCTGCCCCTGGGAGCTCCTGAGCATATTAGTACTCAAGAGAACCTAGCACCTCGCAGGATCAGGCCCCTAAATGACATGGGAATGTAGGAATTGCCATATTAGAGCAAGCCAAAGTTTCATTGTACGGTGTATTTCTCCAGTAGTGGCCTATATCTGAAGCAACAGAAAGAAAAAAACATTGTAAACACTTGGACAATTCTGCATACCTATGTGCCATGAGGAGAATTTTCTACCTGATCCCAGCTGGTGACCACTTTATGGCAATACAAACATATCAGGATTTTATAAGACTATAAAGGAACTTGGAAAAATGTGGCAGCTACTTTATCCAGCAGGAAATGTATTTCTTGGTTGAAATCCACAACAAACCTTGTATCTTGGTATTAACTACAGGAAATTGGATAATCTCCTTAAGTATTTTTATCTGATTGCTAAGCATTGTGTTTTGATATTTAAATCCTGGGTGGAAGGGCTCTTTTCCCCTCCTTGTGTCTGCATTGCTTCCACTAGAGTGAGAGAAAAACAAGGGCAAAGAAGTGCATCTGTGAGAGCGTTTTCTTGCTCTAAAAATGTGAATTGCTATCAGAAAAACTGTAAAGTTGTTTATTTCAGCACAAACTAGTTCACAGCATCATATGAGGGAACAGCCTATGTCCGGAGGGAGGCCTTGGCTGAATATGGTTTTGAGCCCACAGAGCCAGCTGATTTATATTGACCAGGGTCTGATCCAAAGCCCTCTGGAGTCAATTAAAGTCTTTCCATAGATCTCAGTGGATCGAGCTTTGAGTAGAATAAGTGTGTGCAGGGACTTCCCTTGATCCAAACGGGGCTTAGAAGGCATGATGGGGGTATGCAAACCCTACTCTTCCACAGCCACCAAGGGGTTAGGGGACACACTACCTACCTCCCCAGCTGTAGCTGTTTGACCAACAACAGTTGGCATAAGAGGCCACAGCCCAGGCAGATGAGGTGTCTGCCCGAGAGGCTGAGAGTTGCTCTGTCTCAGCAGCAGACACACAGAAAGCCACAAAAGAAGCAGGATCAGAAGCTCTTGAGAACTGGGTGAGACTGCGGGGTGAGGGAGAGAAGGCCTTAAGCAGGTGGTACTCCTCCTCAACTTTGCAAGCTAGAGGAGAACTGGACATGCTAGGGCCCTGTTACCATGTCTGGGAGGATTATGACTTGGGGTACATCTACACTGCAACACAAGCCAAGGGTTAGTAGACCCTGGGTTTATTAACCTAGGGCTTGAGTGTCTACACTCATTTGTAACCCCAGGTTAGGAATTGTTTAACCATGGGTCCCAACCTGGGGATCCAGCATCTACACTGCACTATGTGGGCCGGAGTCCAACCACCCATATCCCAGACTTCTTAGCACCCTCCCAAAACGTGGCCTCTCAAGCCTTTTGTTCTTGGTGCAGTATGAGTAAACTTGACTGCCCACCAAACTTGACTGTCCAGGGGACAAAGAAAGTCAGCCCATGGGAGTGTGGGATACTTTTGGTGGACTCTCACTGGGGCTGCATCTACACAGCAAAGCAATAGGGTTTGAAACCTGGGTCCTGGCTTGACTCAGGCTCATACTCTCCACCTCTGTGGGGTTCTGGGGCCCTGGGTCTGAGCCCTGGGTTAGCATGCTTTGTGTGTAGACAGAAAGGGGGATAGGCTTGAGCCTGAGTTCGAACCCTGGGCTTATATTGCAGTGTAAACATACCCATAGGTATCTGGGGATAGTTGAATTAGAAGGCTAGGAGAGCAAGGTCTTAAAGGACCAGTGTGCTTCCAAGAAACCTGAGGCCAGGAGAGAGAGGCTCCCCCAGAAGGGTTAATTTATTATTTAGTTATTCATTCATTCCCACATGAGTTGGATGGACTTTATTTACAATTATTGTGTATGTTCCATCATTGAATCATGGACTGTTAAGTGACCAACCTATATGAAGAAGCCAAAAAGGATTCTTAATACCTTTACATCACACAGGGTGCAAATATCCAACAGAACTATATTATGATGTACATTGATTTAAATATACATGCTGTCTGAATACCATACACAATAAAACTTCAATGGAATGCAATTACTTATGAAAAATGAATATATTTAAAGCTAAGTTATCAGGCAGGGGGACCCAAAATGTCTTGTGTGTGCCCACTTTAGGCAGTCAGATGCCCCTGTGCACTCATTCAAGCTAGGGTTTGGATGTGCGAGCAGTTGTGCATGTACCAGCCCCAACTCTAACAAATGTAGCAGGGGTCCTGGTGTGCCTAAGCTGGCCATAGACATATCTGTCCTGACAAAATCATTTCTATTTCTATTAGTGCTATTTCTCCTAATTTACAGAGTTTCATGATGTGCATTGAGAAGCCAGGCAGGTAGACACATGGGCCAAATTCACCCCTGTAGTAAATTGCAGCAGCTCCCATTGTCTTGCATGCAAATTTCACTTATTTACTCCAGGGCTGAATTTGGTCCAGTATCGTCACCTAATAATCCTTTTGCATTTTATTGCTGAGTCAAAGGGGAAATGCCATCCCTTCCCTCCCTCAGGCTGGGTTTCTGGGGATAGGATGACAGAAGGCTACATGAAAAGGAGTCCTTGTGGCACCGTAGAGACTAACCAATTTATTTGAGCATAAGCTTTCGTGAACTACAGCCCACTACATGTAAGTCAGTTGAATGGGAACCACAGGATGTTTTTCCTTTAGGCTGTTTTGTACAAAGTCCTTCAAATCTGGAGATAATGGTGTGCAGCTGCCTGGCAACATGATTGATGGTTTTTTTCTGGCGAAACACCCGTGGTTTCTTAACCAGCAGTAGTTACAAGGACACCAAGTGAGTCGTCCGCTGCTTTTTCAGTTTTTATTTGTAAAAAAAAAAAATTTCCAGAATTTTTCAGTGTTTCTTTTCCAAACATTAAAACCAGGATGAAATCGGGTTAAAAAATTTGAAAAATCAGGAAAAAATAAAAACAAACAAACAAAATCATAATATACACATTTTACTACAGTATAATTGACACTTTTTTAAAGTACAAAGGTTTTTTTTTGGTCTCTCTCAGAGCTAGTAGTTTTTTCCAGAAATCCTGGTTTGTGTATGTTCGCATAATTTTCTTCAAAGTATCCTCACTCATGTTTAGCCTCTTGATGTCTTTGAGGTAGTCCAACTTTGAAAATAAGCACTATGTATCAATAGATCCAGGGGTTAACTCAAAGCTTGCCATGCCACTTTGCTGAAGTTGGGAAGTGTGTCTTGATGACTGTTCCAAAAAACCAGCACATCCAGTGTCACATTGTCAGGGTTAGGCATGTTCATGTAAGTAGCAAATTCCCTTTTCAGATTTGAAATTTCATCTTTAGTGGCAAATGGTTGAAACACTCTGGCATAACGGTCATAGTCTGCTGCAAAATTCACCTTGAGGAAGGGGTGCAACACCTGGATGACATTCCAAAAAGAATCTTTGGCACCAAACACTTTGAGGTTTAGATTATGGGCCACAATAGTTTCCCATTTCTCACTCAGCATTGTGTTGAATGCTTTTTTGGTTCTCCTGTGTTCTGGGGTCGGAAGAGTTTCCAGAAACTGCTGAGTTTTCTCTCTGTATGTTTCTCTTGCAGTTTTTGTGCTCAATTCAGCTGAGATTTTGGTTGTCAGAATCTGTTAAACATCTGTATTGACAAACAAGTTGACAGTAGTTAGAGAAAACTCCAGTGATTTCTGTGTGTCACACAGTGATTCCAAGTTTTCAGTAATGAACATTACCTTGGTGTGCAGTTGTTTTGGTTATTTGCCAGTCTCTTCAGAGTTTCTGCTTTAGAACCAACAAACTCAGGATGATCTAGCAGACACATTAGCACAATCCATGCATTATTTACATGACAGGCAGCGAAGTACAAGCTCATCCATCGACGTGGCACAACAGGGGTAAGTGACTGGCAGTCAACTCTGCACCCATCTTGCACCGTCTAAAACAAAACCTTCAACTTGTTTGCATACTTGAAAATGGCCCTGAATACAACGATGCAAGATTTCACATCTTTCATTTCTTCTGTAGCAGTAGCTCCTGTCCTGACAGTGGAGATGAACAGGACAGGTAACATGTAGCAGCTCCGGTTTCTGATTGAGTTTAATCTCCTGTGCAAACTTAGCCATATCGGAAGCAGAATCCATGTTAGTTGTGGCCACATTTTCCCAAGTTAGCTGGTACATCTCAAACATGTCAGTTACTGTTGCATAGACAAAACAGGTGTCAGCAAAAGGGATGAATGTCACAATCAACACAAAACAATGAGGGTTTGTTCACTTGGAAATAAAAAAATGAAAACAAAAAGCCAAGAATCAGACGGTCCAAAGCATCAGGAGTCCTGTCAAAAATCAGACTAGACACCACAATTCCATCAATTCGTTCCACCAGTTTAGATACGAAAGCACCATCATTTTCATTCAGATACTTACGAGTGAAGTTGTCTGCATTACGAAGGGTTTTTGCTGCTGGCCTCACACAAAGTCACCAATAGGCCCCTCTGCAATTAACAGCGGTTGTCCAATGAAGCAAAGAGCATGCACAAATTCATTGACACAAAATTATGCTGTGTCCACGCTTTCATTAAAGCCCTGGTGAAGGCTCCTGATCTGGACTGTTTATCCCGATGCTCACTTTCTTTGTTAAACTTCTTGTGTCGCTTGCTTTCGACATGCTCCTTTATTCTGTCAGCGCGAGGACTGACCTCAGTGCTGCAGTACTTGCAGCGTGAGGCGTCCTCTTCACGCCCATCTTTACTTTTCTTGAAAATTTCTAAGCACTGATTTTCTTGTTGGCATTCAGGCATAGATTTGTATTTTTGCCCCATGTTTACCTTTTTATCTTAAGTTTATCTGTGGAGGGTTGATTGTTTAAATTCAGCGCCGCACTAAATGGATGCAAAGAAATAGGCGGGCCATGTCTCCTTGTGCGATATTAATGTTGTTTGATTTTCCCACCTCCTCTGTGTGTGTGTTCTGTGTTTTACACTTCAGAACTTTGAAACACAGAGCAACAGGACACAATAATTGCGTAAAGCATTAGTGTTTAACAAAAATAAGTACCCCCCCCCAAAATTGAATGAATTGATAAACAGGTATAAATCAATAAAAACCAAACTACTTTAAAAAAACTGGTAATTTATCAGTGACAATTGGTAGAAATTGAAAACACGGAACACGACACATGAGACATGTGCAAAACCCTGCCTATAAAAGCATCCATTTCTTCTATGGAACAGGAGAACTCTTTGACTGGGAGCCAAAAGGAGGCATTGCTTCCTGGGCAACCTCCCTGAATTGGAGAGCTGAATAAGTACTCACAAAAAGAAAAGGAGTACTTGTGGCACCTTAGAGACTAACCAATTTATTTGAGCATAAGCTTTCGTGAGCTACGGAAGTGAGCCGTAGCTCACAAAAGCTCATGCTCAAATAAATTGGTTAGTCTCTAAGGTGCCACAAGTACTCCTTTTCTTTTTGCGAATACAAACTAACACGGCTGCTACTCTGAAACCTGTAAATAAGTACTCAGAGAACCTTCCCTGCCTGCAGGTGGGTGGCACGGTGTGGGAGTCCTGGCGGTCGATGAAACACACAGTCTGTGTTTGTTGTTTTAGCCTGTGCAATTGGCCATGTGCAGGGACCAGAACACAAAAAATTGTGCACATGGTAGGTAATTCCCTGGTATCCCACGCTGGGCTCTAATATAGGGGGAAACTCCTATTGCCAGGCAGCCAGTTGACAGAGAACCAGAATGTGTGCAAATTCTTTCTCTCGATCACTTAGACTTTTATAAAGGCTTTCAAAGTGTAACTCATTAAAATTAAAGATCATGATGAAGTTTGAAGGAGCAGTAAAAATCACCACAGAAGAGCAATCTATATAAAATAAATCTAGACCTGATAAAATTCTAAGTGTCCTCTTGGTCACATTTTGTGCACAGCTAATAGACGCAAGGTTGAAATAATGAAGGGTTCAAAGCAGTGCTTCTGAATGGGCTATATTAAGCTCTGTGGGCCAGTCTCTCTGCAGATGTAAATTTGTGCAACTCCATTGAAACCAATGGAACTGTGCCGGTTTGTATCAGCCAATGACTTTATAAATAGGCTCATCAGAGTTCAAAATACGGACAGTGGAGATACAGCTACTGAACAGTGCTGCAGGCTGAGTTGTGCCCCTTGCCATGTCCTGTCAAAATATCTTACATGAAACAGTTGGAGAGGAAACTGTGCATTTGGCATAGCCTTTCCTACTAGATGCATTTCAAGAAAATAAAAATAACATTGATGTATATTGATTTTGCAGGGTTTTTTTTTATATATATAATTCCATGACTGGCTGGGCAAGCAACCTTTGCAGCACATCACACAACAGCATCCCAGGCAGCATATGGACCACTTAGCAACAGAGAAGTGTAACCCTCAATGGAGTCAAATGGACAATAGCGGTGGAGAGGAAAACGAGCTGTGCTCTCCTTGTGGTGCCACAAACGCTGCTCTCGTGCCAAAGGAGCCCCTGACACTGGAGCGCTCTAGAAATTGCGGCCAGAGATGCTTCTAAGTCTGATTTATCATTCAGTTCCAATCCATTTCATAGCAGCCAGTTCCTGCCTGTCGCATCTAAAATGATAGGGGAAAAAAAGGAATGAATAAAATATAAGGGTCAAACAGAAACCAACAAAAGCCAAGATATTCAAAGTGCAGGTAGGAGGTTCACTCCGTGGGCAGCCGCCCTCTTGACTGACACAGAGAGGCAGCAACTTGAATTTGTACTTGCAGCATTTCCTCAAAATTCTGTGCTTGGGGCTTGAGGTCCATCTTTCCACCTCACAGAAGTAGCAGAGGGTTCAAGGCCCCAAATTAGTGGCTCTCCTGAGATCTAAGTATGCCCTGTACCTCTGAAGTGACTCTCAGCTCTCTATATGCCCTGGCAGCCCAGCTACTGGGGATATGATTTCCTTTGCGTTGAGAAAATCTTACAAGAGAGCAGGCGTTTTGCTTTTCAGTGCCACGTGCACAAATATTCTGAACAGTCTGTTCTCCTGGGTAATGGGCATACAGTACACGATGCATAAACACTTTGATTTTGAAAATGGTTTCTAATGTTTTTACAGCTTCCCTGGAACACTGCTGTATTGTGCAGGCACTTAATAGATAGAATTACCCTGCTGAAACGAGAGCCAAACAATTCACTCAGCAGTCTGGTTTCTTTTCAATGTCATGTTTGAGAAACAGTTTGCTACTGCTCTCATGCCACTTGTAACACAGCACAGTCTGGTGCCATAGAGCTGGCTGGAAGCGTTTCTGTCCTTATTGTCATGCTTTACCAGGCGGCTCCTGCCAACAGAGAGATGCAAGAGCTCACATTTCACACTTTATTCAGCAGGTCACAAGGTATCTGAGACCACTTCATTGACAAGTCGTAGGAGGTGATAGTTGCAATGGAAGGAGAGGCAGGAAATGTTCACAGAGGGCTACTGGAAGTAGTTACAGCAACCTCTTTAAAAAGAAGGAAAACTAAAAGTAGACACACTGCAGGGGCATAGCTCCAACTGCCTTGTACAAACCAGGAGAAATGGTAGGGCTGGAACAATACAAAACAATATCAATGAACAGATGCTCAAAGGAAACCCACCCATATTCCCCCTGAAGGGTTTGGAACTAGTTGGGCTTTTTCACAGTAGAACATATTACAGGGAAATAACAGTTCTTTGACATCCAGGTTTTATAACGGATTCTTGTTTCTTTTCTTTGGCACTCATTAAGTGTCTAAGGGCTTCTCTACACAGGGAGTTGGTACGGGGTAGTTATTCCTGATTAACTCACTGTGCAGATGCTTTAATTCTGGAATAACAGCAGCCGCCCAGGGAGTTAATCAGAAATAGACATTTTGCTTTAAATTCATGCCCTACCTTAATCTGAATTAATTTCCCTGAGTAGAGAAGTCCTGAGTCCCTATCAGCATTAATTAATGTGCCCTGACAACAACACTGTGAGGTCAGAAAGTCTGGTTAGCCCCATCTTAGAGAGGAGGAAAGTGCGGCAATGAAGGGTTAATAACTTACTCTAGGTCACTGAGGAAGTATGGGGCAGGGCTGGGACATGAAGCCAGATCTCCTGGGTCCCACTCCAGTGCCTCAAAAACAAGCCCAGCCTTGGCGTAGCCAAGTATTTAACCTTCATTTATGGGAACTGGAACATTCTGAACAAGTCTTGAAAAAAAGGCCATTTTTGTCAGTAAATAAATAAATGGACAGTTTTTTTTAACCAGCTCTGCTGTGAATTAAAGCACAGGACTATGAGTCAGATGATCAGGCTGCTATTCCGAGCTCTGTTTGGGTGAGTCACTTCAGGGTCAGTTATCACTACTGGCTGCTGGCCTGTGGTGCAGGAAGTGTGGTGCTACCCCAGCCAATGGAGAGCACTGGGAGGAAGCACTGTTCCAAATGGATCCCTATCTCTCTCTCTCTCTCTTTCTCAACCCCCACACACCATACCCCCTTACAATAAGTGTAACATGCTTTCCTCAGAGCTAGGAAGTGTTGAAGGGGAGGGCTTGGCTCTGCCTCCTCCCTGACCCCTTTGAAGGAAGCATGCCTGTGCTGGGGAAGAAGCAGGGACTTGCTGATGGAACTGGGCCCAGTGCACAGACACAAGGGGGGAAGAATGTTCTTTGTGCTCTTCCTTATGCACGGGGCCAAACACAATCTGGCCCTTTACTTCCGTGTGTGTCACGACTGGGACGAGGGTGGTCAGACACAGTGATCGGAGCAGGAGTTGGGAGCTATGCCAAGTTAGGTACTGGGAAGTCAGAATCTGAGACAGGCCAGAAGGCATCCCGAGGTTCAGGCATCAAGAGGCAGGTAGGGTCAGGCTACCAGGAGATCAGGATCAGGTGCCAGCCAGGTTACAGACAGCAATCGAAGAGCAAAGTCACTGACAAACCAGGGTCAAAAACTGTAGTCTAGGGTCTAGTGCAAGCAGAGTCTGGAGTGGAGACAGGCAGGCAGTCTGTGTTGTTGCTTAGACAGCTTCCCATCATAGCTGCTTGGTTTAAGTATTGGTAGTGGCCAATCAGTGGGCTGTGAGGGGCCGCCACTCAGGTCCTGCTGGGCGGTACTTCCTACCGAGCCCAGCCTCACAGAGTCCTCCCATGGGAGGCTAGCCTCCTAAGTCTTCAGTGGTGATGCAGAAGCATAATCAGCCCTCAACCCTCATGGTTGCAGCTCTGTAGGTTCTTACATCATTCTCCCCTGTCAGGCACCCCTTCAGGATGGTGCCGGTCCAGCTTTGTCTGGGTGAGACTTGTGGAATTCTTTCATCAGGTCAGGGGCAGGGGCATGGACAGGGGAGTCAGGATCCCATGTGTGTTCTTCAGGGCCATAGTCTTCTGATGTTTCCTAAAAATCCCATAGTGGTTTCCACATTCTTCAAACAACTTGAGTGTTTGTGATACCAAAAAAAAAAAAAAAAAGGCAAATAGAAAAGCCCACACTTGTTACAGTTATAATTTTGTAACATAGCTAAAGTTTTAACTTGACTTTTTGCTTCAGAGAGCCAAAAGAGAGATGTCATCGGAAGCGTTGCAGTTTTCACTGAGTTACGTGAACTTTGCATTTGCATTGGCTGTCTCTTCTGGGATACATTTTTAAAACTGTTAAAAAAATAGCAACCTATTCTTCATTTGAGCTTCCCAGAATTATACATGGTATTTGGCCTCTTGCTGTTTCTTCTGATACAGACAAGGGTTCTCTAAAGGCAATTTCAACATGGGACATGGAGGATGACAAACGAACTGCCTATCCTGGGGTTCTGGAGTTTATACTAACTCTGCCTAGAACAATTCTACCTTCCCCTATGCTGTGGAAGCGCATGAAGTGGCTAAATCCCTTGCCTCATCTGCTCCCTGCCTTTTCCATGAAATGAGATTCTTAAAGAAGACTGAGGCTTATTTCTGCCTGTAGCTCTGTTCTCACTGTGACCTGGTTGTTGGTTTCACAAACATGAAGTTGGCCTTCGGTGTCAAACTATCCAGATTCCCAAACCACTGGACAGCAATTCCTATGGACTTAAGAAATGTGTATGGTGCTGAGTGACTATTTATTTATTAAGGCTTAAAAAATTCAAGAGTTTTAGAAGGGGGGTTGTCACAGGGTGGCCCTAGTAAATGAATTAGGTCCAGCTCACCAGTGCCAGAACAGGTGCTCCCATTTAGCCAATGAAGAGGGTGAGACAGCATATGGGGGCTATAAAGGACCAGGGGAAACCAAAGATGAGACAGGCTGGGCCTGGGCTGTGGCCACAGACAAGTCTGCAGGCTGACTGTGTAGGATGGGAGAGGTTGAGAGCTAGGGCTTGGAACTCAGGGGCAGCTTGGGCTGGTGTCTGTCGGTCTAAACAGAGCTTGAAATACAGGCTAAAAGGGAAAGCCTGAAAGTTATGTTGGAAAATGAGGGAGAAGAATCAAGGGGTGAGGAATGGCTTCAGATTAGGAAGAAGAAAAACAGGAATAGAAATATCTGAAGAAGAGAGAGCAGATAAGGATGGAAAAAAGAGTGAGGAAAAAGTATCAACATCTTATAATAATCAAATGACTAGCTGAAGATGTAATGATAGGATATTTTAATCCCTTGAAAGAGTGGAATGGGTTAAGCAAGTATGGAAGATATATTAAGAGCTACAAGAATTCAGGGTGGAGATTTATTAGTAGAATGCACACATGAGAAAGAGGCTGATGAACTTCTTAAAACTACAGTTTTAGGGAAAATAATGCCAGCTACCTAAATTTATGACAGAAGCAAGAGGGGTAATACATGGTGTTCCACTAGGCACGACTGAGGATGAAATTAAAAGCAGCCTAGGCAAAGGCCAGGTGCTGTTTGTTAAGTAGCTGATTAGCAGAAGAGGAGGAGAACACAAACCATCCACAGCCACCGTAATATCATTCAAAGGTGGAACACTTCCTGATAGGGTTAATGAAGGATATCAATTCTTCTGGGTCAAACCATATATCCTGGCCCCTTGGAGATGTTATAAACGCAATGTTGTGGGCATTTGGTGGTTGTCAGTAAGGGGGAAATGAGGTGTGGTAAATGTGGAGGAGAACACTCATATGAGAACTGTATGGAAGGAACAGAACTGAAATGCAGCAATTGTGTTTGAGCTTACACAGAGCTTTTCTCACCAACCAAAGTTGGTCCCCTAAAAGACATTACCTCACCCACCTTGTCTCTCTAATATACTGGGACCAACATGGCTACAACAACACTCCATGGAACAGTTCATTGACACACACAGTCTGGTATTGCTCAATATTGGAGCACCTTCAAAGTTTAATTTGGTGGATGGAACCTTTCCATGTTTAGATCTGGGAACTGCAGCAAGCAATATAGCAAGTAAATGTAGCTTGGACATCTATAAAGAAGACGGAATGGGATGTGATCACTTTCCTATGCTAATTACATATCAAGGCCAAGGTAATGGTGAAAATACTGAAGGAATTCCTACCTGGAGCCTTAGAAAAGCAAACTGGGGACTCTTTAAGAGAAAGTGTGTTGAATATCTAAGTACCAGTTGTATAAGTGGTACTCTAGAGGAATTTCATGATAATATGATAAAGGTAGTGTAGCAGCAGCCAAACTACCTATATCTAAGACATCATATTGCCACAAACTCAGAAATCCAGTTCCCTGGTGGAATGAAGATTGTAAAGCAGCAATTAAAGAAAGAAATAAGGCACACAAAGAAGCAAAAAGTACAATGAATAGCAAGGACTTAATGAATTATAAAAGATGTAAAGCAGTGGCACAAAGAGTTATTAAAAAGGCAAATAAGGGTAGTTGGAGAAAATATTGTGGGGAAATGAACAAAGATTCCAAGGTGTCAGAGGTCTATAAGCAAGTTAAAAGAATGAACAGGACATAGAGTTCAAACAAAATTTGTAGCTGCTCTTATAGTAAGTAATAAAGTTGAAAGTTCTAACTTAGGAAAAATGGACATTTTAGCAAAAGAGCTCCAAAAAGTTAAAAGTAAAGAGTTTTGTAAAGAAAAAAGAATGTTTGCTGGGAAAAATTGTGAGCACTCTTAGGGCAGGTCTACACCAAGGGGGTAATTCGACCAAAGTTACACAACTCCAGCTACGTGAATACCTTAGCTGGAGTTGGCATACCTTAGGTCGACTTATTGCGGTGTCTACACCATGCTGGGTTGACGGGAAAAACTCTCCCATCGACTTACCTTATACTTCTCATTCCAGTGGAGTAGAGGAAAAGAAAAGAAAAAAAAGACAAGGAAAGTCCCAGTGAGAGAGACTCCTAGTGAATCAACCCAGACTGGCCCAGTTTGGAAGGACTGGTTAAAGCTGCCAGAGACCAGGGGACCTCTGGAGTCCCAGAAGGAAGCAGAAGTTGGTTCCTGGGAGAAGGCTGAAGGCAGGAGGGCAGTAAGAGGGGTTTGCTGGCTGGCCTCCCCAAGCCAGAGAGCCAGGGCTGGAGGCCAGAGAGCAGCACAGGGAATTGCCTGCTTTCTCTAAGCCAGAGAACTGGAGACAAGGACCAGAGAGGGCAGAAGGCGGGGGAGCAGCGGAGGAGCTTACCCACTGACATCTCCAGGGCCACAGAGCTAGATCTGTGAGGGAGCCAGAGGGAGTGAGGGGTGTGCCCCTAGTAAAGATGTTCTCTTAGCAGAGAGGCTCTGGGGGTTCCTGCTGGGAAAAGTGGGGTTGTGCTTCAGGTGGAAAGGCTGGCTGGCTGTCCTGGGATGAGGATGGCAGAGGATGCTGCTGGACAGCTGGGGCATGGTGAGGGACACCAGGGCTATAAATTATATGTTATGTCTGGACTATGCTAGGGGAATTCTGGACTATGGTTGTGGGACTTCAGTTACGATTGTTGTTCATGGGACTTCTGTGATAAATGAACCCCACTAGGGCTATATTTATACTTGGGAAGATGTTTTAGACTATTTCTGGGGAGTCTGAAGGAGGGAAACTCAGGCCTGGTCTACACTGGGGGGTGGGGGATAGATCTAAGTTACGCCACTTCAGTTATGTGAATAACGTAGCTGAAGTCAATGTACTTAGATCTACTCACCGTGGTGTCTTCACTGTGGTAAGTTGATGGCTGACGCTCTCCCATCGACTCCACTTGCGCCTCTTGCCCTAGTGGAGTACCGGAGTCGATGGGAGAGCACTCGGTGGTCCATTTATCGCATCTAGACTAGATGCGATAAATCGACCCCCACTGGATTGATTGCTGTCGATCCAGCAAGTAATGTAGACAAGCCCTGAGGCAGGTGTGACTGTTATGTGGTGGCCTGCCACTTGGCAGGGCATGGCCTGCCCAGGCAAGGCAGTCTTCTTAGAGGTGTAAACATTAATTCTTTAAGGCATAATGCAATCTCTACTTAATGTAGGTTTAGGAAGAATTTTTTTCCTGGGACAGGTTGTCCCCATAACGCAGCTGCAGGGTTTCTTGAACCTTTCTCTGAAGCAGCAGATACTGCTGGAGACAGGATACTTGCCCACATGGAACATTGGTTTGATCGAGTCTGGCAAGTCCTCTAGTCCTCTATTCCTACTCAACTTCAGATTTTTTTTTCATTCTAAATTTGTCTAGATTTAAGACACTAACTAAAATTTGCCCCAAATTTCACTAGTGCTCAGAGTTGGCTAAATTAATTTTACTGCAAATCCTACCTCAGATTTCATAAAAATAAACTTTTACAAAACACTACAGAAAATAGAAATGTTTTTTTTTCAAATGAAAACCCCCAGCAGTTCCCAATTGACATCATTGTTCAAACAGAGAGAAATGTAAAAAATAAATGAACTAATGAAAAGTGAATCGGATTTGGAAACTGGTTTCAGTAATTGAAAGTGTGGTTAGCAATATAAGTAAGGAACTTGGTTGTTTAAAATACATCATCTTACTCCTGCAGACTTTGTTCATGTAAACATTCCCGCTGAACTCAAGCAAACTAGCTATCTAACATACTGATATGGCCTCTATTAGCATGGTACTTTTAATACATTTCTCCTTAACAGCCCTGTGAGATAAGGAAATACTATTTTCCCCATTTTACAGATGAGGAACGTAGAGACTAAGTCCCAGATCCTTAGATACCTAAATGTCTTACCCAAGCTCTCAGAGAATTCTGGTAGAAATAGGAACTGAACCTAGGTCTTCTAAGTCCTAGGCTTTGGCCCTAACTATGTACCAGCCACAATCTCAGACTGACTTGGGTAAGGGTTTCTCTTGTGAGTAAAAGATGCAGGCTCTGGACCATTGACTTTTAAACTGACAGTCTCCCTCTACATAAATTAAGATACACAGCTAGCTCTGGGTAACAGTAGCATTTTCTTCAAGCTTCTCACCATTGAACTCCACTGTTGATACAGTAGTGGGAGTGCTAGTGTAGTCTGGCCACAGGTGCCAGCATTTTAACCATTCTCCTCTCTACATCTGCTTTGAGCTGGGTTAGATGAAACGGTGGGTCAATATGCACTGGTACTACCAGTGGAATTGCACTAATGGTAGGGCAGTCGCAGAAAATTAGAAGAAAAATGCTTGTCTAGACACAGCCCTAGAGAATATGTGATGTATTCTGCACTGATATATTTTTGGTTTTTCTTTTTTGTTTGTTTAAATAATGAATACGAATTATATTTGCTATAACTATTATGATGAATTCATTCTTTTAAAAGAAGTCTGTGTGAAAGGAAGCTGGATTAGATGTCAGGATCACACTAGCATGACATTGTCTTTCATGATGATCATTAAGGTTTTTTTCATATAGAAATCTTTCTGTATTGCATTAACTATGAATGCATTCCAAAGACAAGCTACTAATATACCACTATCATAATAGTTTATTACGGGATCATTATTAGATTTTCAGTTTCCACAACAATACTGAATATAAATATATTTACTAATATTCATACGAATGGAGATTAAGGCTTTGTACATTCCAGATGTGGACATCTGTAGGGAAGAAACAGGGTTCCCATCTGCTTCCTGTTTGCTTAGTAGTCTGGATAAATCTAGGTGACAGGTGAAAGCTACATTTCATAGAATCATAGAATCATAGAATATCAGGGTTGGAAGGGACCTCAGGAGGTCATCTAGTCCAACCCCCTGCTCGAAGCAGGACCAATCCCCAGTTAAATCATCCCAGCCAGAGCTTTGTCAAGCCTGACCTTAAAAACTTCTAAGGAAGGAGGGTCTACCACCTCCCTAGGTAACGCATTCCAATGTTTCACCACCCTCCTAGTGAAAAAGTTTTTCCTAATATCCAACCTAAACCTCCCCCACTGCAACTTGAGACCATTACTCCTTGTCCTGTCATCTGCTACCACTGAGAATAGTCTAGACCCATCCTCTTTGGAACCCCCTTTCAGGTAGTTGAAAGCAGCTATCAAATCCCCCCTCATTCTTCTCTTCTGCAGACTAAACAATCCCAGCTCCCTCAGCCTCTCCTCATAAGTCATGTGTTCCAGACCCCTAATCATTTTTGTTGCCCTTCGCTGGACTCTCTCCAATTTATCCACATCCTTCTTGTAGTGTGGGGCCCAAAAATGGACACAGTACTCCAGATGAGGCCTCACCAGTGTCGAATAGAGGGGAACCATCACGTCCCTCGATCTGCTGGCTATGCCCCTACTTATACATCCCAAAATGCCATTGGCCTTCTTGGCAACAAGGGCACACTGTTGACTCATATCCAGCTTCTCGTCCACTGTCACCCCAGGTCCTTTTCCGCAGAACTGCTGCCTAGCCATTCGGTCCCTAGTCTGTAGCGGTGCATTGGATTCTTCCGTCCTAAGTGCAGGACCCTGCACTTATCCTTGTTGAACCTCATCAGATTTCACACAAGTATTTTTCTTTTTTTAATTCTAACCTATTGATCATCTACTTTTGTACTCTTTCTAGGCCACTTGAAATGGCTGGAGTATGATAAGTACATTGATCTCTGTATTTTTGTTGCGATTGTTGTTTTGTCCAAATGTATTAAGGGCCAGCATCAGTTGCATGCTGTGAGTGTCTGCTCTGTGCAGCCGCTACACACAACTAGCACTATGGTAAACCACTTTCACTGTTGTATTCCAGTCAGAGCCTGCTAAAACAAGCACGGCTGAATTGGCACAATAGGTGAGAAGTGCAACCAATATTGTAACTAATATATGGCCAAAGTCCCTTGGGTCCAGCCATGAAAGATACGTTTATATCTTTCCAGATGGCCAAACCTAACTATTTTCTGATGTTCTAGCCACTGATCGCTAGATGTTTAGCTAACCGCAGAATCAAATTAAGATATTTTTTAAAAACTTTACAAACCAGCCTCTTTTTTTACCATAAATGAATATTTGTACAATTCAGTTCTGTGTAAGTGACAGACTGTACCTTGTTACCTCTTTTGGGAGCTGTCAGCCTTTGGCATTAGGGACATGTACAGAAGCAGAAATCACCTGGTAGTGAAAGGAATAATTTTCATAATGAAAATGAGGTTCAGGAAAGACGGCCAGGAGAAATTTATCCTACTGGGCCCAATTCTATTTGAACTTACAGCAGTTTTGCACTGGGTTAACTCTCTTAACGTAAAAGGAGTCACACCTGATTTACTTTGGTATAAATGAGATCACAATCAGGCTCTTGGTATCTGATCCATTTGTCAGTAATATCACTGTTACAAAATGCTCTGCAATCCTGCAATCTGACCTATATGTGCATACTTGTTAAACGAAATTTAAGAGCCATACCAAACTGTTAGATGGGCACTGCTGAACGGGGTAGTGGTTATACATTTAAAAGACCGATAGAAGCTTCCTCACTAAATTTCAGGGACAGAGTTAAAATTTGGAGATACTTGTGCTCGACTACAAAAATGCAGAATTAAGCCCAGTGTGTGCAGTTCCAGTATAATGGATACGTACCTGTTTTGCTGGGACTTTGAGATGTGATGAGGTATAAATGATGAAGTTTAGTATCAGCAATTAGATTCTTCCTTATATAATTCCCATTCCATTAATATATGTACCTGACTAACTAGAGTAAAAATTTTGCCTGCAGATTCACACAAGTTGGTTGCTCCCTTGTGCCCTGGGCCTTCCTAATTACTGATTTGCAACTGTGGGTTGCAGAAGCTCAAATTAATGAACAATGTGAAGCCAACATTTTTATGCTGCTGCATAGAAGGTATGTGGGGGGAAATGACACAAATTCAAATACAAACAGCCACAATATCCCTGTGCTGGGAAGGGGATAGACAAGATAACCTAATACCCCTTTCCATTTGGAATGTGTATGACTCTAAAGAGGTACTGAATCAATTTCCTAAAATAGTACCCTCCTCATCAGCATCTTCCACTGATCTTTTATAAACAGGAGCATTGCCATGCTAGCTAGACATCTTCATCTGTCTCTGTGAACATCTCCAGATCTGCCAATTTTGGGGAGCTTTTTTCCAGAGACACATCTCTAGAAAATCTAGCGATCTGAGGCCCACTGTTCAGTTACAGGGTATTATAATATGACTATCCTTATTTACTCAGGGCCTCCAAAGACTTGGGGTTTTAATAAATCAAGAAGTGTGGATATTTATCCAGGAATACAGTGACCCTGTGAGCCTCTATGCCCCTTCTTCCTCCCCCCCCCCCAGAGAAAACAGCAACAACAAAAAACTCCGCCATCCCCACAGTCTTTCTTGGGGGAGATTCCTTATCCTGCTTTCAAGGGGAGGACAGCAGGGCCATTTACCTCTAGATTTTAGGAGGAGGAGGGCAGGCCCTTTTCCCCCCTCCATACTCTCACTGGGCATCCTCACATGTCTTGTGAGATGGGGGATGAATTATCGTACCCTCATACTGCCTAGTGGTTAGGCCTATGTTTTTCAGAAGCGAGGAGCTAAACCTTTCAAAGAGGAAGAATGACCTAGTGGTTGGGATGATAGCTTGAGATTCAATCCCTGCTCTGTCACAGACATCTTGTA
Organism: Natator depressus; assembly: GCF_965152275.1. Classification (NCBI taxonomy): domain Eukaryota; kingdom Metazoa; phylum Chordata; order Testudines; family Cheloniidae; genus Natator; species Natator depressus. Next base: position 278,994,827 of record NC_134234.1, read on the forward strand.
CAACCTTAGCCAAGTCACTGAATCTCTCTGTGCCTCAGTTCCGCATCTGTGTAATGAGGATAACGGTATTTCCGTACCTCACAAGGGTATTTGTGAGGGTGAATACATATAAAGATCATGAGGTGCTCAGATACTACAGTGATGGGAGCCATTCAAGTATCTAAGATAGATATAAAAAACATGGTTTGCCAGGCCTTCTCACACAAGATAAAGGAATTGCTGTTGTCCATCCCACAGTGGGAGGGACAGGAAGACAGATCTGCTCCCTGCCTCCCAAACTGCTCAGGCGGTGATGGAAAGCCATATCAATGGAGCTCTTCAGGAGAAGACCCAGTGCTGAAAACAAGTCTTGGAGCCTTTAAGGCTGAGCTGAGGGATGGCTCTGTGGGGAAGGCCAAAGAGGCTGGCTCTAGAATTTGAGATGCAGGTCTAGGAGTTCTAGCCTCCCTAAGGGGAATATACAGGGCCAAAAAAACCAACACCCCAAGCCATGGCAGTAAGTCTCAGAGCTGGGTTCAACTGTTTCAGGCTCCCAGGACATGCAGTGCAGGGCTAAAAATAGCAGTGTAGATGTTTGGGTTGAGCCTGGGCTATGAACCTGGGAAGGGTGTTGGAGCTCAGGCTCCAGCCAGAGAATGTCCACTTCTATTGTTAGCTCCATAGCATGAGCCTGAGTCAGTTGACCTGGATTCTGAGACTTTGCTGTTTTGTTTTCTATGTAGACATACCCTAAGTCAATTCTGTCCCAACTAAAGGGATATCCGAGGTCTCTAATACAAGCTTGTGTCACAATGATCATCATAATCATTGTGAGATGTCTGTATGATGATATTGAAAGAGTTATGTATACAGATCCTGAAAATATGATCCTAAAAAGTTTCTATTATGACAGAGCTGACCAGCAGCTTTCTTCCAGACAAGAGATAAGATGTGTATCTCTCTGTCACATGTAAATTAAGCTTTGTAAACCAAATCTGCATATGGAGCAAATGGGGTTGGGAAGACACCAGAGACTTAACTACAAGGGGTTGTTATGTCTCTGCAGGGCAAAAGACAATGAACTTTGGGGCTATAAGTAGAATGCAAAAAGAACAACTGGTTTGTCCTTCGCTGAGGAAACAGGACAGTGCTTTTTGCATTCATGAAAAGTGGATCCCAGCCATGTTAGTTAGTGTGGCACGGAGGTTGCTTTAGGTGAGAAACTGCTTTCGACTAGGAATTTAGCCTGTTAAAGTTAAGCTTAGACTCTAAGAATTATGTCATTACTATCTCTTAAAGCTGTATCTTTGATAAGAAACTTATGGTTGTTTTCACTATAACTATATCTCAGTGCTGTGATTGTTATAAAGGACCTAATCCTGAGTTGTACCAGTTAAGTTTTGTCTACATTGCTCCCTTGGGGACAGTGACCTGGAAGTTTCTGTGAGTGTCCAGCAACAGGGGCTGGATACTACAGGGTGATGCTTTCAGAGGAGCTTGGGCAGTGACGGATTAGCCACTGGGCCAACAGGCCCCCAGCCAATTGGGGGGCCCCCGGAAAAATGGGCACTCCAGTGCCCCAACCCACTCTGCCCACCCAGCACTCTTGCTGGGGAGCAGGTTTGGGGTGCAGGAGCTTGCTCTGCTCCATCCACCCACCTGGTGCTGTTGCCAGGGATTGGGGGCTTGCCCTGCTCTGCCCACCCGGTGCTCCTGCCAGGGAGCAGGATAAGCCCCGCAACCCAATCCCATTTCCCTGGCAGAAGCACTGGGGAGGCAGGGGGGAATGCAGACAGAAGGGGTGGTGAGGGGCCTCCACTTGCTCTGGCCCAGAGCCCCACAAACCCCTAATTCGCCTCTGGGCTCGGGAGCTAAGGTACAATTGCTAACCTGCAAGGCAAAGTCAGAGCTGGCAGAATCCAGAGGAAATTGTTTGGGTAACTAACAGGCAGGTGGTGTCAGGGAGCTGACACCCACTTAAGCACCAGCAAGTCTCCCCCTCACTGGAAGCCAGGGCAAGGGGAACAGAGTAACTCACTGTCCTGGGCACCCTGAGAGAGCATCGCAGTAATAATTACAGCTTAATTGATTCCTTGGGAAAGAGAAGCATGCATATGATTTGAATAATAATTGCCTGAAAAAATAGCAGTCTTGCTGGAGAGATTGCATGCTGACCATCTGCAGAGAGGGCATTCTATTGAATTACATTTTAATGCAAACCAATCAATAAGTAGAGTTTGGATGGAAGTGTTTCTACACTGGTGCCTTCACTGCAGTCTGACATTAGCAGAGCTATTTAAATGATTTACAGCCTTGTATTAAGCCCAGTATCCATCTGTCATCCTGCCTGTAATTTAGTTCTTGCTACCAAGATGAAACATCTCTTCAAAATTCGTCTTCGTTAGTGAATCAGAAATAGCTACATTTCCATTCAGCCTTTCATTCTTTTCTTCAGATTTTTCCTCCACTAGGAGTATAATAACCAAGTGAAAACAATCATTTCAATCAATGGCTTCCTTGTCCTGGAAAGTCCACATAATCCAAGACCATGCAGTTGCCCTTCCTCTCTCCTCATTGTGATCTGGTCATGAATATGATTTTACTAATGCTTTCTCTACAGTATGGGGGTGTTTCTGCCCTCCAAGCTTTAGTATTGGAACATTAATGGTGAATGGCAGTCCCCCAGCCAGCTAGACAGCCACCTGCTCAATGTTGCCTTCATTTCTCCATTTCCTTTCTCCCAGTCCAGCTTTTGAAAACACTGATGTAAGGGATTTGTCAAGCTCACCCAATGAATCTGGATCAGATCCAGGAACATAACCCAGATCTCCTGCCTCTTAGTCCCATAGGTGCTGGAACTAGGGGTGCTGCCACACCCCCGGCTTGAAGAGGTTTCCATTATATACAGGGTTTATGGTTTGGTTCAATGGCTCTCAGCACCCTCACTATACAAATTGTTCCAGCTTCCCTGCCTAGTCATAGCTTTAATTATTTGGCCAAGATTCCTTAACTTTTCGCTCTGCTATCCAGAATGGGAACAGAATGATGCCACTACTGCAAAGTCAAACCCATAGACTTTGAGGGTGAAATCCTGCTCCATTGACTTTAGTGGTAAATCTCCCATTGACTTCAATGAGGCCAGGAGTTCATCCCTTGTCTTTATTGTGATATAACTATTAATAGACTCTCTTTTCCAGGCACATTCCTTGTGAGATCAATCCCTGTGTAAGATCAGTGTTATCCTCCGCTTTTGCATTAACACTTTAGTAGGCAAAGCACTAGTTTCTCAGAATAAGCTGGTTATATCAATAAAATAAAAACCAGCAGGATCTTATTAAAGGGGAAAAGGCAAAATGCCACATTTATTGTGAATACAGACAGAATCATAGTAAGCAGTTAGTTATAGCTATAACATTCCATTCAATTTCATATTTATTTACACATTCATTCATACACACACACCCAGGTTCTGCAAGGTTGTTATCATAGTTACTAGCCTTAGAGTTGCTCATGCCAAGCCACTGGCCAGGTGGCCTGGACACGAGGAGGGAGCAGGGCCTTGTCAGGTGCACATCTGATGCTCCTGGAAGTTGGTTTGCAGAATCAGACCCCAAAGTTCTCAGTTTCTAGAGTCCATTTTTATAGGAATTTATTCCTATGCCAGTCTATGGGAATTGCTGCATCATGCTTTTGCTGAATCAATCAGCAGATGGCACATTCCTGAGGGCTCCGTGCTGCCAGATGTTATCTTGTTCTTCGGTTCTCTCATCCTTGAGGCTGTTGGGTGGATTCCAGTCTGCCCTCCGGGGGTCCTCTGGTTGTTTCCACTTGACGCCTTCTTCAGCCGATTGACACTGAATTCTTAGGCTGGCACCTCCCTGATCATTCATTTATTATCCACACCAAGCATCCATCCACATACATCCTCTATCTCTATTTTAATCACAATTATTAACAAAGCGAGATAAATACAAGAAAAGGGAGGGGCGTCTCTGTGTGCTGTTTCTGTTGTTACAAAGTATCGCTTTGAGAACAGACTCTGTTTTAGGATGTACTAACACAATTAGCAGCCAAAAACCAAGAGACCTCCCTCTTAATTAGTAATACCCTGGAATTTAAATTATGGGGAATCAAACTCATTTGTGATTTTAATACAGAACTTCTTTAATATGATCCAACAAGCTCATGAAAAAGAAACAATAGATGTGGACAGGCAGAACCACTATCCCATCCTCAGCAGAGCACCCAGAGCCTTTATTAATAGATAAACTCACTCCCTTACTGGGGTTTGGCTTTGTTGCTAACTCAAAAACACTAGCACACACAATATATGAACCTCATCTTCTGAGACAGTGTGACCCCCTGGATTGGATTTAGGAGACGTGCATTCTATTCCCAGCTCTGCCACTGGCCTGCTAGGTGACATTGGGCCAAGCACGTCCTGTCTGTGTCTCAGTTTCCCTGTCCTTTGTAAAGTGCCTTGTGATCTATTGATGAAAAGTGCTATATAACAGCTAGGTATTATTTTCTTAAGTTTCTTCCTTGAGCCCGTCTGTTGTTAAGATTCTCCTCTACTTCTGTCCTAGCTTCTTAGTTCCCACTCTCATCTCCCTTGTATGCAGGAGTAACAAGCAGCTCCTGCCACAATGAGTCAGCAGAACTTCAGCAGCTTTAATTCCAACACCTACTGACAGGGTGGGTAGACAACAGAGCCCTGCCTCTTTGTTATGCTATGTGATCGTGATAATGTTAATCAACTGGTCTACTGTGATGGCAACACTGCTCCTGACATGCTCTCTGAAGACCCGTCTGAAGGGTATGGTCCATGTAGACAAACACTGCCAGCAAGGCAGAAACAGGAGGAAGGACAGGACCTGGAAGAAAAGGGTGAGCAATATGAACCAAAGTCTGGATAGTTTTCTCTAAAAGGCATAAACTCAATAGCACAGGGGTTCTCAAACCGGGGGGTCATGACCCCCTAGGGGGACACGAGATTATTATGTGGGGGTCACAAGCTGCCAGCCTCCACCCCTTAACCCTACTTTGCCTCCAGCATTTACAATAGTGTTAAATATAAAAAATGTGTTTTTAATTTATAAGGGGGGGGGGTTCGCACTCAGAGGCTTGCTGTGAGAAAGGGGCCACCTTTCAAAAAAGGTTTGAGAACCACTGCAACAGCACAGGGTACAAATAACTGGGTAGGTGGTGTGGGGCAGTGTGTGTTCAGGAGGTTTTTGGAAAATATAGAAGATGGGCACAAACCATTAGCCAGGGGGTGCACAAGCCTGAATGATGGTGGTGGTTTATTCTAGAACTGAACTTCATAATTCACCCATTTGTATAAGGGCTAACCGCTGGTTCTGAGTACTCCCAAACTTAGCAGGTCAGGCCTTTCTCTAGGAAATACAGACAATGAAAATGAGAGAGTGCTGTGAAATCCTGCCTTACTGTTCTACTAGTGAAATGTGTAGAAAATGAGACAATGCCTAGTTTTCTAGAAGGACGAAGGAACTACGTTTTATACTAGGGTAAATCCAGAGTAACTCTACTGATTACATTGGAATTACTCTGGCTTTACATTAGTGTAAATGAGTTCAGCACCTGTTCCAATGGGAATACTCAAGTGAGTAAGGATTGTAATACTGAATATTTAGTAACAGGAGGAAAGTAAGCTTCCATCTTCCAAAAGGTGATTAATAAATAGAGATTTTAAAAATTCAAATACATTGATACTCATTCCTCATGCAGAGATTCTCATTATGAAAGGCTTTTAGTCTACAATTTGTATTAATTTCTGAGCAAGGTAGATTATTACACTTTGCAATATTCACTTGTTTGCTGTGTTGTATTAGTTGCTAAAACAACCTTCCCTCTAACGTTGCTTTTGCCCATTGTTCCTTTGCACAAAAGGCAATGTTCTTGCCTCTGCCTGAAATGTCAAACTTTGTTGGTTTTCTGGTAGCGATATGTTCTGAACAGTAAAGGCACTTGAGTTGTGAGCTATAGGTTGCCATTTTGATCATATGGGTCAGTGAAGCCAGATTGTGATCTTGTACTCTTACTTTTATCTTCGCTTTTGCAGATTGCATTTTTATATGTAGCATCAGTAGATAGTGCTGGGACATCACAACAAGAATTAACATTGTGACTATAATGACAACATTAATAGCAGTCCAAACTAGCTTGTCAAGAATCATGGAAATTCATTAGTGATATGCAAACCCTATTAGATCAGAGTGCAGGATCATTCCTAACAATATATGTTCTAATGCATTGTCCTGCCCAGTCTTAAATGACACTTCTGTCAGACAAAAATGTCAAATAGATTGAGTGGCTTCTATAAATTAAGAAATAAATCCGCCAAAACTAACACATTCACAACTTAATCTTAGGCTTCAGTGCATGAGTTTGAGTGACAGGGGACATTTTATAAAAACCTGGTAAACTACCTGAAAATAATTTGAGCTACTGGACCATGGTGTTTACCAGCTAGCCTGTCTCCAGTTCACTTTGCTTTCACCCACTGCCATAGATTTATATTGGGTATTTACAAACAGAAAACACATCTGATATCTAGAATAATTCAGAAAGAAGTGTGTTCTTTGACATTTCTGACACATTGCACTGGGTTATGCTGGGTAACCCCCTGCAAGCTATGTTGTGTTTGTACCATACGCTGTAACAGTGCAACAGAACAAGATACATCTTAATGTAACAGGGATTACAGTAAATTACAGCACAAGCCTGGTTCCTTCTGTTTCAGTCTTCAAGTGTTCTAATGTCTTTGATCTTTCATATTTGCCCAGGTTAAAAAGCCCACACGGTTCATAAAATTTTTAGTTTTCTGAAAACTAAAGCACTAGATGGATGGAAAAAAATTTACCCTCTGCCATCTGCAAAATCCACCTTTAACCTGTGTTCTAGGATGCGGGGCTACAGTGTAGATCTGTGGATAGGCCTGGGGTTGGGAGCCAGGAGACTTGGATTCTATTCCTGGCTCTGCTGCTGTTTTACCATGAGCAAGTCCTATAGGCGAAGATCCACAAAAGTGTTTTGGTTCCTCACTTCCTGAACTGATTTCAATGGAAGTGAGGATCTGAGAGAGAGAGATTGTGGATCTGGGCCATAGAGTTATTAACATCCCAAATCAGAGTAGTGGGCCATCTAATCCAGTATCCTGTCCCTGAGTGTGGTCAGTTTTAGATGCTTCAGAGTAAGGTGCAAGAGACCCTGGAAAGACTCAAAACAACATCCTTTGTCTCCACTTAAACTATGAATCCAGAGACAAGACAAACCTGGGTGTCCTGCTTATCCATAAATCACCAGGGACCAAAGGCATCCCAAAGAAGCTGACAGAGACACTGCCTGACATGGTAATGTATTTCACAAGGCTTACCATCTTGGGAGACATTGTCATCCACATGGACAATGTCTCTGGTAGGATAGCTGCAAACCTTCTCACAGGTGATGTCCAGACTCACATATATAATCAGCCATACCCTGGACTGGATCCTCAGGCTGGTTGTGTGTATAAAATGTCAAGAACCTTCTTTTATTCTAGTCAGACCATTTCCTCACCCACTGGAATGCCTTTCCATTGCAAATCAAGAAGAAACCACCACTGTGAACTTGCATTTGACCCTTTGGCATCATTGTTCATAGATTTGTAAATAATGAAGCCAGAAGGTGTCACTATGATCATCTGAGCTGACCTCCTACACAACACAGGATGTAGAACTTCATTCAGTAATTTCTGCAGTGCAAGGACTTATTCTTCCTACTCCATTACTGAATACTGTTGAACACAAGAACAGCCCTACTGGGTCAGACCAAAGGTCCATCTAGCCCAGTGTCCTGTCTTCTGACAATGGCCAATGCCAGGTGCCCCAGAGGGAAGGAACAGAACAGGTCATCATCAAGTGATCCATCCCCAGTCTCCCATTCCCGGCTTCTGGCAAACAGAGACTAGGTGCATCATCTCTGCCCACCCTGGCTAATAGCTAGGTCTTTTTTTAACCCTGTCATAGTCTTGGCCTTCACAACATCCTCTGGCAAAGAGTTCTACAGGTTGACTGTGCATTGTGTGAAAAAATACTGCCTTTTGTTTGTTTTAAACCTGCTGCCTATTAATTTCATTGGGTGAGCCCTAGTTCTTGTGTTATGAGAAGGAGTAAATAACGCTTCGTTATTTACTTTCTCCACACCAGCCATGATTTTATAGACCTCTATCATATCCCCGGTTAGTCATTCCTTTTCCAAGCTGAAAAGTTCCAGTCTTATTAATCTCTGTTCATATGGAAGCTGTTCCAGACCCTAATCATTTTTGTTGCCCTTTTCTGAACCTTTTCCAATTCCAATATATCTTTTTTGAGATGCAGCAACCACATCTGCACACAGTATTCAAGATGTGGGCATACCATGGATTTATATAGAGGCAATACGATGTTTTCTGTCTGATTATCTATCCCTTTCTTAGTAATTCCCAACATTATGAGCTTTTTTGACTGCCGCTGCACATTGAGTGGATGTTTTCAGAGAACTGTCCACAATGACTCCAAGATCTCTTTCTTGAGGGGTAACAGCAAATTTATACCCCATCATTTTATATGTTTAGTTGGGATTATGTTTTCCAATGGGCATTACTTTGCGTTTATCAACAGTGAATTTCATCTGCCATTTTGTTGCCCAGTTACCCAGTTTTGAGAGATCCTTTTGTAGCTCTTCACAGTCTGCTTGGACTTAACTATCTTGAGTAATTTATTATCATCTGCAAATTTTGCCACCTCACTGATCATTTTTCCTGATCATTTATGAATATGTTGAATAGGATTGGTCCCAGTACAGACCCCTGGGGGACACCACTAATTACCTCTCTCCATGCTGAAAACTGACTATTTATTCCTACCCTTTGTTTCCTATCTTTTAACCAGTTACCAATCCATGAGAGGACCTTCCTTCTTATCCCATGACAGCTTGCTTTGCTTAAGTGTCTTTGGTGAGGGACCTTGTCAAAGGCTTTCTGAAAATCTAAGTACAGTATATTCACTGGATCCCCCTTGTCCACATGCTTGTTGACCCCCTCAAATAATTCTAGTAGATTGGTGAGGCATGACTTCCATTTACAGCAACCAGGTTGACTCTTCCCCAGCAAATTATGTTCATCTATGTGTCTGACAATTTTGTTCTTTACTATAGTTTCAATCAGTTTGCCCAGTACTGAACTCAGTCTGTAATTGCCAGGATCATTTCTGGAGCCCTTTTTAAAAATCCCAGCAGCTTGTGCTTGTTGGCAGTCTCTGCAGAGGCCAAGGAATTAATGGCTCCAAAGAATGTGTTACCCTCTCACCCTTCACCATCCAGATAGGGTTGAGCCCCACTGGTCTGACAGATTAGGGAGGCAAACAGGTGAACAGAAAAGCTTAGTTTCCAGGGTGTCAATTTGCTTTAAATTCAAAGCTGGTAACTTTGCTTCCTATCAACCTTCTCCAATTAAATGCCTTTTGGTAGGAACTTCCATTTGAGTAACTTTAAATATGAGAGACAACCACAGTGTTTCAAATGGAATAATTTATCTGTTCTTTTTTGTCAGGAGAAAAAATGAACTGGCAAAAAAAATTCTAGGAGAAAAATATAATTTAATCCAAATAAAATCTTCTATATAAATTTAGTATTATTTCCTTTTCTTCTGAGATGTGATTGGGATACTTTCATCTGAAGGTTATGCAAGTTGTGAATTAAATAGATCCAGGCAAGGCTAATATATTTTCTATTGTCCAAGAATGTGTATAACAACATAAATCTACATAGGAACAATGGCAGAACTACTGCAAGGGCTGCGAGGCTAGAGGGTAGGGATTACAGGGTTTTAAAGTATCCTTTGACATCGGTGGTTTGTAGTTAATGAAATGAAGACAACAGAATTAATCATATTTTTTTTAAAATACAGTTTGCTTGCTTATAATAACGTATTTCAGCATGTGACGACATAGCTTTTGTATTAGAGTAAGAAAGACGTGTTTGATGGCTAGGCATAAAGATAACTAAAAGATACAGGATCTTAGATGGCAGTCCTTATTCAGGAGGTTTTCCCATTGAACTGAATGGACATATAGCTTTGAGGACTACAGAAGCAGGTTCACATTTTTAATGGAAGGAATCCTTGGTTGAGATGAAGTGATCCTATCCTTCCTCATACATGTTAATTAAAAGAGTTTTTAATTAATATGTATAAGTACTGCACATATTCTATTTTATAGCATATTTTCACATGACCCATTTTTTTCCTTACCCTCCATATCTGTATGGGTTTGTACAGTGTGAAAATCTTAGTGCAAAATTTAAGCTGAAAATAAAACCTACACAAGCAAGTGTCTTGACCTGCAGAAAACCTTTCCATCTGAGCTCCATGGAAAACTCAGCATGTACCTGCCTCACTCCCTGGTCTACACTGGGGGTGAGGGGAGGATTGATCTAAGTTACGCAACTTCAGCTACGTGAATAACGTAGCTGAAGTCAGTGTACTTAGATTGACTTACTGTGGTGTCTTCACCGTGGTGAGTCAACTGCTGCCGCTCCCCCGTCGACTCTGCCTGCGCCTCTCACAGCGCTGGAGTACGGGAGTTGACGGGAGAGCCCTTGGGGGTTGATTTATCGCGTCTAGACTAGACGCGATAAATCGATCCCCGCTGGGTTGATCGCTGCCCACCAATCCGGCGGGTAGTGAAGACAGTGGCATTTAACTGAACCTATAAAGCCATGGCACACATTTGTGTGAAAAGGGCACATGGCATTGGAGAAACATACTCCCCCTTTTTCAGCAGATGATGATTGCATGCAATATTCCATTCAGAACAGATTAAGGTCTTCTGTATACACAAATATTGGGTTACACAATATACCCATAGAGACTACTGAACATGGGAGCAATAGGAATGTGAAATAACAAAATTCTATGCTCCAATCTTAACTCATATGAGTAATCTTTGTTTATGCAATTAGTCTAATTGAAATCTGCTCATGTACATATCTTCAATGCAAGGAGGTGATGCAGGACTGGGCCCTGGTCCTGTAAGGTACTTACTCTGTCATAATAATATATAACTGTAGAAAAGGGATACAGGGAAACAACACTGAATTCTAATTTCTAAGAAATGTGTATCTACCCAAGTACACAGAAAATACATGATCATAGAAGTGTAGGACTGGAAGGGATCTCAATAGGTCATCTAGTCCAGTCCCCTGCACTCAGGGCAGCACTAAGAAGACAAACACATGTCAAGAATGGTCTAGTTATTAACCTGTTCTTAAAAACCTGTAATGACAGAGAGTCCACAAACTCCCTAGGCAATTTGTTGTAGTGCTTATCTACCCTCACAGTTAGGAAGTTTTTCCAAATGTCCAACTTAAACCTTCCTTGCTGCAATTTATACCCCCATTGGAGGGGGGGGGAACAATCTGATCACTGTTTGCTGATTAAATATATTTAGCCTCGGGGGTGGCATCCTCACGCCACTGAAATCAAATGCAAAACTCCCATTAACTTCAATGGGGCTAGGATTTCACGCATGATGTGCTATTGCAAAAATACTGCAAATCCGTTTTCTGCTGACTTGTTAGTTCTTCTGTGCTGCTGTGCTCTCAACAAGATTACCTAGGGATTATGAGTCCATTGTCTTTCTCCAAAAGGTAGCTAAAATGAGTAGCACTAAGCAAAACATTCCCCAATTCATTGTTCACACTGTATATCACAGAACCAATGTTGCTTTCATCTGGAGATGGGTCCCAGATGCCAAGTTTGGAACTGGATCTGAATTGTTTTGGATTTGATGTTTTGAACTCTGCTTTAATCATAGAAAACATGTCCTTCTGAATGGAGTTGCTCCTGTAACTAAAATCAAAATGAAAGCAGGCCATTTTCTCTTGATCCCCGAAAGCAAGAATCCAGTAACATTTTTACCATGAGCTACTTCCCTTCATCATCTCCCTGAAGTGCCTGAGGAATTCAGCCAAGATTCACCCTCAAATTTCCCTGCTGCTTTGGAGGGAGAGGTTTTCTGGCAATGAACATCCTTCCCCCAGGTTCCCTGCAGCTCTGGGGAGAAGAGGGACAGTGTCAGGATGTGAGCTTCCTAGGTGAAGATCTCTGCTGTTCTTGGGGGAATGGAGAGAATTAGGTATATAAACTTCTTCTGAGAATCGCTGTTGCTCTGGAAGAAATAAGGCCTTGAGTAATCTCTCCCTGAGGATCCCTGCTGTAGCATAGTCTATTGGCTTATGATACCTAATGTATGGCTTGTTTCTATATATATAGCAGTATTAGACCAAAGTCATATCTACTTATCAGCATGGGTAATGTGGCGAGACTTCAGTGTATCTAATCAGTAGCAGGCTGCACGCTCTAAAGAGCCTAATTTTAGTCTGCTAAGGAGCATGCTGTGGTAAGTTCCACTTATCACACTGCTCAGGTAGGTTGTAACTCAGGACACAGTTTAGGAGAGGTTTAGTAAGGTGTGTATGAAAGGGTTTGGCTAACTAGGGGAGCAGGAGAAGGGTGCCCAGTCCTCCTACAGCTGAGTGAAAATTTTCAAATTTTGAATATTTTTGACAAAAAGCAAACAATTTTTGGTGTCACAAATGATCCCACTTTTTTACTAGCTCTACTTTTGCAGCCAAGCAACACCCACCTCTTCCTCCAAGTCATTCTCACAACCCTTAGCCCCCCCCCTTTTTGGAATAAGAACTGTGATAGGTTTCAGCTAAAAGGCATAATAGAAGGATTATAGTTTTCACCCCGCTGTGTCTCTTCTATGTTCTCCCAGACTCAGTTCTGTATGTATTTTCTGTCCTGTATTTGAAGGCTCAGATCCTTTTCTTTTAGAGATCTCCCCTGTTTAGAGTCCCATCTTCCCATCTCCCCAAATTTCCTGCTCTTCTCCTTTGGTTTCTCCTCCTGGGTTTTCTCTTCTTATACTTTCTATGCTGCTTCGTCTTCTTTTCCCTTTCTCTACCTTTCCGTTCTGCTTCTTCTTTTTCCTTTTCCTCCCATCCTTTGAGCTCCTCTCACATTCCTTTTCCTTCCCTAGCTCTCACTTGCCTATCTCCCCTTCACTCTTTATGTGCCCTTTATCTGTTGCACATTCACTTTCAGACTTTTGTTTTCTTCACTTCTCCTCTCATCAGAAGCAGGTTCTCTTTTGTCCCTCTGTGCCCTGCCGCAATGTGATGTTCATCTCTTGTGCAGGGGATGTGAGAAGGGACATAGATGATGGCACAAGTTGAGTCAATCGCCACCTGCATACGGTGACTTAGAGGCTGTTCTAACTGCTGGCAGCCTTACTGGCTGTGTAGGTATGAATTTGGATACAATCTTTGATTGTGTGATTACAAACTCTTTGTTTCACAGGACCCCTGCCTTATTAGGACAGGACCCCTGAAATAGGCAGAAGGTTGCAAGAAGGGAAATAATTTTGTTTTGTATATAAGACATTTGACTATGACTCAGAAGAACTATGCTCTGTTCCTGCCTCTGCCACAGCCTCCCTATGTGATGACAGGAAGGATGTTGGGCTGCATTAAGGTTGCATAGGCAACTTTTTAGTGTATCCTGAAAAGAACTATCCCTACTTAGGATGATGTAGATTTCCTCCAATGTCTGGTAGCACTGATCAAAATCTTAAGGCTGAACACTGAGCTCTCCTGTTCAACCAGATGTATCACATGTAAAATGTATTCAATACAAATTAAGGAGCAACCCGTCAGAGGGCACTTTGGATAGTATTTTCCCCTCTGGTGTTGTTAAGACGTGGGGTGATCATCTTTTCAGTGGGTGTAGGTAAAAGACAAGGACACCATGACCTGGTCTTGTCGTCTCCTGTTTGCACAGAGGGTTAATATGGATCAGTAATAAAAGCAGCAGTCTGAAAAATTAATAATAAAGTGCTGAAGTCAGAACTTAATAATCGTTTGCCTTGTGTGTCTAGTTTCTTTTTTCTCCCACCCTTCTTCAACACGAGCCCTCCTGTTTTGCTAGCCCCACCACAGATATCACCATGACCAGCAATAGAAGTCACCCTGAGCAGGGAAAAATCCTTACTCCCCATGCTCATTTGCTAGCCTAAACGTCAACACAGAGCCAGTCTGGGCTCTGTACCAGGAAATCCTTGTCATAGACTCAACTGCAGCTCTGAGTTGCCTGTATCCCCTCTAGGTTCTGGGCCTGATCCTGTGCCCTTGAAGGCAAAGCTTCCAGATCAGGATGTCTACACATGAGGGAGCAGGAAGAGAGACCTGCCAGCAGAGGTGGGCTGGTAGGAGACCAAGTGGAGACCAAGGAAAAGGGCTGATCTTTCCTGGCAGAGAGAGAATGGGGTCTCTTGTGGCATATTGTAGGCAGGAGTCTACACCTGGCCTTGTTTCCCAGATGCCTCCTTTCCCTTCATAGCACTCCTTAGATAATTACATTCTGGGTACCTATAATCCCCCTGTGGTTTCAAGGGAGAAGGTATTTTTCTCTTCTTGTCCTAAATTCTTGTGTAGTGTAACACTGTGCTGGGGCAGTGTTGTCATGTTTCACCCCACAGGTAGCTACACTCCAGTAATGGGTGAAGTGACTCCTATATATAGCTTGTAAAGCCCATTGAGATGCTCCTGGCTGAAAGGCACTATAAAATGCAAGGTTCAAATCATCTCAAAATGCTTCAAAAAGCATGTAACAAAATTAAAAGATGTATACAAAAGGGGACACCCATCCAGCAAACCAGCACCCCATGAAAACAGACTAACAACCACTAGTGAGCATCCATCAGATGGTGGAATCTCCTACTGCACAGTATGTCCATAGAAGGACAAAGGGATGAGAACTAAAGTATTGTAAAACCACAATTAATGTGGCTGCAATTAAAAACCTCCATCCCCTAGAAGAAGAAATCACTTTGGCAAGACACTTGGTCATACAGAGTAATATGTTATACCAATAAAATAAAAACCAGCAGGATCTTATTAAAGGGGAAAAGGCAAAATGCCACATTTATTGTGAATACAGAAAGAATCATAGTAAGCAGTTAGTTATAGCTATAACATTCCATTCAATTTCATATTTATTCACACATTCATTCATATACACACACACACACAGAGGTTCTGCAAGGTTGTTATCATAGTTACCAGCCTTAGAGTTGCTCATGCCAAGCCACTGGCCAGGTAGCCTGGACATGAGGAGGCAGCAGGGCCTTGTCAGATGCTCAGCTGATGCTCCTGGAAGTTGGTTTGCAGAATCAGACCCCTTATGTTCTTTTACCAAATTTGACTAAATTGTCCAGTCAAATGATTTTAATCAGTTTATTTTTGCCTGGCTAATTTACAGACATTCTTTTGGAAAAGGGCCCACTTTTCCTTCAGAATGGCTGCAAAGAAACCAAGAATGCTCTTTCTCTAACACTTTTCCTTTTTAACATTTTCACAAAGTTTAGCTGCTTAATTCCCTCCAGTCTCTGCAGAGTTAACTTTTTCACTCTCTTTTTCTCTTTGTAATTATGCCTGGGGGTGCCGTACATAGGACTTTCTCCCCCTTCACCTGCTGGAATGGCTGCTACCTGTTTAGAGGCAAAGCCCAATTTTTGTCTCAGACTCTTAATTAGTGATTCACAACGACTATGATTTGTGGGTGCTCTGCCCTGCTTCAAGGTTAATTTCTTACCGTACCTTGGAGCACATGATTCTCTCTTTCAATTTTCTCAGAGGCTTTAGCTTGGTCTGCCAAGAATCATTCTCTCTCTCTTTTTGCATTCCGGAAGTGCCTCTTTCACTATTTTCAGCTGACTTTCGGTATTTGTAGCCAGCACCTTCCAATTGTCTGCTCCCTTTTCCGTTTGTGCCTTTTCCTCTTTAATAAGATCCTGCTGGTTTTTATTTTATTGGTATAACAAATATACCTGGAAACAGTGGAGCAGAATGGCAGCAGTGGTGTTCAAACTGTGAAGGCAAAACCATAAATTCAGCATGTGGGACTGAAGATTGGAAAGGACCACGAATTTGTTTAACTGCACACCATTATGCTATGGGTCATAGTGGACCTCTGCAAGTAACTCACAGTCAGCAGTTACATAGCACCTCCATGGCAGATGAAACAAGTAAAACACAGACACTCATTTGAAAGAAGAAATCAGCTTTAATTATGCTGTTCCGTGGCAATAATCTCATTGCATATAAGCTGCATACAAATGTACCAGCAATGGCAAAGACATGAATAATAGAATGAAAAATAAAAATATCTATGTAACCAAGGAGAATATTTTAGATGTTGTTGAGTGATGATGAGCCATTCAGTCAGTCCAGCAAATATATGTAAGTATTTTTGAGGGGAAGAGCAGAAGTATTCAGCTAGCTTCTTCCCTTCAGCTGGGCATGCATATTACACATAGGTTGCACACAGATATGGATAAATTGCTAAGGATAAGTACAAAAGAATACCAGATGTCAGAAAGGCTAAGACACAAAATGAGTTACACCTAGCCAGGGACATAAAAGTCAACAAGAAGAGGTTCTATAAATACATTTGGAGCAAGAGAAAGACAAAGGAAAGTGTCAGTCCACTACTTAGTGGGGAGGAAGAAGAACTAACAAGAGATGACATCAAGAAGGCTGAGGTGTGTAATGCTTATTGTGCTTCAGTCGTCCACAGAAAGGTTGACTGTGACCAAATGCTGAACACAGTTAATATTAACAACAACATCAACAGGGAAGGAACATAAAAACCAGAACAGGGAAAGAACTGGTCAAATTGTATTTAGATAAATGAGATGTAAAAACGAGGAGTCTGGTGGCACCTTAAAGGCTGGGAGCTGCAGGGCTGAATCCTTGAGACCCAAGCCCTGTTGCTCCCTGTAGGGCAGAAGCCCTGAGCCCATGGGTGGTGTTGGGAGGGCACAGGGGCATGGCACCCCCCAAACTGAAGTGCCAGATCCAGGGGCAGCTCCACATATGGGCAGCTCCACATACACACACCCCACCTCCTCCTCTCCCTTCCCCTGAGGTCCCACCCTTTGGCCAGGTCAGAGGCAGGAAACTGGAGCTGGGCAGAGCAGGGCAGCTGCTGCTCTGGCTGGTGCCATGGAGCAGGCAGCCGTGGTGTTCCTATGTCTTCTGCTGCTGGTGGTGCTCCTCAGCTTCCAGCCCCCTTTGACTACTCACACAGCTAGAAAGAGCTTCCCAGGCAGGGGACCTGGCTCAGTGGCTGGAAGAGCCCTCGGGGAGCAGTGACCTACACACAGCCCCTAGCTAACTCTTCCCTGCACCTTGAGCTACCCCCCACACCTGCACACAGTCCCTAGCTACCCCCTCCCTGCACCCTGAGCTACCTCCCTTCCTGCACCCTGAGCTGTTTTCAAACTTTTTGAGCTGAGTCCCCTACCTTTGAGTTATAATTTTTGGTTGTACACGTCCCCCTCCCATGACCCAGACGGGCTGGGTGGCCTGTTGAGGTGAGTGAGGGGGTGGAGGTGGCACTCCCTCCTCAAGCCCCGCTGGCCCCTGCTCCCCCCAAAATAGAAATCAAACAATGCATATACCTGAGCACCCCTCCCAGCCCCCCACTTCCTGCTAGGCCCTGGAGTTTTTATAGCATGTAGGGTCAGGGAGCTCAGTAAGAAAAAAGTTGAGAACCCCAGCTGTAAGGGGCAGTCCTGGATCTGGTACCATTTCATTAATGACTTGGATAATGGAGTGAAGGGTGTGCTTATACTATGTATGAATGACACCAAGCCGGGAGGGGTTGCAAGCGCTTTGAAGAACAGGACTAGAATTCACCATGATGAAGTTCAATAACAAGTGCAAAGTACCTTGACTTAAGAAGAAAAAAATCAAATCCATAACTACAAAATGGGGAACGACTGTTTAGGTGGTAGCACAACTGAAGAAGATCTGGGTGTTATTTAGTTTGTGATCCACTATATGAGTCAACAATGTGAAGCTGTTGTGAAAAAAGCTCATATTCTGGGGTGTATTAACAGGAGTGTAATACGTAAGACATGCCTCCATCTCCATACTCTACTCAGGACTGGCAAGGCCTCAGCTGGAGTACCATGTCCAGTTCTGGAGTCCACACTTTTAAAAAGATGTGAACAAATTGGAGAGAATCCATTGGAGATCAAGAAAAATGATAAAAGATTTAGAAAGCCTGACCTATGAGGAAAGTTAAAAATATTGGCCATGTTTAGTTTTGAGAAAAGAAGACGGGGCCGGGGGGGAGGGGGGGGGGAACACCTGATAACAGTCTTCAGATATCTTAAGGGCTGCTACAAAGAGAACGGTGATCAACTGTTCTCCATGTCCACTGAAGGTAGGACAAGAAGTTATTGGCTTAATCTGCAGCAAGGGAGATTTAGGTTAGTTACTAAGAAAAACTAGTTCCAACTAGCTCTCTGCTGCCTGGGTCTCTGGCTCAGGGTTTGGCATGCCAAAGAAATCTTTTGCTTTGAAGCTGGTCCTTGTCCCAGGAACGGCCCTGTCAGCCGGTTGTACATCGTGGCATTTCAGCAACTGCTGTTCAGATGGGACTGGGCATGTTTCTCTTCTTGGAGGGCAAGAAAGTCCAGGACCTCTTGACAGGTCCACGTGGAAACACAGGGTGTGGCTGCTGTAACTGGTATGTGGCTCACCCCAGGCTGGACTCACACAGGGTGTAGGTAGCTATGTTCCTGTATTTAAACAGGGAAGTGACATCTGAACAAGATGTCCCCAGAGCAGTGGAAGGTACAGAAATAAACAGACAGACTGATCCAGTGTGAAGCTAAGCAGTGTGGGATAGGAGCAGGAGGGCTGCCAGAAACAGAATAGTTAATCAGAAATATAGATGTGTCCACAAGAACCTTAGCTCAAAAAACCTCATTCTGGAATAGAGTTTCCAAAGCAGATTAATGTAAAATAAGACAGCAGACAATAACCAACAAAAACAACAACAAAAAGGCCACTTCTATATGTAGACACAAGGCTGCTTATACTGAAAAAAACAAAACAAAACAAAAAAAAACTATATTCCAAAGAAATTTCCTCTGTAGCCAAGGCCTATCTACTGATTCTCTGATATTGTTTTGTTTTTTTAATAACTGACCAGGAGTCTTAAATCCATCTCCAATGCACAATGAAAAATAATAAAATTTAATATACATCATTTATAAGCATTAATCATTGGCAAGACCAATGTGGTTAATAAGAACTCCTGGTCCCAATTTTGGTAAGGGAAAGGAATTGTGAAAATGCAATTGCGTGATTTCTTCTAAATTCAGCTAATTTTTCTCTGTGATTTAAGTATCTTTCAAATGATTTTTACTCACGTTAAGCACTCAGTAAATTCTGGAATTTACCTACCATTCAATGTACATTATGACAAAGGCTATGATTTAGTCACGGAGGTCGTGGAAGTCACGGAATCCATGACTTCCAGCAACCTCCATGACCGGGAGCTGCAGGGTCCCCCACCGGCCGTGGGGCCGGGAGCTCCGGGGGCCTCCAGAGGCGGCAGGGATACCCCGCAGCTCCTGGCTGCCACAGGCGGTGGGGGACCTCCGTGGTTCCTGGCGCTCCGGCAAGGTACTCCTGCAGCTCCCGGGTTGCATGGTGAGTGGGGGAACCCCCGACCTCGAAGGCAGGGACGGCAGTGGGGGAACCGCCGAGCTCCTGACCACAGCGGGCCCCCGGAGCTGTAGGCGGCAAGGGTTCCCCACAGCGCCCAGCCCCCTATGGTTCCAGCCTAAGCCCAACCATCTACACCACAATTAAGCAGACCAGCAGCCCAGGCCTTGTGAGCCCAAGTCAGCTGCCACGGGCTAGCCACGGGTGTCTAATAGCAGTGTAGACATACCCCTAGAAACCACTGGGGTTGGAACTGTGGACCACTCCAGTGTATGGTCTCAATAAGGGAACAAGCAGGTCATCTTCATTGAAACCCTGTGACTCAAGCTGTAAATCTTTCCTGCTTGATAAACACCATTATTTATCAGTGGCATACTTCATGATTAAGATTTCTTGTTTTCTTTTTAGTTCTTTGGCTTGTTTGTAATGAATTAAAATCGCACTGGAAAAAGTACTATAAGGAACAATTCTGTGATAGCAGGAAATGGACTTTATGACCCAGTCATGAATTTTCATTCTATAATTGCTATTAATTTATCTGTGTTTGAGATTGACTACTGAAGCTTTCATGACTGCTGTACATGAACCATGTTGTATTTATGTTGCCTTATTTAGATAAAGAACAAAACCAATACAGTAATTTATTGTTAAGTTAACCTAGATGCTATCAAGCATTGGTACCTTATATAGGATGGCAAATAAAATATACAAAATATTACATTTTATAATAATGATATTATACTGTTTTCAGCTATTGCTCTTCTGTATTAGATTGTTCAGCTGTTATTCTGTTAGAATATTGTAATTTAAAAATTATACAGTACTTTATAAAATTAAAATACAATAATTTTAACACATTATCTGATGTCAAAAGCATAAAGGATTTCAACAAAAAGGGCCACATTTTCAAAAGAGTGGCTTTTCATTTTGCCAGTGTTTTTGCACTTTGAATTGTGAACACAGGTATTAGTATTTGTACAACTACCAACCTGATTTGCTGGCACAAAATTTGCAAGTCCAGAGAAGGGAATTTAGGACTCAACCCTTTGGAATTTTACCCCACAGTACTGGAAAGGCCTATTCCATTGAATTAGGGGAGGAGTACAGGAGAAAAAAATAATTAGTTCAAGTATAGACTAAATATAACCTCACAGGCAAATATAATCTCCCAGTATTTACAAATATGCTACTGATTATCTGAAATGATCAGCCTTACTCCTCCCTTCCATCCCTGCCCCTTACAAATGTGGTTCATTCGAATTGGCAAAATATCGATGGAAGCAATATTGCTTGACAGGTTTGTTTTCTTGGCATCCAGAACACAGCAGGAATCCAACCTTGCTAAAGCAGACACAAATGATACTGTGAGATACTGCAGCTATCCCCATAAAAGATGTGAGCCTTTACCCTCTTACGGAATCAATAACTATAGCATCTAAGTACAGATTACCTTATTAGTGTGACCCATAATTGATATTATAACCTACCTTGAGCTGCAAATGTAGGTCCAAAGAACATCAGATCAATACTAGTGATGTAAGCTTAATCTATGTATAATGAAACACGTCTTCAGGGACCATTCCAGTCTTAGGACTTTTTGGAAGATGCTATGTAATTTTTTTTTTTTTTTTTACATGCAGGATAATAAAAAACTTTCTGATGAACCTACCCCTTTCCTCGCTCACGTCTCCAGATTAGAGAGGGGTCAAGGTGGACACACAGAGCAAGTGAGAGAGTTTCCCTCTCCCTGGGACCACACTGTATTTCCCTCTGCAGATTTGGTCTCCTCTGCACCACACAGCAGCGGAAGCAACTGATCTGCAGTGACCAGTGTCATCTTCATCATCAGTTAATATGATCTAACAGTAGGTAGAATGTACGGTTAAATGGAAAGGATGGTTCCCTGCAGCTGTTATTACAAATGAAAATCCCACACATCTTGAAGTCAGCTGGGCAGCTACTATCCTCCCACCCCTTTTCCCAGGATACCTAAAGCTTCTTCATGTACCACATTTTCAAGTTTCTCAACAGATATGGCAAAGCTCTTTGCCATCTCAACTGTGTCAGCCACAATGACTTCTCAGACAGTTCTTTGCTGCCATCTCTAAGAGATTAATTTATTTGCTCATATAGTCAATCAAGTTTAGGCCGTTGCAGTCTATCAAAATACAACCTCAATGTTTTCATCATCAGTCTCTCATATATGAACTTTATTTTGTGTCCCTGATCAAAGTTTCAACGTGCTGAAAAAAGCAGAGGCTTTCCATAAAGATGTCCTCACAGTAACAGTGTGTGAATAACAGACTTGAGCCCAGATTCCTCAGGGTATTTAGGTGCTGTCACGGGGTCCATTCACCGCAGGTGGTGCCTCCTCCTGGCCACTCTGGGGATTAGCTCTTTCCAGATCCAAAGCTCCCTTCTGCTGTTCATTGCACACCCTGCTGCTGCTGCTCTCTCTCACTCTCTGGGACTTAGGGTGCTCCCTCTTTGTGACTTGGCTCTCCAGCCAGATCACTACGCGTATCTACCCCTTCTGGAGTAACAAAGTCTTTCCTTACCAGTAGTCTTAAGGAGTCTTCTCATTCATTGCCCTTATGGTACCACTTCCCAGTTGCTGGTAGGGGAACCCAGGCCCGCCCTCTACTCCGGGTTCCAGCTCAGGACCCCTCTAACCAACAGCCAAGGTCTGTTCCATCCTGGATCTTACTGCCTTTTCCCCGAGCCTTTCCTTACCTTCTGGTTCTCCCCCCTTCTCTGTCCTAAAACTCCCAGTCCTAAAACTCCAGTCCTAAAACTCCCTCCTCCCAGAGAGTTACTGTGAGCCACTTGCCTTCGTAGCCCCAAACACACCTCCCTTGTCCCAGGGAGTGACTGCACTGCAGCCTCTCTCTGCTATCAGCTTCCTGGCATTATAGAAGCCCTGCCTGTTCCTGCATAGGTGAGCTTCCCCTAATTAAGGCTTTTCTCTCAGCCTTAATTCTCCCAGATTGCAGACTAATAGATTAATTGGCCCATCTGATCTCCATTAACCCCTTCAGGGTGAGTGTGGGGTGAACACCCTATCACATACCCTTCTACTCAAGACTGCAATCCTCAGGGGTGCAGGAACCTGCTACCCTGCTCTTGCCGCAGCCGGGCTCCCAGGTAATCTCTTTCTTGTTTTATGGTCCCTGACAATTAGCCGCAGCCTGCCCTGTTCCTCCATTGCATCTCTGAAGTTTTCTTTATGAAACTCCCTATCCTGAGTTTGTTCAGCAGCTCCCAGTTTCTCCTGCAACTGCTTCATCTGCTCCACCTGGTCCCCCAGCACCCTCACTCCCACGGTCTCAGTCCCCCTCCCGCCACTTTATAGCTCTTTTAGTCCTGCATCTTTTAACTTCCACTCTCCTCTCCTGCTTCTTCTCAAATTTTGGTTTTACCACCCCCTTGGCTTTCTCTGCCACTTCAGTGGTCTTGCTACAGCCTCTGGTTGTTCTTCTTCACTCTTTTCCCTTGGAACCGTGCCCTTGTCTTCCCTGCTCCTCTTTTTCCTGTGGGGTCAATGTCTCTTTATATGTCCTCTTTCCCCAGGCTCCCAAACAGATCCCCTTCATACCTAATCTTCTATTGGGTGGGATTCTCCTAGGCTTTACATCAGTCCTTACTTCCTGTCAAGATTCCTTATTGCCATAGAAGTAGGGACAGTCCCTCTACAGTTGTCCCTGCTGCCCACAGGCATAACAATACCTCAGCTGGGCCTCTGTCCTCCTAATCCTGGAACCCCCCTTCTGTTCCTGGCACTTATGGCTTCTCCTACTTTCTTTTTGCAATATTGCTGTTGCTTAGCTACCCTCATTAAATAGTCCTGCAGGTGTACTTGAATTTCCCACAGTGTCTGCTGGTTTTCCAGCACTTGCTTCATAATGGCATGGACCCGCCCCTGTTCTTTACCCGTTCCCCTCAACAGGAGTGGCAACTCTGAAGTCCATCCCAGGAGGGAGTAACTTCCCTCCACCCTAGTCACCTCCATGCTTTCTTCCTTTTTTGGCATCTCCTACTACCATCCCCCTTACTCCCCTTGTATCGGGGTTTGACCTTCTTACACAGTCTCTGTCACAGTCCCCTTACATCAAAGGCGACTGAGCGCTGGCATTTTCCACCATGTTGTCATTGGATCCACTCATTGCAGGTCGTGCCTCCTCCTGGCCACTTTGGAGATTAGCTCTTTCCAGATGCAAGGTCCCCTTCTGCTGCTTGCTGCACACCTTGGTGAAAGAAACCCCATAATGGAGAATTATGGAGTAAAGTGCCCATTCGGGACGTTTCTTTGGAAGCCCAGGCAGTTAGTGGTTGGTTTATATCCTGAAGCGTAAGGGTTTATATCCCCTATACATATTTATCCTATATAATGCAGCTAAATTGATAAATTGGCATTTAAAATTTGCTGGATTAAACCATACTTCCATCAATAAATTGAAGCAGCACTTGGATAATATTATGATGGGGAAAAAATGAAGACCGATAGAGAGAAGCTATACAGAGCAACAGTAGGAAGTAGCAAAGGAAAGAACAAGAGAATATAGACTGAAAAAAACAGGATAGGAGAGGAAAAGTCCAGAAGAAAAATAACTGAAAAAAGGGAGAGTGAAAGGAAAGAAAACAGAAGAGAAAGCATATTCAAGAAGATTAGACAAAAACAGAAAAAATAAAAGACCAAAACAGAAGAAAAGGAAATATAAGAGAAAAGAGGTAAATATACAAAGGAAAAACAACAGGAAGAGGAGAATCTTGCTGGAATTGAAGTCAGTCCCTGATGGACTTTTCCTTCAGAAGTCTTAACATAAATTACAGGAACAAGCAAGAATACTAAGAGAAACTGAAATCACTTGACCTATGCTCAGAAATCTTTTGTGAAATAAATAACCCTTGAAATACCAAAGCTACAGAGGAAGAAATGAAGGGAAAAAAGAAAGAGAGCAGAAAGAATGGTTAAAAGAAAAGGAGTACTTGTGGCACCTTAGACACTAACCAATTTATTTGAGCATAAGCTTTCGTGAGCTACAGCTCACTTCATCGGATGCATAAAGTGGAGAGTACAGTGAGGAGATTTTATACATACACACAGACCATGAAAAAATATACATTGCAAGGAGAGTGATCACCCAAGATGAGCCATTACCAGCAGGAGAGTGGGGTGGGGGAGAGAAAACCTTTTGAAGTGATGTGTTGGAAATGGCCCACCTTGATTATCACTTCAAAAGGTTTTCTCTCCCCCACCCCACTCTCCTGCTGGTTTTTGCCAGTCTGAATACTGGCCAACTGAAATGCTGTTATTTGGTTGCAACATTGAGGCTTTAAGAAAGTTACATAAATTATTTTGGTAAAGAGCTCTTTTTCCTCTAGGTAATTTTCTTGTTTGGCAAATAACAAAGCAGGTCTGCAGTTAAATCTCAAAAGCTGATGTTCATTCACTTCTTGGTGGATCAGTTAATGAGTTTCATTGGATGTGTTCGATGGTCAATGTGCTAGGCCCTACACTCCTCAGGAACTTAATGTCACATGTAATTTTCATGCAGACTGTCAAATGACAGCATCAACAGGATGTAGCGGGGGATGTATGAAGTATTAAAGTATTTTGAGTTACAGTCAATCAAAAAACCCACCCATCTAAAATTGTATTGGCACTCTTTATGTAATATCACAAAATCCAAAGCAAACAAACTCAGTCAGCTGATGTCATGGTTAGAGGGCTAGATGTACTTCTGTTCCCTTTCTGGTCCCTCTGAGTGCAGTCCCCTCAGGTCTCAGATCTCATGCCTTTATCTATCCCAGGGTGGAATTACACAATTTTTCCACTCTTAGACCAGGCTGTGGGCTGAAGTTCTCTGTGGGTCAACTGTGCTTACCCAGCAGGCCCAGGTCAGTTCTGGTACCCAGGGTTCTTCCTTAGGGAGTTTGTGACCATTACTATACAAGCAGTGATAAGACAGCCTTCTTAAAACCAAAGTATTTATTTTGCAGTAGGAATAAAGCATTAGAGAAAAAGGATTTTAAAACAACAAACAGCCTCTAGGCATGTCTGGCTTAATTTAGGCAGCCCTAACTTCTTCAGACATCCTGGTGAGGTCCCTGTGTCATAGTCCGGTTTCCCTTACAGCTCCTTCATCTTTTGAGAGAGTGTTCCTTTTTGAACTGCTATAGACCTTTTGTACTTCTGTGTTCCTGGGCTTTGGTTCTTCTGGACAAAACCAGCCTGTAGGATCAGCAGGAGATAAAGCCAGAGTCCTCAGAGCTGGTAGCTCTACCATCATCCCTTAACAACTCTCATGTGTTTGCCTAGGGGAGGCTCTTCCTGTGCCATTCTTTCACTTCCTGCTTGCTTTTCCTTACAGCTCCCTATTAACCTAAACCAACATAGTTTCATACACCATCCCAATAACCAGGCCAACATACTGTATTCATAAATTATTCGAGAGCAACTCCAATTCTGTCGCAGCAGGTAAACTTACCCCACAACAACATTTTATCACCTTCAACATATTTCCTATCTCAACTCATTATCCTACTTCTAAATGCCCAAACTGTCACATTGCCCCTCCACAACTGGACCTTAGGGATCAGCCTATGGAAAACATTTGTAACCTAGGAAAAATGATTGGGATATGTCCAGACTAGACTATACAAAGGTGTTAACTATCTCAGTAAAACTCTAGTGCAGACTAACCATTAGTCAGTGACGTTACAAGGAGCTGAGAAGTAGATACTGGGAAAGAGTGGCAATTGAGTTGTTAGACAGGGAATGAGAGGTGTTAAGGGCTGGTCTGCTCTGGAAACTTAGGGTTTGTCTACGCTGGCAATTAACAGTGCTGCAACTTTCTCGTTCAGGGGTGTGAAAAAACACCCCCTTGAGCACAGCAAGTTGAGGCACTGTAAAGCGCCAGTGTAAACAGTGCCCCAGCACTGGGAGCTACATTCCTCGTTGAGGTGTTTTGTTTAGAGCGCTGAGAGAGCTCTCTCTCAGCGCTGCCCTGTGACCACACAAGGCACGTTAAAGCACTGCCGCGGCAGCACTTTAGCGTTGCCTGTGTAGACTAGCCCTTACATCAGCATAGCTATGTCTCTCAGGGGTGTGAAAAATCCACATCCAGGAGAGGCATAGCTATGCTGATCTGGCCTTAGGCCATGTCTATATTGCACAGTTTTGTTGACAAAGGGGAGCTTTTGTCGACAAAACTATGGCAGTGTACATACTGCAATGCGCCTTCCGCCGATTTAACTCCCCTGCTACGCTGATATAATCAAATCAACTCAGTGAGAGTCACAGAGCTTTTTGTGATGAAGTTCAAGTGATTCAGTTTGAGTGAAGACACTGCGTTTGCTTATGTCACTCTAAGGGGCCTTCAGGAGGTGTCCCTCAATGCCCATTGTGACCACTCTGGTCAACAGTTTGAACTCCGCTGCCCTGCAGCCAGGTAAACAGGCATGTGCCCCTTCCCCTTTAAAGTCCTGGGAATTTTTGAAATTCCTCTTCCTGTTTGCTTGGTGTGGAGAGTTCACATAGCATCTTCCCAGCTGACCATACCGGCTCCCTACAGCAAACACGCTCCCGCCTCAAGTATACTAGAGTTGCTGGATCTGTTGGGTGTGTGGGGAGAGGAGGCTGTGTGGTTGCAGCTCTGCTCCAGCTGTAGGAACTTTGATACCTGTGGGCAGATTACTCGTGGCATGGAGGAGAAGGGGCATGATAGGGACATGCAGCAGTGCTGTGCTAAGATCAAGGAGCTGAGGCAGGCATACCAGAAGGCAAGGGAAGCCAATTGTTGCTCTGGTGCATCGCCAAAGACATGCTGCTTCTGCTAGGAGCTGAATGGCATAGAATCATAGAATCATAGAATATCAGGGTTGGAAGGGACCCCAGAAGGTCATCTAGTCCAACCCCCTGCTCGAAGCAGGACCAATTCCCAGTTAAATCATCCCAGCCAGGGCTTTGTCAAGCCTGACCTTAAAAACCTCTAAGGAAGGAGATTCTACCACCTCCCTAGGTAACGCATTCCAGTGTTTCACCACCCTCTTAGTGAAAAAGTTTTTCCTAATATCCAATCTAAACCTCCCCCATTGCAACTTGAGACCATTACTCCTCGTTCTGTCATCTGCTACCATTGAGAACAGTCTAGAGCCATCCTCTTTGGAACCCCCTTTCAGGTAGTTGAAAGCAGCTATCAAATCCCCCTCATTCTTCTCTTCTGCAGACTAAACAATCCCAGCTCCCTCAGCCTCTCCTCATAAGTCATGTGCTGTAGACCCCTAATCATTTTTGTTGCCCTTCGCTGGACTCTCTCCAATTTATCCACATCCTTCTTGTAGTGTGGGGCCCAAAACTGGACACAGTACTCCAGATGAGGCCTCACCAGTGTCGAATAGAGGGGAACGATCACGTCCCTCGATCTGCTCGCTATGCCCCTACTTATACATCCCAAAATGCCATTGGCCTTCTTGGCAACAAGGGCACACTGTTGACTCATATCCAGCTTCTCGTCCACTGTCACCCCTAGGTCCTTTTCTGCAGAACTGCTGCCTAGCCATTCGGTCCCTAGTCTGTAGCGGTGCATTGGATTCTTCCATCCTAAGTGCAGGACCCTGCACTTATCCTTATTGAACCTCATCAGATTTCTTTTGGCCCAATCCTCCAATTTGTCTAGGTCCTTCTGTATCCTATCCCTCCCCTCCAGCGTATCTACCACTCCTCCCAGTTTAGTATCATCCGCAAATTTGCTGAGAGTGCAATCCACACCATCCTCCAGATCATTTATGAAGATATTGAACAAAACCGGCCCCAGGACCGACCCCTGGGGCACACCACTTGACACCGGCTGCCAACTAGACATGGAGCCATTGATCACTACCCGTTGAGCCCGACAATCTAGCCAGCTTTCTACCCACCTTATAGTGCATTCATCCAGCCCATACTTCCTTAACTTGCTGACAAGAATACTGTGGGAGACCGTGTCAAAAGCTTTGCTAAAGTCAAGAAACAATACATCCACTGCTTTCCCTTCATCCACAGAACCAGTAATCTCATCATAAAAGGCGATTAGATTAGTCAGGCATGACCTTCCCTTGGTGAACCCATGCTGACTGTTCCTGATCACTTTCCTCTCATGTAAGTGCTTCAGGATTGATTCTTTGAGGACCTGCTCCATGATTTTTCCAGGGACTGAGGTGAGGCTGACTGGCCTGTAGTTCCCAGGATCCTCCTTCTTCCCTTTTTTAAAGATTGGCACTACATTAGCCTTTTTCCAGTCATCTGGGACTTCCCCCATTCGCCACGAGTTTTCAAAGATAATGGCCAAGGGCTCTGCAATCACAGCCGCCAATTCCTTCAGCACTCTCGGATGCAACTCGTCCGGCCCCATGGACTTGTGCACGTCCAGCTTTTCTAAATAGTCCCTAACCACCTCTATCTCCACAGAGGGCTGGCCATCTCTTCCCCATTCTGTGATGCCCAGCGCAGCAGTCTGGGAGCTGACCTTGTTAGTGAAAATAGAGGCAAAAAAAGCATTGAGTACATTAGCTTTTTCCACATCCTCTGTCACTAGGTTGCCTCCCTCATTCAGTAAGGGGCCCACACTTTCCTTGGCTTTCTTCTTGTTGCCAACATACCTGAAGAAACCCTTCTTGTTACTCTTGACATCTCTTGCTAGCTGCAGCTCCAGGTCCAGGTCCAGCATCCTTCGTAGCGACCCCACCTCCACAACCAAGAGCCCCATGGATACTTGGGGGGCCTGGAGACAGTTGCCAGCAGAGTGAACCCAAGGATGAAGTGGTGGACAAGAAAGTGGAGTTGGAGGAGGATGGGGGACAGGTGACAGGGTCATCTGGTGATGTGGTGAGCCAGAACCTCTTTTTATCTCTGAGGGGTCTAGCCATGAGCACATAAGAACGGCCATACTGGATCAGACCAAAGGTCCATCCAGCCCAGTATCCTGTCTACCGACAGTGGCCAATGCCAGGTGCCCCAGAGGGAGTGAACCTAACAGGTAATGATCTAGTGATCTCTCTCCTGCCATCCATCTCCACTCTCTGACAAACAGAGGCTAGGGACACGATTCCTTGCCCATCCTGGCTAATAGCCATTAATGGACTTAACCTCCATGAATTTATCCAGTTCTCTTTTAAACCCTCTTATAGTCCTAGCCTTCACAACCTCCTCAGGCAAGGAGTTCCACAGGTTGACTGTGCACTGAGTGAAGAAGAACTTCCTTTTATTTGTTTTAAACCTGCTACCCATTAATTTCATTTGGTGGCTCCTAGTTCTCATGGGAACAAGTAAAAACTTTTCCTTATTCACTTTCTCCACACCACTCATGATGTTATATATCTCTATCATATCCCCCCACTTAGTCTCCTCTTTTCCAAGCTGAAAAGTCCTAGCCTCTTTAATCTCTCCTGATATAGGACCCGTTCCAAACCCCTAATCATTTTAGTTGCCCTTTTCTGAACCTTTTCTAATGCCAGTATATCTTTTTTGAGATGAGGGGAACACATCTGTACCGTGGTGTGATGAGCCAGGACCTCTTTTTATCTCTGAGGGGTCTAGCCATAAGAACATAAGAACGGCCATACTGGGTCAGCCGTTCTTACATCTGTATGCAGTATTCAAGATGTGGGCATATCATGGATTTATATAAGGGCAATAAGATATTCTCTGTCTTATTCTCTATCCCCTTTTTAATGATTCCTAACATCCCGTTTGCTTTTTTGACTGCCGCTGCACACTGTGTGGAAGTCTTTAGAGAACTATCCATGATGACGCCAAGATCTTTCTGCTGATTAGTTGCAGCTAAATAAGCCCCCATCATATTGTATGTATAGTTGGGGTTATTTTTTCCAATGTGCATTACTTTACATTTATCCACATTAAATTTCATTTGCCTTTTTGTTACCCAATCACTGAGTTTTGTGAGATCTTTTTGAAGTTCTTCACAGTCTGCTTTGGTCTTAGCAGTTTAGTATCATCTGAAAACTTTGCCACCTCACTGTTTACTCATTTCTCCAGATCATTTATGAATAAGTTGAATAGGATTGGTCCTAGGACTGACCCTTGGGGAACACCACTAGTTACCCCTCTCCGTTCTGAAAATTTAACACTTATTCCTACCCTTTGTTCCCTGTCTTTTAACCAGTTCTCGATCCATGAAAGGATCTTCCCTCTTATCCCATGACAACTTAATTTATGTATGAGTCTTTGGTGAGGGACCTTGTCAAAGGCTTTCTGGAAATCTAAGTACACTATGTCCACTGGATTCCACTTGTCCACATGTTTGTTGACCCCTTCAAAGAACTCTAATAGATTAGTAAGACATGATCTCCCTTTACAGAAACCATGTTGACTTCTGAACAACAATTTATGTTCTTCTACATGTCTGACAATTTTATTCTTTACTATTGTTTCAACTAATTTGCCCAGTACTGACAGACTTACTGGTCTGTAATTGCCAGGATCACCTCCAGAGCCCTTCTTAAATATTGGCATTACATTAGCTATCTTCCAGTCATTGGGTACAGTAGCTGATTTAAAGGACAGGTTACAAAGTCTCTGGCTCTGGCTCTCCAGCTCTCTGGCTCTGGCACACCTGATGCAGGAAAGAGGAGTTCCAGTAAGCACTCGTGCTTTGACACTGTAGGAAGACATGAGATAGAGCGCAGCTGCTGAGCCAGTTGTTGAAGCGCTCGTTGCTGGTTTCTGCTGTAAGGCTTCATGAGCCACAGGAGCAAGGGGTAGGCTGGGTCCATAAGGATCACTTTGGGCATTTCCACATCCCCATCTGGAATCTTCTGGTCTGGAAAGAAAGTCCCTGCTTGCAGCTTTCTGTACAGGCCAGTGTTCATGAAGATGTGTGCATCGTGCACCTTCCCTGACCGCCTCACATTAATGTTGGTGAAAAGACCCTGGTGATCCACCAGAGTTTGCAGTGTCAGAGAAAAGTATCACTTTCTGTTGATGGACTCTATTGTGAGGTGGTCTGGGGCCAAAATGGGGATATGCATGCCATCTATCACGCCCCCCCCCATATACAGTTAGAGAATCCCATTGCCGCAAAGCCATCCACTATTTCTCGCACATTGCCCAGAGTCATAGTCCTTCGTAGCAGGAGGCAATTAATGGCCCTGCACACTTGTATCACTACAACCCCCACGTTGGACTTCCCAACTCCAAACTGATTCGCAACTGATTGGTAGCAGTTTGGCATTGCCAGCTTCCACACAGTGATTGCCACTCACTTCTCCATCATTAGTAAAGCTCTCATTTTGGTGTCTTTGTGCCAGAGGGCAGGGATGAGATCCACACACAGTTGGTGTCATTATCAGATTTGCAGCTCATGAAATACTGCAGGATCAGCCATGTTGTGTTCATAACACTCATCACAGGACTGGTGAGCAATGCTGGATCCATGCTCTCAGGCAGCGATGGTGGGTGCAAAGTTTACCGTGGCTGTTGAAAAGTGGCACAAAACATAGAAGCTCATAGAATGATGGGATGGAGAAAACTGCATCAGGAGATGGTAAGCCTGCCTCCATGATTCCTTCCCAGAAGTACCAGTAGCAGATGGTGACGAGTTGCCCAGTGGGATAGCTACCCATGGTGCATTGCTCTCTGTTGATGCAAGAGCACCAACTGTGGATGCGCTCTGCCATCACAAGAAGAATTGTGTGGACATGCAAAAACGGTTTAATTACAGTGGTGGATGATCGTCAACATAACTTAAGTTGACTTAATTTTATAGTGTAGACATGGCCTTAGATGTAGACAGTGCAAGATCAATGGAAGAATTGCAGGTTGCAGCGGCAAGGGAAAAAACCCCACAAGGTTAACCTTACAGAACATACATTGCTGAAAACAGAAGGTTAACTCTTGCAATGAATGAAACGCTTCACAGCAGTAAATACATTCCCTGAGGTACACGGCCACATTTTGTCTTTTAAAAGAAGCACGTACCAGGAAGGTACAACACACAGCAGAGCACTGGGCAGCAGATTTCAGTTTGCAGGCAGGCATGGTAAGCACACAAGAAAAGGTAGGAGGTGTCAGGGCACACCCGGGGACATTTTTGGTGGGGAAACTCTTGGCACATAAACAGGCTCTTCCGGGGAGCACCCTTTGCATAGCTGGACTGGCCACCACTGTATCCCAATTGTTTACCGCCGATTAAACATTAACCACAATTGCATTTAACCTCTGTAGTGTGATTACAAGTGTGCACTCACCAGACGTGCCTTCCCCACCATCATGGTCCCGCAACAGTAGGCCCTGGGAGGGGATAGGCTCCAGAGTTAGGGAAAGGTCTGGCTGCTCGTTGAGAATGGATCCTTCACTTGCCTGCTGCACATTCTCCTCCTCCTCCTCTTCCTTATCAACAATGTCCTCCTCATTGTTGCCCGAGGCCACCTGGGGCCCCTGGGAGGTATCCATGGAGAGTGTTGGGGTACTGGTGGGGTCCCCGCCTAGAATCGCATACAGCTGCTCATAGAAGCGGCATGTCTGTGGCTCAGAACCAGAGTGACTGTTCGCCTCCCTTGTCTTCTGGTACACTTGCCTGAGCTCCTTTATTTTCATGCGGCACTACTGTGTGTCCTTGGTGTCGCCTTTGTCCCCCATGCCCCTGTGTGATTTTGGCATAGACATCAGCGTTACTTCTGCTGGTTCGGAGCTCTGCCTGTACAGACTCTTCTCCCCACACAGCAATCAGATCCAGTGTTTCCTGTATGCTCCATGCTGGAGTGTGTTTGCGGCCCTGGGCAGGCATGGTCAGCTGTGCTGGTGAGCTCTCCATGCTGATCAAACAGGAAATGAAATTCAGAAGTTCCCAGGGCTTTTCCTGTGTACCTGGCTGACGTGCAGAGGAGTTGAAAGTGCTGTCCAGAGTGGTCACGTGAGAGCACTCTGGGACACCTCCTGGAGGCCAATCCTGTCAAATTACCCATTGTTGTGTCTACACTAGCCCTAATTTGATCCAGGAAGGATGACTCTAGCGTTACGCCTTTTGCTGAGGTGGAGTACAGGCGTCAATTTTAGAAGCACTTTAGGTCAGTGGAAAGGGCTCGGTAGTGTAGACACACACATTATAAATTAGACCTAACGCAGCATGTGTCGACTTAACACTATGGTGTAGGCCAGGCCTCAGGGAGGTTGATTAACTACAGTGAAAGGAGAATCCCTCCCCTCACAGCAGTGAGTGTCTGAACTGAAGCACTACAGCTGCGGGTGGTTTAAGTGTAGACATAGCTGAGACAGAGAAAAAGGAAAAGCAGATGAAGGGAGGAGTGAGTGGGTGTTTGTGTGTGTGTGTGTGAGAGAGAGAGAGAGAAGGAAGAGTCATAGATTCATAGATTTTTATGGCCAGTAGAGACCATTAAATCATCTAGTCAGACCTCCTGTGTATCACTGGTCACAGAATGTCATCCAGTGACCCCTATGTTGAGCCCAATACTTGTGTTTGATTAAAATCTCTTCCAAAAGGAATCCAATCTTGATTTGAAGACTGTCTGGCTTCTGCTTCCAACACTGGTTCTTTTTGTGCCTTTCTCTGCTAGATTACACAGCCCTTTAGAACCTGTAAATGTATTTATACAATGTAATCAAGTCACCTCTTGATCTGCTCTTTGATAAACTAACTAGATTGAACTCATGCAGTCTGTAAGGCATTTTTGCCAGTCCTGCAATCATTTCTATGGTTCTTCTTTGCACTCTCTGGTTTTTAAAACAACCTGATTAAAATATGGACAGTAGAACTGGAGGCATGTAGGGTTTCCTTAATACATTTTTGGAGGGGATTTCCAGTTCATGAGAAATTTCAAAAAGTCAGAACTTCTCAGGACTTGCAAATCCCTAGTGTCACCCAGCTCTAATAATGCCTTATTTAGGTAATATTAGAGGCAGGTATTGAAAGGACACCACACAGTGCAGGAGGGAAAGGCAGATAGAATCATAGAATATCAGGGTTGGAAGGGACCTCAGGAGGTCATCTAGTCCAACCCTCTGCTCAAAGCAGGACCGATCCCCCATTAAATCATCCCAGCCAGGGCTTTGTCAAGCCTGACCTTAAAAACTTCTAAGGAAGGAGATTCCACCACCTCCCTAGGTAATGCATTCCAGTGTTTCACCACCCTCCTAGTGAAAAAGTTTTTCCTAATGTCCAACCTAAATCTCCCCCACTGCAACTTGAGACCATTACTCCTTGTTCTGTCATCTGCTACCACTGAGAACAGTCTAGACCCATCCTCTTTGGAACCCCCTTTCAGGTAGTTGAAAGCAGCTATCAAATCCCCCCTCATTCTTCTCTTCCGCAGACTAAACAATCCCAGTTCTCTCAGCCTCTCCTCATAAGTCATGTGTTCCAGTCCCCTAATCATTTTTGTTGCCCTCCGCTGGACTCTTTCCAATTTTTCCACATCCTTCTTGTAGTGTGGGGCCCAAAACTGGACACAGTACTCCAGATGAGGCCTCACCAATGTCGAATAGAGGGGAACGATCACGTCCCTCGATCTGCTCGCTATGCCCCTACTTATACATCCCAAAATGCCATTGGCCTTCTTGGCAACAAGGGCACACTGTTGACTCATATCCAGCTTCTCATCCACTGTAACCCCTAGGTCCTTTTCTGCAGAACTGCTGCCTAGCCATTCGGTCCCTAGTCTGTAGCGGTGCATTGGATTCTTCCATCCTAAGGGCAGGACTCTGCACTTGTCCTTGTTGAACCTCATCAGATTTCTTTTGGCCCAATCCTCCAATTTGTCTAGGTCCCTCTGTATCCTATCCCTACCCTCCAGCATATTTACCTCTCCTCCCAGTTTAGTGTCATCTGCAAACTTGCTGAGGTTGCAATCCACACCATCCTCCAGATCATTTATGAAGATATTGAACAAAACTGGCCCGAGGACTGACCCTTGGGGCACTCCACTTGATACCAGCTGCCAACTAGACATGGAGCCATTGATCACTACCTGTTGAGCCCGACAATCTAGCCAGCTTTCTATCCACCTTATAGTCCATTCATCCAGCCCATACTTCTTTAACTTGATAGATAGAGAATGGGACTAGAACCATTCATAGAATCATAGAATCATAGAATATCAGGGTTGGAAGGGACCTCAGGAGGTCATCTAGTCCAACCCCCTGCTCAAAGCAGGACCAATCCCCAATCAAATCATCCCAGCCAAGGCTTTGTCAAGCCTTGAGACAGATAGGGTCTGTCATGTGTAGCTAATGAAGTGAACTGTTGAGCTGAGTGAGAAATACTCATAACTGCCTAATCTCTAGCTTTTGTGGAATTCTTCTGGCCCTCAACATGTCAGGGCTCTCAGTAGTGCAGCTGTGAAAATGGCACTGAATAAAACAGAAGAGGAATAGAGAGATTGGTCCTACTTAGTCAAGATGGAAGACTGCGCTTGAGATCCACTATTGTCTGAAGTCACTTAAAGAAAGAGGCTATATTATTTTAATTGTTTAAAAAATGCATTTCTTGCATGTCTTCTCTTTTTTTTATGGCAGAGAGGACAGGAATGCATGGAGCAGCCAAAATAAAACTCTCAAGATTTTCCATTTCCCACTGTAGGCACGCATGAAAACACTCCAGTGGGGGTGACTGTAAATTAACCACCAATGAAGGGAAATAACTGTTGGGAGGTCTTAGTACACTGGCAATGTAAAAAACAGAAAACATAAGCATTTTTAGTCCCAGTTACTTGTTAGTCCCCACTGCAGCTACTGTTTTTACCTGGAGAATCTGAAGCCAGGAATGCAGGATATATCAGAAGGCCCCAAGTCTAGGTGATGAGTTTTGTTGGTTCCCGTTATAGAAGATGGCAAAAAGGACAGTATGGGCTGGGTCCCATGAGATTTTCAGCCCCCATGGGACTTCCAGTATGTTCTTGAGGTTTCATGGGATTTGGCAGGAGATTTGGAGCCATGAAATCTTGTGGGATTTAGCATGGGATGAACCATAGATCCTGAGGTATTTGGCATGAGATTTGGAGCCTTGGTAAGAACCATGTGCTCAAGGCCACTTCCTGTTTGCTGGTTTCCAGCAGTCAGCCATTAGTGGTGCATAGCATAGGCTGGAGAAGGCAGTGCCTCCCCAAACAGCCTCACGTGGCTGCACCCATGTTCTGCCCCAAAGCCCCCTCCTGCTTGCCGCTAGTTGCCCCAGCCCAGGCAGGCTGCCTCCTCTTCCGGGAAGCCTGCTGGGTGGGGCTGGGGCTAGGGTGGCCGGCCTGTGGCCAGAACTTGGGGTGGCTGGGACTGCCCAGCTCTGGGGGACCCGCAGCGCTAGGGTCGAGTCACCCATGCAGGGGAGGGCGGAGTTGCCCACCCAGTACTCTGGGATTGGAAGGGGGCCACGTGACACCCACCCACACTGCAGGGCTGGAGGTGCTTGGGTGGCCCGGGGCTAGGGGGCTGGCAGCCACGGCAGGTGCGTCTGGGCTTTGGCAGGGGAAGGGGGATGGGAGGGGCGGGGCCTCAGGTGGAAGGGGCGGGCTGGGCTAGGAGCTAGTGTCCCTGTGCCCGTGGTTCACCCACTGCCCATGCAGTCAGCCCACCCTCCGTCCCTTTACTAGGTCCCTTTGGGCTACTTGCCACTTTGGGGCTGGGAAGGAATTTTTCCCCATACCACCAGATTGGCTGAGGCTGGTAAAATGTTTGTGTTTTTTTCCTTCCTCACAGCAAAACCTAGGATTGGGTCTTGGGCAACCAAAGGGCTGGAATTTTCTCCTTCCTAGAAGTCACAGTTTAAACTTATGTGAGAGTTGTTTAGTTGTTACAACTTTTGGCAGGTGCCCAGTGCTGCAGTACAGGAACTTGCTGATTTAGGCTCTAGATCCAGACAGCTAAAATACAGTAGTCGGTATTCCGAGGGCATCTCCTTACGAGATGGGGTCATTGGGTAGAGCGGCTACACTAGAGAGCTTGCGGTGACACAGCTGCATTGGTGCAGCTGCACCACTGTAAGCTCTCTAGTGTAGCCATAGCCTTGGACATCTTCTTAACACCCTCATCTCTTAATTTTGGCTCAGGGCTGCAAGGACTGCTACTAGTTAGCACAGTGTCAACAGCTCTCTATCTGCACAATCCTGCACCCATTGATGTCAATGGCAAAGCTTCCATTCACTTCAGTAGTTCAGGATCAGCCTTAAGAGTGATTGGAAAGGAAATGATGCTGTACCAGTTAGTGGTGCTGAGAAGATCTGATTGAGAATTTTCCAACAAAATGTTTTTTTCATTGGAAACTACTGGTTCATTGAAACTGTTCACAGGAAAGTGTTGGTTTTGACCAATTATCTGACTCAAAATTGTTGAAAAAATCATTTTCATATTTTCTAAATGAAATATTTGGTTTTCCAGTTTGAAATGGCTTTTCATTTTGAAATTTAAGCTAATCATAGTCAAAATTGAAATGAAATGTTTTGAAATTCTCAGAACAAAATGTTTCAATTAACCTGGACCAAACTAGTTTTTGAATATTCAGATTATAGAGATTTTTGTCCTGATTCAAAATAGATTTTTTTTTTTTGATATCGCAAAAATTTTCACAGGATGAGAAAACTGTTTCCTGCCGAGCTCTAGTGCTGACCCCTCCAGGGCGAAGTACACACTGCACTCTCTCCCATGTTTGTGCAATGACTATTTCAGGTGGGGTTCCTGCAGCACGGGGTTACCGTGGATTCTGTTGCAGTGCAAAAATTGAAAACAAGCTGGTCTACAGTGAAAACTTACAGTGCCATAGCTACGTCTCTCAGGGATGTGAAAAATCCACCCCCCTGACAGATGTAGCTATGTCAACCTAGCTTCTGGTGTAGACAGTACTCCAGCTACTGCCTCTTGGGGTGGTGGATTACCTATGCTGAGAGGAGAATCCTTCCCAACACTGTAGTGAGTGTCTACACTGAAGCGCTACAGTAGTGCAAATGAAGCACTGCAGCTGTGCCACTGTAGCATTTTACATATAGACATACCCTGATCATCAAGGAACCAGCCAGATAAAGGCTAGTGAAAAGTAAAGTAGAGTGAGAAAGCTAGATGGTCCTCACACCTTTACATAATAAATTAACCACCTATTTAGGAGCTGTTCCCAATGCAGTCACACCCGGGACCATGATACCACTCATATCAGATGAATCTTAACTGCATCACAGTAAATACCCAAAGGTACTGGTAGATTGTGATGCTGTCTGGAATATGGGTGACCATTTATAATATTATTGATACCAATATTAAAAAATTGCTATTAATCTTACAAGATATGCCATGTAAGGTATCAGTGGAAAACTTATGATTGCTAAATATGATAATCGTGTTTATACATATGTATCATCTTTGTCTTGTGAGTTATAAATACATGTGATGTATTGATATCTCAAACTTGTGCTGTGTATCTGGGTGACACCCTCAGACAGACTGGCATCAGCACTATCCAGACTGCTTGATGGCCTATTGAGGGCAATCAGCTATCCAATGAACTCATTGAAAAAAGCCTGGGGCTACACTTATGAGTCAGCCGAACATGTAGGGACGTGCCTGTGGACGGAGGACTCCAAGTGATTTTCCATGCCCATGTGCTGTGAGCTTGTGTTTGGGATGAAGGATATACAAGCCACATGGAAAAGGATATAAAAGGGCAGCTGCATCTTCTCCATTTTGTCTACAATCCTGCTTCTCACCTCTGGAGTAACTTCTCTACAAACTGAAGCTCTGGACTGCTAGACCCATCCACGCTTTGGATGTATTCCAGAGAGAATTTACAAGCCAGTAAACTCACTAATGCAGCTTAGAATCTGATATATGGATTCTGAAGTCATATGTTTGTATCTGATTGCTTTGACCGTTTAACAATTCTCTTATTGTTCTTTTCTTTTATAATAAAGCTTTAGTTTTAGATACTAAAGGATTGGCTGGCAGTGTGGTATTTTGGGTAAGATCCAAACTAGTATTGATCTGGTAATGTGGCTGGCTCTTTGTTCGCCATACAAAATGTTCTTCTGATCCCCAGAGTTTTAAATAACTCCTCACCTTACTGGATGCGCTGATTGGGAGCCAGAGAACTGGAATGCAATAGAGGAGTCTGTGTGATTTCTTTGTTTTAACTTCTTGATAATCAGTGTGGGGGATCAAGAGCACAGTTTGTGATTGGTTGGTGAATTGAAGGCCCTGTCTACACTGGCAAATTTCTGCACAGTAAAGGCACCCAGAGGCAGAGGACGACTCAGAAGTCAGAGATGCATGCAGCCAGGAGCTCTTTTCTACCCCGGAGGAGGCTAGCCAGTCACAGCTGTCGGACCTGGCAAAGCGCAAACAGGAGAGGAGGCCCCTGGTAAGTGGATTTGATTTTGGAAATCGCTGAAGTGAGTTGTTGGGGGCAGAAGGATTGCAGAAAGCAGCCTTGTGTCTGTATGATGCGCGTACCACCACATGCCTACTCTGAGTGGCGGAACAGGCTGTTGATTGACTCCCTCACTTCACTGGGACACTGATAATCTTCACAGAAATCTGTCTCAGAGATCTCCTGGCTCCAGTCTGTACCCGTGACATTCCACTCCTCCACCATCACAGTCCAGCACTGCGGATTCTCAGTACCCACTGCACTCAACACCTATCCCTCTGCAATTTGGCCCTGCTGAAGTACAGTACCCGCTGCACTGTACTCCAAAGGAGAAGGTTGGATATGATCCCTGGACATACACAAATCTTTAACTGTCCCAGGACCCCACCTCCTCCTGGGACCTTCCCTTTCCCCATCCCCCTCAGTGCTGATGTGGTTTTTTGTTTGACTCTCTCCTCCGGTTGTTGTTTTTTAATAAAA
Source organism: Natator depressus (assembly GCF_965152275.1). NCBI lineage: Eukaryota > Metazoa > Chordata > Testudines > Cheloniidae > Natator > Natator depressus. The sequence continues at coordinate 279,035,266 of NC_134234.1, forward strand.
GAATTGTGTTGGTTTGAAAGCAATCTTTATTCTATTAATTGAAAACAAACAGAGCTCTGCAAAGCAACAGACAATTCTCTTAAACCTTCATATTGCATCATCTGCACCAATCACAATTACCTCCTAGCATTACAAGCACTGCACTCCCGAGCATAGCAACAAATATTAGTGGCTTTCAGCTTCAAATTGCTGCCTCAAGGCATCCCGGATCCTTATGGCCCCTCTAATAGCCCTGGTCTCTGGCTGTTCAAATTTAGCCTCTAGGCACTGAGCCTCAGCAGTCCAGCCCTAAGTGAAGCTTTCACCCTTCCCTTCACAAATATTATGGAGCATATAGCAGGTGGATATGAGCATAGGAATATTGTCAATGGTCATGTCCAGCTTCCCATATAGGCAGCACCAGCGAGCCTTTAAACAGCCGAAAGCACACTCAGCAGTCATTCTGCACTTGCTCAACCTGTTGTTGAACTGCTCCTTGCTGCTGTCAGGGTGCCCTATGTATGGCTTCATAAGCCATGGCATTAACCAGTAGGCAGGGTCTCCCATGGTCACAATGGGCATTTTGACTTCCCCTACAGTGATCTTCTGGTCTGGGAAAAAAGTCCCTGCTTGCAGCTTCCTGAACAGGCCAGTGTTCCAAAAGATGTGTGCGTCGTGCACCTTTCCGGACCAACCTGCATTAATGTCTATGAAACGCTGTCATAAACATACAGCTAAGTGTAGCATAAAATCCCTCCTTTACCTGTAAAGGGTTAAGAAGCTCAAATAACCTGGTTGGCACCTGACCAAAAGGACCTATAAGAAAAGAAGATACTTTCAAATCGGTGGGGGGAGGTTTTTGCTTTGTCTCTTTGTGTGGGTTCTCTCAGAGCCAGGGAGGGACCATGGGCAGGAAAAACCATCTCTTAAAACCCTGCCTGAAATAAGATCTAGGATTACAAAAATTGTAAGTAGAGCAAGGAAAGGTGTTAGATTATCTTTCGTTTTAGCTTGTGAATTTTCCCTGTGCTAAGAGGGAGGTTCATCCCTGTTTTTTGTAACTTTAAAGTTTTGCCTAGAGGGGAATCCTCTGTGTTTTGAATCTGATTATCCTGTAAAGTTATCTTCCATCCTGATTTTACAGAGGTGCTTCTTTTACTTTTTTTTTTCTCTTTTTATAATAAAGTATGTTTTTTAAGAATCTGGTTTACCTATTTGGTTGGTATATTATTCTCAAGCCTCCCCAGGAAAGGGGGTGAAGGGATTTGGGGGGATATTTTAGGGAAACAGGAACTCCAAGTGGTCCTTTTCCTGAATCTTTGTCTAATTCACTTGGTGGTGGCAGCAGTACCCATCCAAGGACAAGGAAGGATTTGTGCCTTGGGGAAGTTATTAACCTAAGCTGCTAGAAATAAGCTTAGGGGGTCTTTCATGCGGGTCCTCACATCTGTACCCTAGAGTTCAGAGTGCAGAGAGAACCCTGACAAATGCCCACAGTGATCCACAAGCACCTGGAGAACCATTGAGAAATACCCCTTCCGATTAATGTACTTGGTGGCTAGGTGGTCTGGTGCCAGAATTGGAATATGCGTGCCATCTATCACCCCTGCGCAGTTAGGGAAGCCCATTTGTGCAAAGCCATCCACAATGTCATGCATGTTGCCCGGAGTCACGGCCTTTCAGAGTAGGATGCGATTAGTGGCCCTGCAGACTTCTGTCAACACGATTCCAACGGTCAACTTTCCAACTCTGAACTGGTTAGCTACTGATAGGTAGTGGTCTGGAGTAGCCAGCTTCCATGGTGCAATCGCCACGTGCTTCTCCAAAGGCAGGGCAGCTCTCATTCTCGTGTCCTTGTGCCGCAGGGTTGGGGTGAGCTCATCACACAGTCCCATGCATGTAGCTTTCCTTATTCTAAACTTCTGCAGCCACTGCTCATCATCCCAGACGTGCATGATGATGTGATCCCACATCAGTGCTTGTTTCCCTAGCCCAAAAGCGGCATTCCACTCTGGTCAGCACCTCCGTGAATGCCACAAGCAATCTTGTGTCATAGCTAGTATGTGTGGTGAGATCAATGTCGCACTCCTCTTGCCTTTGTAGTTTAAGGAATAACTCCACTGCCACTCCTGACGTGTTAGTTAGAGTGAGCAGCATACTGGTCAACATTTCAGGATCCATTCCTGCAGACCGAAGAGGCAGAGCATGCAGTACGCAAACCGTTGAACAATGGCGCCAAATGCGGACGGGAGGCACAGGGATTGCTGGGATGCGCAGCAATCCATCATGGGGCATTGGGACAGGACCCAGGATGCCCTGCGACGCCCTCCGCTGTCCCACAACTCTTAGTGGCAGAAGAGGAAGCGATGCTTTGTGGGATAGCTGCCCAGAATCCACTGCTCCAAATACCGTTGCAAGTGCCGCAAATGTGAACATGCTATTGTGCAGGCAGCTGACAGTGTGAACACACAACAGCCATTTCCGTTCAATACTCTCTGAGCAGCGCTGTAATTGCAGGTGCTGTAACCCTTAAGTTAGGGTTTGTCTACCCTGGCAGTGTTAACCACCAGTTTTGGGAGAATCTGCTGTCTTTTCGCAGCCTGCCCTTTGACATTTTCAGTGTGGGCTACCCTAGGCATCTCGGGTCACATAATAGTGCATATCACATAATAGTGTTATATCTAATATTTTTCACTTCTGAAATTATCACTACAGCAGTGGACATCAGATCTTAAAATTTCTTCTCATATTTCAACTTATTTCTGTTGTTTTCTTTTTCTTGAGTTTACCAACTTCACATTAAAGCTCTATCTTCTCCACATACTGAGATTTATTCAGGTCTATGTCTAATGCCAATTTCTATTGTATTACTTTTTGGTTTCTGTTTTCTACCTCCATGAGCAACCCTAATGTAAGACAAGAATCACAGTTTATCCCTGGAGAGTTAAAAATATTGAGAAATGAAAGATGTTGAAAGTCTATTATGTCAATGGGTGTATAATCACACCCTAGCATTTCATTGTGTCCATACCATGTCATTTTCTTTTGTCGCCTATTACTGTATTTCAAAAGTAGATTTCTTTAATTTGCTGTTTCCACTGCTTGAAAATATGCTCCTTGTGGGGAAATTTGCTCTCATTTCACAGAAGCAGAAACAAATGCAAAACAAAAAGTTAGGAGGGAACTTCATTCAAATCTACATAGGAATTTGCATGCTTTGCTAGCTCTGCCATGTGACAGTTCAACAGCACTTCTGTTGTGGAGAAATGTTTATACACTATGGGTTTTTTTCTGAGTTGGTTTTCTTCCATTGTTGCTAAAAAGACAGTCCATCTGAAAGTAAATAATAAGTGGGAGAAATAGTAACTGCTCTAACTTTCATCATTCTCTTTGGCTATCCTTGTAACTTATGGTAATTATTCAATAAATGCTAAAGTGTATAGCTCTTGCCACAAGAATGTGGTTCATTTTTTTGAAAACCTGCCTTATGAGAGGAGACTGAAAGAGCGTGGCTTGTTTAGAAGGATGAGGGGAGATATGACTGTTTTCTATAAGTACATCAGAGGGATAAATATCAGGGAGGGAGGGAGTTATTTAAGTAAAGCACCAATGTTGACACAAGAACAAACGGGTATAAACTGGCTATCAGGAAGTTTGGGCTTGAAATTAGACAAAGGTTTCTAACCATGGGCGCCAGGTTTGTTTAATTTTTGGTGTTGCTCAGAACGGGTCGAAGCAGAGCCGTCCTGTCCATATGGACAGGGACAACCGCCCCGGACCCTGCACTTTGGGGGGCCCCGGGCTTCAGGGGAATGCGGGGTCCAGGCAGAGCTGTCTCGTTTATAGGACGGACCGGGGCAACCATCCTAGGCCCTGCGCTTTGGGGGGCCCCACGCTTCAGGGGGGATTCGGGGTCCAGGGCGGTCTGGCAATTTAGCGGGGGGCCTGGCACTGGCAGGAGTGAGCGACCTGGCCCCAGCCCGCCCCTGCTCCGTGGCCTCCCTGCCCCCATTCCACCCCTTCCCGGCTCTTTCCAGCTTCCGCCCCCTCCCCTGAGCGATGCCACGAGCCGGCGGGGCAAGGCAGGTTGGGGTTGGGTCGTTTGTTGCTGCCGGTGCCAGGCCCCCCACTAATTCCCCAGGCTGCCCTGGACCTCGCATCCCCCTGAAGCGTGGGACCCCCCAAAGTGTGGTAAGCCCAAACATTGGTGGAGCCGGGCCCACGTTCCTAAATATTGGTGGAGCATGGGCACCACGGGCCCATATAACTCGCCGTCTATGTTTCTAACCATCAGAGGAGAGAAGTTCTGGAACAGCCTACCAAGGGGAGCAGTGGGGGGAAAAAACCTAACTGGCTTCAAGACTGAGCCTGATATGTTACTAGAGTCAATGGTATGATGAGACTGCCTACAATGGCATGTAGTCCATCTGCGAGTGCTAATAGTAAATATCGCCAATAGCTCGTGATGGGACACTAGATGGGGGGGCTCTGACTTACTACAGAGAACTCTTTTCCAGGTGTCTGCCTGGTGGGTCTTGCTAAAATGCTCAGAGTCCAACTGACCGCCATATCTGGGGTCAGGAAGGAATTTTCCCCTGGGTAAGATTGGCAGAGACCCTGGGAATTGTCTGCCTTTCTCTGCAACATGGGGTACTGGTCACTTGCTAGTTTAAACTAGAGCAAATGGTGGATTCTCTGTTTAAATCAGGATTTGAGGATATCAGCAACTGAGTCAGAGGTTATGGGTCTTTTACAGGAATAGGTGGGTGACGTTCTGTGGCCTGCGATGTGCAAAAGGTAAGACTAGTGATCATGATGGTCCCTTCTGGCCTTAAAGTCTATGAGTCTATTTCTCTGGATGTATTGTTTTCATTAGATAGAGGTACAGGTAGTGCTGCAGCACTGCAGTTCATGGCCATTTGAAAGAGAACTAAGGAAAATGCATCCCTTTGTGACATCTGGTGAGTCTTAAGCTTTTTGGTGTTATTTCACAGTTGGTTCACAGTGCGACTCATCTCTTAGCCTCTTTAGTAATAGCTGGTTCAGAGGTGAGTCATCTCTTAGCTGCATTAGTGAATGATTGTAACTTGGGCCTTGTACACATCCAAAAATTGCACCAATTTAACTAAAATGGTTTAGATTGAGGGAAAGAATCAACTTAAATTAAACAACAATAATGCACTAATTTAAGGGTGTCCATATGAGAAGATAGCACTAAGGGCTTGTCTATATACAAAAGTTTTAAGAGGTGCTCAGCTCCTCACATAATCAGACCCTAAGACTGAAACTGTGCAACCACCAGATGGCCATATTCAGACCCATATTAAGGCACCTTTGCACTTCCCTGGCTGCACAAAAATGGCTTATACAGACAGCTGAAGATTCCGCTGCCATAGAGGAATTCTTGGCTGGTCTCGCATCTCTTCCAAGCATCCATGAGGCTGCTCTAAATCATTCTAAGGGTCAGACCTGCACCTCGCTGGCCACAGATTTGGAGTGCAAGCAGAAAGGTGACTTATAGGAGCCACCTTTGCTTCCCAGGTATTCCCAGGGCTGCTCCAGTGCACTTAGGGTTGCCAACCGTCCAGGATTGTCCTGGATTCTCCAAGAATTAAAGATTAATCTTTAATTAAAATTTATTTTGTGTGGTGAAACGTCCAAGAATATATCCAACCAAAATTGGCAACCTTAAGTGCACTTGAGGATTGCATTCCAAATATTTAGTTGGTAGCAGGGTTCCTAGTGCTACCTAATTAATGTGAACAAGGATTTCTCCCCGGCCACTGAGGAGATCCTGTAACTAGTAGATCATCTGCTACTGCAAGCTTCACAGACGCTTGGACCAGTTGTGGGATGGAAAGTTTCATGAAGAAGAAATGAATTGGCTGTTTGAATGTTAGAAAATCACCAGAGCAAGGTGACATAAGCCAGTATGTCTGCAGTTTACATAGCTGCGGTGCCATTTTAGCTGCTTGAATAAAATTAACATGTTTACAATAAAATATAATTGATGTTGCAGAATAAATATTGATTAAATTACTTGTTTCTATTAAAAGTATGGCTATGCTATGGCGACACAGTGGGAGCACTGCAGCTATATCATTGTAGTGACATAGAGTAGGAAGGGGTTTTTCCATTGCTGTAGTTAATCCACCTCTTCAAGAGGCGGTAGCTAGTCAATGAAAAAATTCTTCTGTTGAACAAGTGGCAACTACACTGGGCGTTAGGTTGGCTTAACTATGTCAATCGAGGGTGTGAACTTTTTTACATGTAGCTATGTTGACCTAAATTTTAAAGTGTAGACCTGGCCTGATTCTCACATTTCATCCGTTTTTTCAAAATTCATACATAATACAGATTGTATCTCAGTTGGTACACGATCCCTCCTGCTCCTTCCTCTGTCCTTCTCTGTTACTGACATTTCCACTGTTAAATAACCTCATTTGGATTGCAAAATCTTTAGGGCATGGACATTTTTTATTTCTGTAAAGTGCCTTGCAAAATTATAGCATTGCATAAATATTAAGTAAAATAAATAGTATCACTGAGTTGTTTTTCTGGGAGCGTAGCGTATGTGAATATGATTTCCACACTTTGTTGCAGGTGAGTTTGCTCTGTTTTGGTACAGGGTGCTGCTATGGTGGCTTAAATGAACAGCCTATTACACAGTGCATGCAGGAAGAGCAATACAATTTATTTAAAGATTTCCATCGAATACCATGGCACTGAAACTCATTTAAACATCCATAACAACAACTAGCCTAATTTGGTATGGGTCTGTCAGGCCTAGTAGTCTGGTGAAGTGGACCTGGTGTGGCTGGCCAGGAGAAGAGACGAGTCCCTGCCTGAGAGCTTAGGGTGCAAGTGTTACGTTTTGGCATAAGGGGGAGAGGGTTGGATGTGTTTGTGTGTCACCCTTCAGCCCCTGGGGTGTGTGTATGTTGTGTTTTGGCCTGGGGAGTGCAGGTGTCATGCTTCAGCCTGCGGGGATGTGTGTGAATTACACTCGGGCTTTGGCTGTAGGAGGTGTGCACACACGTATGATCACACTTGGGGTTTGGTGGGGTGGCTGTGTGTGTTCATGCTGGGTTTGTGAGATCATAGTTGGGAGCTGAAGATGGCTGTGAGTGTTCACAGTGTGTGTGAGGGATCACACGTGGCGCTTGGAACTGTATTCGGTATGTTTCAGAGTAGCAGCCCTGTTAGTCTGTATCCGCAAAAAGAAAAGGAGGACTTGTGGCACCTTAGAGAGTAACAAATGTATTTGAGCGTAAGCTTTCGTGATCTACAGCTCACTTCATCGGATGCACGCAGTGTGTGTGTAAGATCTCAGACAGGGCCTGGGGGATGTCTCTTCTCCTGGCCAGCCACAACAGCACACACACTGCATGCATCCGATGAGTGTGTGTGTGTGACATGAACACACTCATCGGATGCATGCAGTGTGTGTGCTGGTGTGGCTGGCCAGGAGAAGACCGCGCGCCTTGCTATCCGGCCCATGGGGGGCGGGGCTGATGCCGGACAGCTCCCGCCTAGGCGCTCACCCCGGCGCGCGCGCGTTGCCTGGGGACAGGGGCGCGCGGGGAGGGGAGGGGAGGGGGGGTTACGTGGTGACGTTATTTCTATATGAGCGCGAGCGGCGGGAGCTTGGGTCTTTTTACCGCCAGTCGCGCGGCACCTCGTCCTCGCTCCTGAGTCACTGCGAGCCCCGGTTCGGCGCAGGTACTGAGGAGGGGGGAGCGGCTGGCGGGGGCCGTTGCGGAATCACGGCGCCCGGCTCTGGGCGGGTGGGGGTCCGCTCAGCTTCGGGGGAGGCGCCCTTCAGCCTGGCCGGGCCGGGCCCCTGTTCCGGGGTCGCCAGGCAGGGGTGGGCCGGGACCGGATGCGGCCGGGACTGGGCCGGGCCGGACGGAGTCGGTTGTCCCGGTGTCTGCGCGGCGCGGGGGCCCTCCCCTCCCGCGGGGCCTTTCTGCTCCGCCCCGGGGAGCAGCGCCGGTTAGTCGCCTCCTCCGGGGCCGCCATGGCCGCTGGGGTGGCACTAGGCCGCGCTGCCCTGGGCCTGGCGCGGGGTGGGGAGAGGTCGGTCTGCCTGGTAGTAAGTAGCACGTGGGGACGGGGCTGCCTCCGACCTTCCCCGGGGCGCTGCCCCGCCCGATGCTCATGTGCGTGTGTGGGGTGGGGGGGAGAGTCGGAGTGCGGGTAGGGGTGAGCAGGGGAGGCTGTGCTGAGGTGGATTGGCCGGGGGGGGGGGGCTGTGTGTGGGGTATGTGTCTGTGGCGGGGGGAGGTTGTTGGCGTGGGGCAGGAGATGCGTCTGGGGAGGGTAGTGAAGGGCGCCTGGTGCTAGCTATGGCTCCTTGCTCTCTCCCCGGGGAGCGTCGAAGCTAATGTACTGCGCAACTTGTTACTGACAGGGGGACCCAGCGATTCAGAGCCTGGCGGTGGATCGCTTGCGCTCCCTGCCTTGTCGAAGAGCTCTGTCCGCTCAGTTCCTAGCCTCCCCCGATGCATGGTATCTAGTGAGTTGAGCGCAGCCTGCTAGTCCCCTCTGGGCTTCGTTCTTGGCGCTTACTCACAATTCCATGTAAAGGTCGCGTTTAAAGTACCATTAGTGGCTGTAAGTGATGATGAGAGGTAGCTTCCCTTGTCAGAAAGGAAACTTGACATATTAGTAACCTCCACCCCCTGGAGCAAGTTTCAAGCAGTGTTGATGGGTTGCTTTTATATTGTTACGAGTTGCATAATATTACTGGTGATATCAGAATTTAGACTTCAGAAAATCCACTGACTCCAAGAAGCCAGGGAAAGCACTTACAACAGGAATTTCTATAGAAATTCAGCTTAATAAAAAAAAAAAAATTCTGTCTCTATTTGGTTGGTAAAATAATTCTCCAAAAGTGAACAGAGGGTAATCAATATGCTGATGTTTTCCTTAGTCTGTAGCCAGACATTCAGTGCCTCTGCAGCAGTAGCAAAGTGCAGTTCATAAGATTTGTTAGATTCCTTGCTGCTGTTTGGAACTTGGTGGAAGACTTTTGTACAGCATGCTGTAGTTCCTTGGGAAAAGTTACGACCAGCAACAGCAGAGGTAGACACTGAGAGACTCACAGGGGAAGAGGAATCAAAAGACCAGGAGACTGGAGTAGTGGCGGAAGGGTACCAGAGAATTCTGCTCCTCCTCACATCAGGCATGAAGCTCTGGGGGGAGAGAAGTGAAGATTCTTCCCTTGAGAGCAGTTTAGAGGTTCTGGAAAGTGTATGGAAGCACTATTCTTAGCAGCTTTGGATGCTAGGTTTCTTACCAGGGCCTTGCCCTGTGTGTGTATTTTGTGTCTGGTAAACTTTTCAAGCTCTTATCAGAATTCTACTGAACTTAAAATGAAATCACAGACTTGTAAATTATAAATTTAGAAAATTTATTGTTTTAATCTGTCATTCACACAAACTTGTGAAGATGTTCTCTTATGTGAACTGATGACATTGAGCAGAGGTAGGCATTGTACAGGTATGTTGCAAAGCTTCCCCGCAGCACTTCTTTCTTGATATGAGACTTGGTTATTCTAGGCGGAGACTGCATTCCTGAGAATGTCACCATATTCTACTAAATTGAATTTCTGCAAGTCAGTGACATGGTAAAAAGTTGTCCATTATCTGAACTTTCAAAGTACAAAGTAACCACATGAAATAAACATATTCATTATCAGAGAAATGTCAGAAACTAAGTACACCTCTACCCCGATATAACGTGGTCCGATATAATGCAAATTTGGATATAACGAGGTAAAGCAGGGTTCTGGGGGGCGGGGCTGCGTGCTTCGGCAGACTAGCGCATCAGTGTGTCTGGCTCCCACATGCTGCTGTGAGGGGCATGGTAAGGGTGCCAAGCTGGGGCCGAGGGGTTGGATAATGGGGCCATAGGGGGGGAAGGGGAATGGGTTGGTTCAGACGGGGCTGCGGTGGGGCTCGGCCAGTCTGCGGCAACCCGGGGGGCGGCTCATGGCTGGAAGTTCATGCCCCAGCCCGAGTGCCTGCGGCCGGAGGGAGTGGGTCTGTGCTGTAGCCCCGGCTCCACACCCTGGCCAGGGGGTGCTGTGTGCTCCACCGTGCTGGGTGGTTTTGCCGCCGCTTCGCTCAGCTCCTGCCTCCCTCCTGCGCACCGGCCAGGGGGTGCTGCGTGCTCTGCCAGGCTGGGTGGTTTTGCGGCCACCGCTTCGCTCAGCTCCTCCGTCCCTCCTGCGCCCCTGCCCGAAACCCTCTGCCCCACTAACAAAAATGATTTAGTTTGCAAGTTTACAAACGCTTTTATCCTAAAGGAATAAAAATATCTTTCCTAGTAAAATTTCAAAGCACATTATTTCTTTGTACACTCTAATTCCTCTACCCTGATATAACGTGGTTTCACTTATAACGCGGTAAGATTTTTTTGGTTCCCGAGGACCGTGTTATATTGGGGTAGAGGTGTAGCTGTCAAAGTAATAAAAACAATTTTTGGAGCGGTTGAGTGTCTTGATTTTTTTTGCATTATCCCAAGGGATGCAAGACACGGCTTCCATCTATGGTTCATCGCTCAGGGAATGTCAATTAAGGTCCAGCAGATGTTGTTTCAAAACATTAGGTGTTTCTGCTGGTACAGTGTTTGAACACCAACTGATTTTGTGGTCTGCAGTCATATGGCTTTGGGCTGTGCACATGTTCTGTCTCAAACTAAACTGGTTTAGGCCTGGTCAATACTTGTATGGGGAACTTAAACAGCTGGATGCTGCAGACAGTGGTAACATTTGTTGTATTTTAAATATTGTCATCCATTATTCTGTGAGCATGTACAAAATCCGATTAATCCACAAAATGGGTGGCATACTTGACTCTCTAAATTAATACTGAACCAATACTTCAGCCTGTCACTAGGGTTTAAGAAGGTGCCACCAGATGAAATGTTAAAGCTGGTTCCTAATTGCTTGTGGTTAGAGCCCATGACTTTCGAGAGTAGTATGTTGAACTTATTGTCCTGTCACTTCCTAGTTTGGGTAACTGCATTCTAACTACATTCCATCTATCCTAAACTGTAGATTTGCTCTGCAGTATCTTACAACAGCTGTTAGTACATGTTGTAGATCAGTTTGTTTGTAAATTGCTTTGGGATTCTTTGCACTCAAAAGTTGTATATAACTAAAGTTAGTTAACTACAAATAAATTGTTAATGCCACTAACTGACCCTGGCCTGCAGAAGCATAAGGTTAATGAACTAACACTCATTGCCACCTAAATCACATCTAGGTTTTAGCTTTTATATACAAATGCTTTTACATGTAATCCAATCAACATATGTGTGGAAGATTTTACAGAAGGTGCTTGAAGACGTCTCCATTTTAGCTCCTGATTGACTTAATTGGATTTAAAAACACAATGTGGGCAGCCTGTTGAAGATTTCTTATGCGTTTAGCAGATTTTGTAGATGCAATAAAATTCAGTGCAGAGGAGGCATGTAATTGTACAGCTCAGGCCTCATGTACTCCCCAGCAGGCTGGACCTTAAATTTGCAGAAATATTCCTGAATTTTATGATCGACTAGAAACTTTGCAGCAGCATCATTTATTAGAATTGCCCAAGCATTCTAGGGGGCACCAGGAAGCTGAAAAATTCTGTTTTGGTTCTCTCAAGCCATATTTTTTTTCTTAAACCCTTCCTGTGAACTTTTTCATGTTTTTGGTGGTTTGTCCCAGTTCAGGACACTTCCCCCCCCCCCCCCCCCCAAAAAAAAAGCGGGGGGGGGGGAATCTTTCAGATGTGAATTTTTTCTTAACAAATTTTTTTTTTCCTGGCCAGCGCTATTTAGAGCTCGTTCAAGTGTGTGAACAGTTCAGAACATTGAATTTCACCTGCCATTGTGTTGCCCATTCACCCAGCAGGTATCACATTAAAAGTGGGAAGTTCGGAGCTCTCTCCTAATGCTGGTGCTGTGACTACACCGTGCGGCAGCACTTTAATGTTGCAAGTGAAGACATACCCTAAGACAGCAGTAACTTTCCTTAGACTTCAACTCTCAAATTATCTACAAGCAAACTACCATTTAAGAACTCATGGAGCTTCAATTTCGCTCCTCCTATCAAGGATAAACAAGAACTGCTCAGATTAATAAAGGACAAATATCTACATGGGCTTGTACAGAAGTCTTCTGGGCAACTCCTGGGCTGGTTCTAACAAAAGGGTTTGATTTTTTTCTACATAAAAAAAGCTTCTCTTGCAAGTTTCCATCAGATAATAAACAATTCCGTCAACAAGCACTCAACAACCCCTCTGCTAGTTTGTAGCCTTCTGAGGCTAGGTCTGTATGATACTTACATCAGTGTAACTCCATCACTCAGGGGTGTGAACAATCCACTCCGTTGAGCGACGTAGTTATACCGACCTAGTCCTGTGTAGACAACACTATGTCGGGAGGCGACCTCCCACAGACATAGCTACCACCTCCTGCAGAGGTGGATTAACTATGCTGATGGTAGGTGCTGTCCTGTCAGCACAGGAATGTTTTCACTTATGTGCTGCAGCTATGATGATGCAGCATTTTAAGTGTAGACCTGCCCTGAGTGCTTGTAATTTACCCTTGCTGGGAAGATAGAATAGGATCCCAGACTCTGGTCAAGTGAGTAAGGAAATGTACTACAGAATTAGTTTAAAACTATGACAGACAATTAATTCTACCCCTTTATTCTATTACTGATTCAGACTCTCTGAACTGGTTCTAAAAGTGGGGTAATTAGAATGTAGGGACCTAGAATACAGGCCACACGCTCTCAATACTCGCTATACCATACAAGCTTTAATTCTATATTAATAGAGAAGTACCATATAATCTAGTGGTCTAAAACTAGAGCTAAGAATCAGGGACTTAAACACTAATTCCAGTTTTAACAGACTGCCTCAGTTTCTCCATTTCACCATCAATAAAAAGGCAATAATGCTGATCATGAAGGGATGTTGTGAGGGCTAGTTACATCATGTATTGGGGGAAAAAAAACCCCACAAAACTATCAAATATTCATCCAAAGACTTCAATGTATTATTTATTCTCCATGCCCAATTCTGCAGAGGAGTTATCTGGGAGTTGGCAGAGATGCCAGAAAGGGATACGCGCAGTGGAGCAATTTGGCAAAACAATTTAGGGCAGCAGGGGTCAGTTTAATAGTTTATCTGACACGATCAGTTCATACACATTTCAAAACCAGCTGAAGGAAAGGATAATGTCAGCTGGCTGTTGAGGTCACTTACAATCAGATGCAACAAAGGTTGACAATTACCCAGATATCCCATATCTGCAAGCCTATGGAGCAGGGGTATGGCCTGCACGTGGCCCATCAGGGTAATCCGCCGGTGGGCCATGAGACAGTTTGTTTACATCAACTGTCCGCAGGCATGGACGCGGTTTGCTGTTCCCAGCCAATGCGAGCTGCGGGAACTGGGCTGACCGCTGTTTCCCACAGCTCCCGTCGGCCAGGAACGGCAAACTGCAACCACTGGGAGCTGCAGGTAGCAGTGCCTGCGGAAGGTCATTTACATTGACCAATCTTGCGGCCTGCCAGTGGATTACCCTGACTGGCCACATGCTGCCCCCAACTGCTTTGGAGCGTTGTGCAACATGAAGGTGGATTTTCTTCCGCTGTCTTAAGTAAGCATATTTTTAACAGCTGTACCTGAATAAAGCTTTTTTAAAAGTCTCTTAAAATGTTGAAAAGTGCTTCAAAATTAAGTACTTTGAAGAAGTCTTTTGAAACCTAATGTCTGACAAGGCAGAAAACTCGACAGCTCCAAGCCTGAAGCCACTGAGTAGCTAACTCCTCTACTGCTGGCTGCAGTTCATTCCTGTTCCCATGGAAACTAGTCTTTTAAACCTGATTTTTAAAAAGAAACCTTTCCTTTTTTCAGCAACCAATTCACTGTTTGTAGAATCAGAGAGGGTAGCCAGCAGCAGTCTTGAACTTTTGTAAGTTTCAGTTACTGCAGCCTGGAAAAGCCACTATAGCAATAAACCACAACAAAAGCATGCACATATTAATTGTAAATGTCAAGTGACGAGGTCCATGGCAGAGTAAAAAGCACACCACTAATCTACTAATGATGGCCACGTTCCAGCTTTATTACAGAGTATGGCTCATTTGCTTAAAGTTTTAAGAGATTCTGAGGTGATTATGGCACACAACTTTCCACTATGAAAAACCGTTCTAGTATAACAAACTAAGTGTGGCATATAATTGAAGGCTTGGGAAAGATTCCAACACTTTTACAGATTTTTTCCCTCTCCCACCCTATGTTGCTTCTATTAGCTTCTGTTTTCATGCCCCAAATAACATTTCCCGCTCACTGATCTAACAAATGGCAATAAAAAGCCCTAATTCACAAACAAAATCCTTAAGCACTGGTGCATGGGGATGTGAGCAAAAATATCTGAGGAGCCAGCCATAATGGGGTTTTGAATCCTCTGTAACCTAATTCATAACCGTAGTTGCTAAAACCCATTAGCTACCCAGTGTTTTGCAGCTTTATATTTTTAAAGCTTATTACTGTTTGGCAGCGGGATAACTCAGTGGTTTGAGCATTGGCCTGCTAAACCCAGGGTTGTGAGTTCAATCCTTGAGGGGGCCATTCTGCCTCAGGCTGCTCTCCCAGCCAGCAGCACCGTCTGTTGCCAGCCTGCCCCTTGCTTTCCCCTCCTCTCCCTCCATGAAGGCAACGGCCAACAATTGTCATCCACCAGCTGGTTCCGCTTCCACTCTGCTCTCCTGCTCGTGCCATATCACGGCAAGCATGGAGCCCGCGCAGATCACCGTGGCAGTTGTGACAGCTCTAAACACCACGTGCAGTATATGCAGAATGAGAACCTGCAAAAACAGGCGAGTAGGCGATGGCAGCGCAGTAAGGAGAGTGATGAGGACATGGATACAGACGTCTCTCAAAGTACGGGCTCTGGAAATTTGGCCACCCTGGTGTTACTGGGGCAGGCTTATGCCGTGGAACGCTGATTCTAGCCCCGGGAAACAAGCGCAGACTGGTGGGACCGCATAGTGTTGCAGGTCTGGGGTGATTCTCAGTGGCTCCGGAACTTTCGCATGCGTAAGGGCACTTTCATGGAACATTGTGACTTGCTTTCCCCTGCCCTGAAGCACATGAATACCAAGATGAGAGCTGCCCTCACAGTTCACAAGCAAGTGGCGATAGCCCTCTGGAAGCTTGCAATGCCAAACAGCTACCAGTCAGTCGGGAATCAGTTTGGAGTGGGCAAATCTACTGTGGGGGCTGCTGTGATGCAAGTAGCCAACACAATCACTGAGATGCTGCTATCAAGGGTAGTGACTCTGGGAAATGTGCAGGTCATAGTGGATGGCTTTGCTGCAATGGGATTCCCTAACTGTGGTGGGGCAATAGTCAGAACGCATATCCCTACCTTGGGACCGGACCACCAAGGCAGCCAGTACATAAACCAAAAGGGGTACTTCTCAATGGTGCTGCAAGCACTGGTGGATCACAAGGGACATTTCACCAACATCAACGAGGGATTGCCGGGAAAGGTACATGATGCTCGCATCTTCAGGAACTCTGGTCTGTGGGAATGGCTGCAGCAAGGGACTTACTTCCCAGACCAGAAAATAACTGTTGGGGATGTTGAAATGCCTATAGTTCTCGGGGACCCAGCCTACCCCTTATGCCCTGGCTCATGAAGCCATACACAGGCACCCTGGACAGTAGTCAGGAGCTGTTCAACTATAGGCTGAGCAAGTGCAGAATGGTGGTAGAATGTGCCTTTGGACGTTTAAAAGCGCGCTGGCGCAGTTAACTGACTCGGTTAGACCTCAGCGAAACCAATATTCCCATTGTTATTACTGCTTGCTGTGCTCTCCACAATATCTGTGAGAGTAAGGGGGAGACGTTTATGGTGGGGTGGGAGGTTGAGGCAAATTGCCTGGCCGCTGATTATGCGCAGCCCGACACCAGGGCAGTTAGAAGAGCACAGCCAGGTGCGCTGCGCATCAGTGAAGCTTTGAAAACCAGTTTCATGACTGGCCCGGCTACGGTTTGAAAGTTCTGTTTGTTTGTTGATGAAAACCCTCCCCCTTGGTTCACTCTACTTCCCTGTAAGCCAGCCGCCCTCCCCTCCCCCCTTTGATCACCGCTTGCAGAGGCAATAAAGTCGTTGTTGTTTCACATTCATGCATTCTTTATTAATTCGTCACACAAATGGGGGGATAACTGCCAAGGTAGCCCGGGAGGGGTGGGGGGGAGGGAAGCACCAGGTGGAGTGGGGGAGGAAGGGAGGACGGAAGGACAAGGCCACACTGCACTTCAAACCTTATTGAATGCCAGCTTTCTGTTTGGGCAGTCCTCTGGGGTGGAGTGGTTGGATGCCCAAAGGTCCCCCCACCACTTTCTTGGGAGTCTGGGTGAGGAGGCTATGGAATTTGAAGAGGAGGGCAGTTGGTTACA
Source organism: Natator depressus (assembly GCF_965152275.1). Taxonomy (NCBI): domain Eukaryota; kingdom Metazoa; phylum Chordata; order Testudines; family Cheloniidae; genus Natator; species Natator depressus. The sequence continues at coordinate 279,051,717 of NC_134234.1, forward strand.
CAGGTGCTGCAGCGGCAGGCTGTGTTCCTGCTGCCTTTTCTGCACCTCAACCAGGAGGAGATTAGTCTTTAAAAAGAGACATGTTAGAGAACAATGGGTAAACTCTTTCACAGTGAACCAAGCTGTTAACATTACATAGCACTTGTGCTTTCTTTACAAGATTGCATTTTGCCTCTTATATTGAAGGCCTGCCGGTATGGTGTGAGAGATCACGCACATAGGGCTGGCGGGCAACAGAGTTCGGCTTGCAGGCAGACCTGGTAAGCCACAGTCTTTTGGCTTCTTTAACCTTCCTAACATGTGGAAATGGTTTCAAACAGCAGCACCCTCATTTCACATACCAAGCACCGTTAGGTTGGCCCTTTAAAATGGGTTGGCCATTTAAAAGGAGGGGCTGCAGTTTTCGGGTTAACGTGCCGTACAAATCACATTAAGCCCCCCCTCCCCCCCACACCCAATCTCTGGGATGATCGCTTCACCCCTCCCCACACCGCGTGGCTAACAGTGGGGATGACTTCTGTTCAGCCACAGGGAAACAGCCCAGCAGGCATGGCCACCTCTAAATGTCCCCTGAATGAAATTCCGCTATTTCAACCAGGTGACCATGATATCCCTCTCCTGAGGATAACACAGAGAGGTAAAGAACAGATGTTGCTTGAATGCCAGCAAACACCGGGACCATACGCTGCCATGCTTTCTTATGCAATGATTCCACACTACGTGCTGCTGGCCTGCCGTGGTAAAGTGTCCTATCATGGAGGACAGAATAAGGCTGCCCTCCCCAGAAACCTTTTGCAAAGGCTTTGGGAGTACATCCAGGAGAGCTTCATTGAGATGTCTCTGGAGGATTTCCGCTCCATCCCCATACACATTAACAGACTTTTCCAGTAGCTGTACTGGCCATGAATGCATCCCAAATCTTCAGGGCAAATTAATCATTAAATGCGCTTGCTTTTAAACCGTGTATTATATTTACAAAGGTACACTCACCAGAGGTCCCTTCTCCGCCTTCTAGGTCCGGGAGCCTACCTTTGGTGGATTGGGAGGGTATTGTCTCCGGGGTGAGAAACAGTTCCTGGCTGTTGGGGAAAACGGTTTCTCTGCTTGCTTGCTGTGTTCAACCTCGTCCTCCTCCTCCTCATCTTCCCCGTCCCCAAAATCTCCATCCTTGTTTTGTGAGAGTCCATTGATGGAGTCCACGCACAGGGCTGGGGTAGTTGTAGGGGCACCCCCTAGAATTGCATGCAGCTCATCATAGAAGCAGCATGTCTGGGGCTCTGACCCAGAGCAGCTGTTTGCCTCTCTGGTTCTTTGGTAGGCTTGCCTGAGCACCTTAAGTTTCACGCTGTCCTTCTGCAGGTCCCTGTTACAGCCTCTGTCCTTCATGCCCTTGGAGATTTTTTTCAAATATTTTGGCATTTTGTCTTTTCGAACGGAGTTCTGATAGCACGGATTTGTCTCCAATACCTCCCGTTTGGTCCATGCTGGAGCTCTTTTGCAATTCTGGGACTGCATGGTCACCTGTGCTGATCAGCTCACCACGCTGGCTAAACAGGAAATGAAATTCAAAAGTTTGCAGGGCTTTTCCTGTCTACCTGGCCAGTACATCTGATTTGAGAGTGCTGTCCAGAGCATTCACAATGGAGCACTCTGGGATAGCTCCCGGAGGCCAGTACCATCGAATTGCGTCCACACTACCCCAAATTGGACCCAGCAAGCTCGATTTTAGCTCTAATCTACTCGTCGGGGAGGAGTACAGAAACCGGGTTTAAGAGCCCTTAAAGTCGGAAAAAATGGTTTTGTAGTGTGCACAGGTGCAGGGCTAAATCCGACCTAAACCCGTAGTGTAGACCAGGGCTAAGATGCTGATGTCCAAAGCTAGCACACGGCCATGGACTTTAAGGAGCTCAACTGATCACTGTTCTCTGACCTGCCATTGAAACTCTTGACGTATCTCCAGTCTTACTGCTAACTCATTACAACAAATAGAGTTGTTACATGCAGATTAGCTGTAGAGGACGGTGTTTGGTTCTGTCCTTTGATCTCAGTGGACCTATTTTAATTACCTGAGCTACTGACCTAACTCTTTTTGTAAGTGTATATAATAGAACAATTGGACACAAAAAAATTATTAATTTGATTATATCTGATGAGTTGTCTTTGTAGACTATACATAAGATTTCACTGATTTTAATAATATGGAAAATATAAAGCCTGTACTCATTTTAAGATGATTCAGGAAAAAGACTGATGCAGATATTATTTAATGAGACACAACTTTTAGTTTTTTACTCAAACTAATTAATTGAATTTGCTGAGAACTAACAAATCCTTCTGTACTCAAAGCATAAGAGCTATAAACTTCTGGAGGATAATCCCATGTTTTTATAATACAGAGTGAATCTATGCTTTAAGTGCAAAACAGAATTCAGCCTTAACTATGGAGCTGCATTTGGCACTTCCATACTTTGGTTATGTAACATATTTTTCTTTGCTGTGAGACTTTAATATTTCTAGCATCGTGCTCATTTAGCATGAACTCACATTTTAATCTACTAATTTAGTCAAATGTATGTTAATGACTTCAATACTGTTTTTGGGTAAAAATGTTTTTTGGCCACTATTAAAGTACCAAAACCAAAACTTACCAGTGTTTCAAGTGTAATTGAAAACTGTCTCATTGTTTCATTAAATTTGATGTTGAGATGATATCCTCTTTCTAAAATCTTCTTGATTTTTAGATTCCTTTAAAATAAAACCAATCAGACTTGTGAATTTATGGATTGAATGTGTTTGCAGGCAAAATACACTTCAGTGTGGAAAACTGTTACTCTGAAGCAACAGCAGTTGCACAACTGGAGGAAGGGGCCACTGAGTCGCCTTGCTTGCATGTGAAGTCAGGTTAGGGGCAACTGTGACTGCCTGTCTCCAAAGCAAAGCAGCAGCAGCATACCTCATGAACCTTTGAGTATTAATAACACCCCTGATGTCAGAGTTGGCTTTCCTAATTCAGTTCCATAATCTATCCTACCTCTACCTCATCTGTCAGCTCTTGTTTCTTCTCCATGACCCTTCTACTGCCCATAAGTAAATTGCTCCTATGGAGAATGTCTTTCCAGGACCTTTGCACTTGTACCCTTCTATTTCCACCCAGATAAACCTTTTTTTTTTTTTTTTTGGCATATCATTTTTTATTCCTACACACAATGAAGTGTGCGCATGTGTGTTTTGATAGATGTTGATTCTTGAGTGAATGGTAACCTTGCAGCAGGTTATTTTCCATTGCTGAAGAGAAACTGAGGTCACAATCAGTCATAGAGTAAAGTGAGTTCCTAGTTTTTTAACATAGATTTACTGTTAAAGAATATACACTTCTAACCTCTAAATTGGCTTTAATTTCAAAATGAACATATTTCAGTGGTCACATTCATTGGATGCAATTCAGTGGGAAGTTGTGGGACACTTGATGAAATATATGGGGTTCTGATAAACCTCAACTCTACCATTTGGACAAAGTGTTGTCTTTTTACTGACTACTTTAATATTAGAGTTTAATGACTTGGCCAAAACTTTGTTCACGTAATTTTCATATTTGTAGTTGGCTAAATTAGTGTAAACTCAAGTTGACTAGATTCTTATGCGTGTCCTAAAAGTGACCATATTGTCCCTGTCTTACTGGAACAGTCATGGCGTCCCATTTCATCATCGTAACAAAAGTTTTTGTTGTTTTTAAACTAAAATCTTTAGGACCTTGCTGTAGGGAATAGAATGGGGGTGGCCAAACCATGGATTGCAAGCCACATGTGTCTCATTTACAGTTAAAAGGGCAGCTCGTGGAGCCCACCATGCGTGGCGCCCCCCCCCCCCATTCTCTGCCTACCAAACTGGTGGGGGGGGGGTGGGTGGGCAGAAGAGCTTTGGATTTCTGCACGAGCACCAGAAGGCAGCTCTGCAGTGCTAAAGCCCAGAATCCTGGCAGGTGTGCCCAGCTTTTGAAATTATGAAAATTATTATGTGCAATTCAGATGGTAAGCAAGTTTGGCCGCCTCCGGAATAGAATTTGCTCAGTATCAGAAACAATCCATTAGAGTGTTTAGCCTCTTGCTTCGAATACGCCGAAGTGTACACACCATCAAAGTTGGTCTTCTGATTAAAATGAATTAATGACAATTATTCAGTATTTCGTGATTTAATGTTCTGAACATTGACTACATCTGTAGCATGAGCTAGGGGTGTGATTCTTCTGCTCTCTTATGCATACTTGTGCGAACTCTAATCAAGCTAGCGTGAGCTTGAATAGTAGTATAGCTGGAATAGCATGGGTAGGAGTAGTGGAGGCATGACTTCAGGTAGGTTTGTACTTGGCCTGACTAAGTTACTGTATTAAAAAAGTTCTCTAATCCAAGAAATAAACGAGTATTGCTATTGAATGAGAGGCTGGCATTAGCGATACAGCACACATTTAAACATGTAACTTTGAGTTATGATGATTTAACCCTAAAATGTTACCACCAAGTATCCTGTGTCGTACTCTGGCAAATTTAGTAATGTTACATACCAATTTGCTGTTTGAAAATGCAGTGTAACATTACTTGTGCTTTGTCTTAATACTTGTATTCTTCAAGAATCCCTGTAAAACTGTACTGGGTTTACTCCTGGGGGAATTCTGCGCCAAAAAATTAAATTCTGCACACCATATTTTAAAATTTGCAGAATTTTATTTGTCAAAATAACACTCTATAATCACGCCAGTTTCAATTATTTTGGTAACTTATTTCAAAATACCTGTCAGCAAGTATGTCCATAACTATACGGACACACACATTCCCCCAGGAGTAGAGAGTTAAAGAAACCCCTACACCTTATTCCTGCTTCTCTGCCCTTCTCTTCTCACCTCAGACCTAGCCTTGTGTGTCCCCTCCCCCCCCAGCCCAGACATTCAGACTACGTTTCCTCCAGAGGCCAACTGCAGGCCCCCACAGCCCAGACACTCTCAGCCCCAACCCTCCTAGAGCCCAGGGATCCAGAGGGAGAAACAGCCTGATGCTAGGTCCTGGGCTTGCACAGAGTTTCCTGCACGCCACAACCACCTTCCTTCAGGGAATGCTGGGAAAAAGAGTTCAGGAGAGCTGGCAGTTTCTCAAGGAGACAACTGTAAAGTATCCAGATATAAAAGGAGAGATGAGAATAGTAAGAGGCCTTCATCAGGAGCTCTTTAATGACCTGAATCAGGATGGATTTGATTTAAATCATGATTTAAATTACTAGTCAGGAAGACTCGATTTAATCAGGGATTTCTACATAAAAGGGCATTCTTGTTGGTTGTTATAACCTTAATATATATTCTTCACAACTCAGAGATAGATGTAGGTTTCATTTTTATAAGTTACACACTATACATTTTTGAAGTCATTTATTTTGAAAACTTTTCAGATTGATTTTACAGCTATATCAGAAAATGAATGATTGTTTGGTTATTTCATTTACCAAAGGTAATTGAAGCAGATATTTATGAAGTCTTTGGGAGGTGAACTATCTCCAGTTCAACAGGTTAATCATTAATATTTGGAGGATTTTCTTGCCATGTTTTAGGAGGAGAACATCACCAGACAGACATTTTTAAATTGTTTTATTTAACTAAAACAATGTTACGTATTCTGGATTTTTTTTTCTTCAATAGCAAACAATATTTTAACAAAACAAGCATATGAATTTTTGAATTTAAACATTCAAGTTTTTTACAATCAGGTTTGTTTTTGTTAAAATTGTTTTAACTAAAATAGTTAAATGATTTTTTTTTTTTTAAATTCAACAAAAATCAACGGTCAGCCAGGTCAACATGAGAAACTTAAAATATGGGCTTCTGCAGCTAACTCGGTCGTCTTCACCTTCATTTTCCTGTTTGTTCATAATCTGGAAAAGGAAATTGAGCTTTCCTGCTTTTTCAGGTCCCAACGATTTCTCAATTTGGAATGAATTACACCGGCAGAAGAAGCTACTGCTGTTAAAAATGAGATTATCACTTCAACAGTCTCTGAATCCAAGTGCTTAAGTGACGTCCACCGGTTCATTGGTGTGAATTTCTTTAAAACATCATCAGCAAACATCTATTTCTTGAATGGTTCACCCTTAGGTCTGAAGTTTATCATAGTTGGCATTATGGAGAGATGATTGCTGGATGTCCATGGCATAGCCAACTCCTCTTCTTCAGCAGTTAAGGTTTGACCTTGGTACCGAGTATGGAGAATATTTGCAAGAAAATGAGATGGAAATGGTGCTTGTCCAATTCGTTTTTTTAATGCTTGTAATTTAACTCTGTCATTGCATATTTTTCTTTTTAAGATCTCACTCAGTTCCTTCCAAATTTCAACAGCATCAGCAATAAAATAGATATTTCTCTGCATTTTGTTCAAGGCTACAGAAATAGGCTTCAGGGTACTCGGTATTTCTCTTAATCCCAATGTTGAGAACGTATGCTGTGACAGTGCCATCTATTTTTTCACGATTTTGTTCACAAACTGTCATCGTATTAGGCCAGTTCTTGATATAGTTCTCAAAACAGTCCACTACTGAGTTCCATCGCACATCTTGTGGGAGAGTTAGCTTGGCTCCTCCCACTTTTTTCAGAGCAGCTGCTGCAAAGTGGTTGTTACAGAAGTATTTTGCAATTTCAACAATATTAGCCTTTATTTCTGGAACACTGAAATCTTTGGCTAGGAGGTGTATCAAATGAGCACTGCAACTCTACGTTAGCTTGGGACTCTCTTCTAAATTTCTTCTCATCTTGGATACATTTGCAGCATTGTCTCTGACCAAGCTGTGTACTAGACATTTGAAATCCCCCCCCTCCCCCCGCCGTTTGTTATAGCTTTTACAGCTGCTACTTGGAAGCATTCTGCTGTGTGTGCATTTCCTGATGGATCAGTTGTTTCTGTAAGGAAGATGTTCCCTTCTTCTGTCACACAAGCACATACAACAGGATCATTGTGGACATTACTCCACCCATCCAGACTCAGGTTAACAATTTTACCCTCTAGACTTCTTGCACACTGCTCAATTTCTCTTTCATACACTTTATCCAGCAATTTGCCTGCAACATCTGCTCTGTTGGGTGGACTGTATCCTGGTCTTAATGACTTAACCATGTTAATGAAGTGTGGGTTCTCAATCATATGGAAAGGAGAGTTTGTTGCATAAACAAACCGGGCAATTTTTTCATCAATTACCTCTTTTTGGAATCTGCTGGTTCTTTTCACAAACTTATCTATGGTTGTTTCTGGATGATGGAGTTTTGTTTTTTTTCTTTTTGCTACAGGTGATATACTGTGGCTATGTGACATACATGATGTGACTGAAACACTACCATTGGCAGATAACTGAAACTACAGAAAATGATGGTGATCCTGAAGGTGCATAGTGTTCAGAATCCTGTATGTTGAGGATGGATTCTCCTACACAAAATAAGTCAATGTAGTTATTTAATTATTATTACCATACTGCTCATTTAGTATTACTCGTTGCATTCACTGACACTCAGTATTACTTTAAAGGTGAAATTGTAAAAGGAATATTGACTATTTCAGCTGTTTATTTTATTTAATCACAACTGCATCTAAAATGATAGTACCATAGAGTAACAACTATATTTTTTGCTCAAACATGAGAATTCAAGAATAGTCCAGAAGAAAGACAGGCAGTCCTTAAGAAAGAAGTATGAAATAAAAACATTTACCAACTTGCATGTTCAGACATGTTCCTTTCATCATCTTCAGTGCAGCTTCTGCCATAGAAGGAACACTTCTCATGATGTTTCATTCAAGCACCTAGGCCTTGCATTTCTTTGTTACGCTGTTTGTATTTTGCATGCATGCCTATCTTACCCACAAGTAGAGGAACTTCATTAAAATATTCCCAAACTGGGTCTCTTTTAAGGCCTGCTGCCATTATAGGTTTTCCCTTCTAGTGATAGAATGGTATGGTAGATCTCAAATCCAATGAAGGCTACGCTACATTCAGAAAGACCTTAAGACTTCTGGAATATGCTGCTCAAACAGTTTCACTTTTGTTTCTACTGCCTGTCCCTCCCTTCTCAGATTTATCTCCAGACTTCTTCTCCTTGTCCAGATCTATTTCCACCCCGAACAATCTTCTATTCATTGAACTTTTTGAAACTTTGCACTTTTAGAGAGAGGTGAGGGATTGACTCTGTACACAAATTTGCAGAGGGACAGTAGGGTTGAGGTCTGTTGTTTCTCACCTTTCTATATGTTTATTTAAAAACATTTTTGCTGTTATCTCTGGAGACACAAATCCACAGTTGCAGAACTGCAAAACTAAGCATCTCTAATGGTATCTTCTTGACTGAGCACTGAGTCCCATTGGGTAGATAAAAAGATTAACCTAAATCTATACCGAAGCCCCTGGAACCCCATAAAATTGGGTCCCTAACCCATGAACTATTGGAACTCATTTACAAAACTTCTCTTAAACATTACATGAATATATTGTTTCATACTATAGAATTAGAATTTATCATCCCTATTCCATGATCAGACATTATAGCTCAAAGATGTATCTTAATTAAAACTATAGATAAAATGCTTTTTGATAAAAAAAAAAAAACTATCAAAAAATCTGATTTAAATCAAAAACAGATTAATTTTTTTTTAAAAAAAATTCCTTGATTTTTATCCATCCTGCTGAAAATTAAAAAGGAATCGTACAAAGAGTGGAAACATAGTTTAGTGACTAATGCAGTGTTAACTATGTTGGTGAGGATAGTGTAGGCCAGCTATACCTTGCAGCCAGTTAGCAGTATTTTGGACCTTATCCGGTATCTATCATCTGGGGGTTAGAAGGGAAAGATAGTGTACCTCCCTATCCCGTGATGCAAATGAATAAAGTAAACAGATGATAGCTTTTATTTAAAACGGAAACAGTGAGATGTGGTTTGACCATTTGGATTTAAAATCCAGGCCCAACCAGACAGACACCTTGGCAATAAACAAATAAACCTAAAACAAAAATACTCCAGATACTGTACCATTTCTAGGTGTTGATAGGCAGTAGATGGTACGACACTGTTGTCACAGGCGACTGATGGACCTTGGGTCTTGACTGCTTCTTGAGAGGCCTGGCTCTGCCATCACCCAGGGGTGAGTGATCAACAGGACCTCTGTACCTTTCTCTGAAAATGATGTGGAGTTCAGAGATTGGTAAGCACAGTCACAGTTCTTAATGCTGATGTCTTCAGATGCTGGTCTTTTGACCTTCTGGTCCACGTAGCCACGCAAATACAACTGTACCGTGGCTGCTGCTAGGATGGACAGCAACTAGGCAGCAGGCGCTCAGAGTTTATATAGGCACAAGTGTGCCAAAGTTCTGAGGTAAAACTGGCAGTTTCCCTGCTGGAACCTGTTTGAACCAGTTCTATGCTGACTGTTGGCTGCCTTTCTTGCCAGAGTTCCAAAAGGGCGCAAAAACTTCAACAAGAAGTTAAACAAAGATGGAGTCGAGCTGTTTGGCAGGCACGCCATTTTGAATTTTAGACTCCATATCGAATACATGGTTAACCAAGTATAAAGGCATAAAGTATAACTTATTCTAAAGGACAAGACCATTTATAATCTTTCATATACAAAAACATTCTTACAAGGCGTATAAAAGAATAACCCAAGCATGTAGGGACAAAATTAGAAAGGCCCAGGCAGAAGGTTAATTACACCTAGCAAGGGGACATAGAAGGCAATAAGAGATTCTTTACATTAGCAAGAGAAAGATGAAGAAAAGTGAAGGTCTCCTACTTAGTGGAAAAGGAGATCTAATAACTGATGACATCAAGAAAGCTGAGGTGTTATGCTTAATTTGCTTTAGTCTACACTAAAAAGGTTAATGCTGATGAGGTAGTTAACAGCCAGGGGGAAGGACTGCAAACCAAAATAGGGAGAGAACAGGTTGAAGAATATTTAGATGAGTTAGATGTGTTCAAGTTGGCAGGGTCTGATATAATTCACCCTAGAACGCTCAAGGACCTAGCTGAAGCAGTCTCAGAACTGTTAGCAGTTATCTTTGAGAACTTCTGCAGGATGGTTGAGGTCGTGGAAGACTGGAGAAGGAAAAACATAGTATCTGTCTTTTTTTATAAAGGTGAATAAAGAGGACCTGGGGAGTTATAGACCAGTCAACTTAACTTTGATTAATATTTGTTACGGGTATCTATTTGTAAGTGCCTGGAGAATAATAGGGTTATAAGGAATAGCCAGCATGGAAGTTGTCAAGAACAAACCATACCAACCCAATCAATTTCCTTATTTGACAGGGTTACTGGCCTAATGTGATGTCTTGGGTGTGGATTTTTGTTTTGTTTTTTTTGTTTTTGGGTAAAGTGAGGCATTTGACAGTCCCACATGACATTTTCAAAAGCAAGCTAGGGAAATGTGGTCTAGATTAAATGAGTATAAGGTGGGTGCACAACTGGTTGAAAGACCGTACTCAGAGTAGTTATTAATGGTTTACTGTTGAACTGGGAGGTTGTATCTAGTGGGGTCCTGCAGGGTCTGGTGGAATTTAATGAAAATATTGACGACTTGAAGTGGCAAGTATGCATATAAAATTTGCCGAGAACACTACGTTGGGAGGGGTTACAGCAAGCACTTTGGAGGAGAGGATTAGAATTCAAAATGACCTTGACAAATTGCTGCGTTGGTCTGAATTTAGCAAGATGAAATTCAGTAAAGACAAGTGCAGAGTGATCGCTTGAAAATTTAAAAATCCAATGCACAACTATAAAATGCGGAATAACTGGCTAGGTGGTAGTACTGCTGAAAAGGATCGGGGGTCATAGTGGGTCACAAATTGAATTAGTCTTTTTTGCAGCTGTATCAATTGTTGACAATCATTCTAAGGTGTATTAACAGAAGTGTCATAGGTAAGACATGGGAGGTAACTGTCCTGTTCTTGGCACTGGTGAGGCCTTAGCTTGGAGTACTGTGTCCAGTTATGGGTGAGATATTTAGGAGAGATATGGACAAACTGGAGAGAGTCCAGATGAGAGCAACAAAAATTATGAAAAGTTGAGACAACCCGACACATGGAAAAGCTGCTTTTTTTTAAAAAAAAAAAAGGGGGGGGGGGCATGGCTAGTTTTGAAAAAACAAGACTTAAGGGAGACCTGATCATAGTATTCAAATATGTAGAGCTGTTATAAAGAGGATGGTGATCAGTTATTCTCCATATCCACTAAAAATATGTAAAGTAGCAATGGGTTTAATCTGCAGCAAGGAAGATTTAGGTTAATTAGGAAAAACTGTCTAAAAGGTAATGAAAGACTAAAATAGACTTCCAAGGGAGGCAGGGAAATCCCCATCACTGGAGTTAAGAACAGGTTGGACAAACACCTGACAAGGGTGATCTTGGCTTAGGCCTGGTCTGCACTCCGGGTTAGGTCGAATTTAGCTGCGTTAGGTCAATTTAAAAATGACTGGGTCCACTCAACCAACCCTGTTCCATTGACCTAAAGAGCTCTTAAAATTGACTTCTGTACTTCTCCCCGACGAGGGGAGTAGTGCTAAAATCGACCTTGCTGGGTCGAATTTGAGGTAGTGCGGGCGCAAATCGACAGGATTGGCCTCCAGGAGCTATCCCAGAGTGCTCCATTGTGACTGCCTTGGACAGCACTTTGGACTCCGATGCACTAGCCAGGTAGACAGGAAAAGCCCCGCAAACTTTTGAATTTCATTTCCTGTTTGTTCAGTGTGGCGAACGCAGCAGCACAGATGACCATACAGTCCCCCCAGAATCGTAGAGTATAGAATGTTTCTACACTCCCCCTATCATCTCTGTCCCTGATGTTATCGCAGATTAGAAGGCGGGAAAAAATGCACTTGCGGTTACATGTTTTCCGAGCTGATACAGTCCTCCCGCACTGATAGGGTACAGCTTAATGCATGGAGGCATTCAGTGGCAGAGACCAGGAAAGAATTAGTGAGTGCGAAGAGCGGAGGCAGGATGCGATGCTGAGGCTAATGGGGGAGCAAACGGACATGATGAAGTGTCTGTTGGAGCTGCAGGAAAGCTTACAAGAGCACAGACCCCCGCTGCATCCACTGTATAACCGCCTACCCTCCACCCCATGTTCCATATCCACCTCACCGAGATGCCCAAGAACACCGGGGGGGGGAGAGGCTCCAGGCACCCCGCCGTCCACTCCAGAGGATGGCCCAAGCAACAGAAGGCTGTCATTCAAACAGCTTTGATTTTTAGTGTGGCTACAATAAGCAATGTGGCCTTGTCCTTCCCCACCCCACCCGGGCTACCTTGTCCGTTATCGCTGTTAATTTAAAAAAAAAATAAAAATGCTTGGTTTCAAGACAATAGTTACTTTATTTCGAAGGGGGATGGCGGTTGGTTTACGGGAAATTAAAATCAACAAAGGGGGCAAGTTTGCAGCAAGGAGAAAAACACACAACTGTCACACTGTAGCCTGGCCAGTCATGAAACTAGTTTTCAAAGCCTCTCTGATGCGCAGCATGCCTAGCTGTGCTCTTCTAATCGCCCTGGTGTCTGGCTGCTCAAAATCGGACGCCAGGCGATTTGCCTCAACTTCCCACCCTGCCATAAATGTCTCCCCCTTACTCTCACAGATATTATGGCGCACACAGCAAGTAGCAATAACAGTGGGAATGTTGGTTGTGCTGAGGTCTGACCTAGTCAGCGAACAGTGTTAGCGAGCTTTTAAATGTCCAAAGGCACATTCTACCACCATTCTGCACTTTCTCAGCCTATAGTTAAACTGCTCCTTACTACTGCCCAGGCTTCATGAGCAATGGGAGCAAGGGGTAGGCTGGGGTAGGTGCAACCGCGCAGTGCTGCCGGCTGGGAGAGCAGCCTGAGGCAGAAGCCTCCAGCTTGCATGATATTCCAAGCAGCATTGAATCTCCATGAGACAAAACTTAAAGAAGAGAATGACCTGGAGTTTCTGACTCCCATTCAGTGCTCTAAGAGGAGGATAGCCATGTTTGTCCAGGGGCCCCTGATCGACCTCACCGAGGTCTGCCAGGAGCACCCAGGAGATGTACGATGGCTATCAGTCCTACTGCACCATCTTCCGTGAAGGCAAAGAGCTGCTACTGTGTAGCAATGCAGTACCGCATCTGTCAGCGGGACCCAGGAGACGTACGGTGACGGTGAGCTGAGTGGGCTCCGTGCTTGCTGTGTGTGGTATGGTGTCTGCACCGGTAACCCAGGAAAAAAGGCATGAAACAATTGTCTGCCTTTGCTTTCACGGAAGGAGGGAGGGAGGGATTCGACATGTATCCAAAACCACCTGCGACAATGTTTTTGCCCTATCAGGCATTGGGAGCTTAACCCATAATTCCAATGGGCAGCAAAGACTGCGGGAACTGAGGGATAGCTACCCACAATGCACCGCTCTGTAAATTGATGCTAGCCACAGTAGTGAGGACGCACTCCACCGACTTAATGCGCTTAGTGTGGACATACGCAATCGACTGTATAAAATCAGTTTCTAAAAATCAATTTCTATAAAATCGACCTAATTTCGTAGTGTAGAAAAGGCCTTAGTGTAGACAAGGCCTGTCATAGCACAGGGAGCTGGAGTTGGTAACTTGAAGTCCCTGCCAGTCTATTGTGAATCTGTGCAGTGTGCACTCCTAACAAATGGGTACTTCTGTGGCCTCAGCATAGTAACTATTTTGTAAACTACTGATAAGCTTTGAAAACTATGATAATATGTCTTATGCAGTTCCTAAACTTCATTTTTAATATATATGGTGTACATAGTCTCTGTACATAAAATCTAACACTAATGTTTTTGGGGTTTTTTAAGGCTGTCTGAGGTCTGAGAACATGGCAGACATTGACAAGTAAGTATACTCTTTTGGACATTGACTTTGACTTTGACTAAAACTGTCTCGCCATGTATTGATTAATCCTGTACTTGCTGTGATCTCTAAGTAACTTTTTCTCTTTAAGGTGTATATATTAGATTGGTGTAAAATGAGCAAATATGCAAATGGATTCATGTTCGTTTTATTATGTGCTCACTTAGGATTTTAACTGCAGTAGCTATTAAGCAAAATGTAAACTAACAATGTTCTAGTTAACTACAAAATAAAATTAACTAATGTACTAAATTACTAAAACTAGCAGCATCATCTGTTCCACTGTCCTGTTAAACATTACATTTCTTTTCCCTGTCTCTTTTTGTCAGTGGTTCTAAGCCAAAATGTAGGGCTCTGTCAGTCTGCTTCCTCCAAACATATTGTCAGTTACTAAACATACTACAAAAGTGATACTGTAGATTTAAAGTGTTGCAAAATCTTACTTTAAACAGGATACGGGTGAAACTTATGTCGTTGGGTACAAAACAGTTTCAGTGATTTAATAGCGCTGTGGCGTTAGTCTCGTTTTACAGAGGGAGAAATGCTGGGACAGAGGTAGAGGTTTAAATGATTTGACCAAGTTCAGAGGGCATTTCTCCCCAGGATAGGATTAGAACTCTGAGTCTTGATTCCTAGTCTTGTATGCAAACCACTAAATTATTATTTGTTCATTAGGATAGTAAAAGTGAAATTGTCGGTGTGGAAAGTTTCTAATTTGAATTTTACTATTTTGGTCAAATTTACCAGTGGAAAGAAGTTACAAAAGTTTAAAAAAAAAAAAAAAAAAAGCAAATACCTAACCACAAAACAGAATACATCAGTTTAGTTGTCACACTGGGAACTAATACAATATCTGTAACTGCAGCTTTTTCAGGACAAGTTGTATTAGTAAATAAGTCCTTTAGCTTAAAAGAAAAAAACAAAACAAACCCTCAACTCTTGAATTGAATGTTTCTACTAGCAAAGAACAGGCTGAACTTGACCAACAGGATATGGAAGATGTTGAAGAGGTGGAAGAAGAAGAAACTGGCGAGGATGCGAACAGTAAAGGTAACACTGTAACATACTTAAATCGAAAGAAATGCTAAAGGGATTTCACGTCTCAATTTAAACTGAATGCAAATGATGATAAAACATGATTTTTTTTAATGCTTTTGAAATTCTGAAACCAGAAGAGTATTGCTCATTCAAAGGGATTTTTAATTCACTTCATGCTTGTCTGCTTATTCTTTTTTAATCATGAACAGCAGCAGTTCACGAAACGTTACCCCTGTGAACCAGTCATTGACCAGTCAGTGCTTCTGTCAGTACTTTCAAATGAACTTTACTGCTCACTTAGCTTAATTTCATAGACAACCATTCAGCTTCAAAACGATTCAGTCACTATTATTAGAAACCCACAAATACCTAAAATTGGTCCCCCCCAAAAAATTAGAAACCCAGCATACCCATTTGTATCTATATCGGGAGGGAGGGATAGCTCAGTGGTTTGAGCATTGGCCTGCTAAACCCAGGGTTGTGAGTTCAATCCTTGAGGGGGCCATTTAGGGATCTGGGGCAAACATTGGGGACTGGTCCTGCTTTGAGCAGGGGGTTGGACTAGATGACCTCCTGAGGTCCCTTCCAACTCTGATATTCTATGATTCTGTGATCTAGTTAGTAGTACATTTGCATGATACACAATTCAAAGTAAAAATCGGCTATTATAGCTGAAGACTGGGGTAGCATATGTTGCAGGGAAGTTCAGTACTAGGCAAACTTGGCTGAAATAAAGTTCTAAAATACCCAGATGAATATATCCTAAGGACTGACCAGCAGAACTACAATAGAATAAGATGATGCTTTTCTAATCCTATTGGACTTTCCATGTAAACAAAATAGTGAGTGTAAAAGAGACCTGTTTGATATAATTTATTTGGAATTTCAAGAGCCTGTTGGAAAGTTTTTCACTGAATACTATTAAGGAAACCAAGTAGTCTTGGATGAGAGTTGGAAGTTCTCTCAGGGATTAAAATCTTTTAAGAGTAGGAATAAATGGTCACTTTTCAACATGGTAAGACTGTCAGTTGAGTGCCCTAAAATATTGTACTAGAACTGGTGTTTAATATATTAATGTGATAAAATTGCGTAGTTTCAATTACATATATTTTAAGTCTAGAGAAGATGGAAGAACTAGAAAGATCTAAGAAAGTTGTCTGAATGAACAGTTCAATGGCAAACCAGTCACTGTTGACAAATGCAGGGTAATCCCCTTTGGAGAAGTAACTTGAACTACTTCTGCATGTTACTAGCATCTAAATTGCAGTCACTCAAGAAAGGGACTGAACTGCTGTTGTGCATAGCTCTCTGAAAATCTCTGCTCAATATGACAGGTTTCAGAGTAACAGCCGTGTTAGTCTGTATTCGCAAAAAGAAAAGGAGGACTTGTGGCACCTTAGAGACTAACCAATTTATTTGAGCATGAGCTTTCGTGAGCTACAGCTCACTTTATCGGATGCATACTGTGGAAATTGCAGAAGACATTATATACACAGACACCATGAAACAATACCTCCTCCCACCCCACTCTCCTGCTGGTAATAGCTTATCTAAAGTGATCATCAAGTTGGGCCATTTCCAGCACAAATCCAGGTTTTCTCACCCTCCGCCCCCCCACAGACAAACTCACTCTCTTGCTGGTAATAGCCCATCAAAAGTGACCACTGTCTTCACAATGTGTATGATAATCAAGGTGGGCCATTTCCTGCAGAAATCCAGGTTCTCTCACCCCCTCACTCCCCTCCAAAAACCACACACACAAACTCACTCTCCTGCTGGTAATAGCCTATCCAAAGTGACCACTCTCCTTACAACCTGCATGAAAATCAAAGTGGGCCATTTCCAGCACAAATCCAGGTTTTCTCACTCCCCCACCCCCATACACACACAAACTCACTCTCCTGCTGGTAATAGCTCATCTGAAGTGACCACTCCCCCTACAATGTGCATGATAATCAAGGTGGGCCATTTCCAGCACAAATCTAGGTTTTCTCACCCCCCCCAACCCCCCCCCCCCCACACAAACTCACTCTCCTGCTGGCTTTGTTGCCAACTGTGCCCACATATCTATTCAGGGGACACCATCACAGGGCCTAATAACATCAGCCACACTATCAGAGGCTCGTTCACCTGCACATCCACCAATGTGATATATGCCATCATGTGCCAGCAATGCCCCTCTGCCATGTACATTGGTCAAACTGGACAGTCTCTACGTAAAAGAATAAATGGACACAAATCAGATGTCAAGAATTATAACATTCATAAACCAGTCGGAGAACACTTCAATCTCTCTGGTCACGCAATCAGAGACATGAAGGTCACTATCTTACAACAAAAAAACTTCAAATCCAGAGTCCAGCGAGAAACTGCTGAATTGGAATTCATTTGCAAATTGGATACTATTAATTTAGGCTTAAATAGAGACTGGGAGTGGCTAAGTCATTATGCAAGGTAGCCTATTTCCCCTTGTTTTTTTCCTCCCCCCCCCCCCCCCCCCGACGTTCTGGTTAAACTTGGATTTATGCTGGAAGTGGCCCACCTTGATTGTCATGCACAGTGTGGGGAGAGTGGTCACTTCGGATGAGCTATTACCAGCAGGAGAGTGAGTTTGTGTGTGTATGGGGGGGGGGGAGTGAGAGAACCTGGATTTGTGCTGGAAATGGCCCACTTTGATTTTCATGCAGGTTGTAAGGAGAGTGGTCACTTTGGATAGGCTATTACCAGCAGGAGAGTGAGTTTGTGTGTGTGGTTTTTGGAGGGGAGTGAGGGGGTGAGAGAACCTGGATTTCTGCAGGAAATGGCCCACCTTGATTATCATACACATTGTGAAGACAGTGGTCACTTTTGATGGGCTATTACCAGCAAGAGAGTGAGTTTGTGTGTGGGGGGGTGGAGGTTGAGAAAACCTGGATTTGTGCTGGAAATGGCCCAACTTGATGATCACTTTAGATAAGCTATTGCCAGCAGGAGAGTGGGGTGGGAGGAGGTATTGTTTCATGGTGTCTGTGTATATAATGTCTTCTGCAATTTCCACAGTATGCATCCGATGAAGTGAGCTGTAGCTCACGAAAGCTCATGCTCAAATAAATTGGTTAGTCTCTAAGGTGCCACAAGTCCTTTTCTTTCTGCTCAATATATAAATGCAGTCAAAATAGTGAACAATTTTAGAATGCATTAAGTATTGGACAGAAAATAATTTGCAATTTCATGCAAAGATAGTACAACCTCATCTGAAGTATTGTGTTCGCTTCTGGGAGAGATTAAAAAGAATGAGACTTTGTTTAATTTAGAGCTCAAAAATAGGAGGGGTGTAGGTAGGTAAAAGGGAAACTCTTGCGCATTTTGGAATAATAAATGTGTGGAATTCATTGCCACAGGATATTGAGGCCAAGAGCTTGGTAAGAGTTAAAAGATGAATATTAATATGCATAATGAGAACACTTACAATTACATTTGACAAGACAATTTGTATAGGATATAAACTTCCCTGATTCAAGGTATGACGGAGGTTAGGAAGAAGGGTCTCCACTGGCAAAGTTACTTTTATTTTATTTTTTAAGCTATAAAATATGCAATTAGATGAATCGCTGGTCTGGTATGACAGCTTGTTCCAACTGCACATTAAATTTTTCTGCTTACTAAGTCACTTATGCCTTATTTTCACTAGTATTTTTCAGTGAAATCTTGTATAAATTAGAGACTTGTAGGGCAGTTACTGAATCCAATTAGAGTTTTGGTAGTTGTACAGAAACTGTTGGTTTTTTGGAAGAATATTGACTTATTGCACAGTCCCTGCCTCTGCCCAAAGCAAAAAGTACAAATCTCAGTATCTTGCATTTCTTTTTATCATTTCATTTGAAATGTTAGACAAAAAATGCTTTTTTAAAGACAAACATTTTTGGTGACCCCTTGTAAACCTGTGTTTTCAGCAAGAGCTTCTAATGACTGGGTCAACTTTTCATAAAATAAGAATCTCAGAGCTTTGCCTTCCTTTTTCTAAAATGGTCAACTTTTAGATTTTGCAAATGTTCAGCTGTCTTTCAAAATGATCAGCATAAGATGGATCTTCACTAACATTTTTAATAAGATACTAAAATAAGTTTATTTCCAGGTTGGCTACAAGATTTAGCATAATGCATTTGCAAAACCTCTCCTCTGCTTGGTTTTACTTAGCTCGGCAGCTGACTGTGCAGATGATGCAAAATCCTCAGATTCTTGCAGCCCTTCAGGAAAGACTTGATGGTCTGGTAGGAACATCTACAGGATATATAGAAAGGTACAGCTTGTTCTCATTCAGTAGTTAAGTGTCTGTTTTTATAATCTTGTTCTCTGTGGAAGTGTTCACAACACTCAGTCTCTTTTTTGCTTTGAGACAAATAGTATTGATACGTCCTAAATTACCTGCCGGGGCCAAATATATCTGAGAACCTGACCTTTAGAAGAGAGCAGGAACTGAGTTCTCTTATGTATTTTTAATTTGAGGAAGGGAAGGTGGGAAGCTTGGTAAAGAGCTTAAAGTAGGGCTGACCTGTTAAAGTGACTTGCAGAGGTACATTTAAGCTTAACTTGAGGTTGCTTTCAGTCTTGTAGCATTTATTACTGAAATAATTAAAGCTATTTTTTTTTTTGAAAAGCATGGATCTGTTCTTGTAATATGGTTGCTGAGTTATTTGTTTCCTGATATCTTTGTTACAGTATGATCAGAAAAAACTTTTAGAATGATTAAATGGCATAAAACTTCATTAATGCAGAGTTAAGCTTGCCCAGCTCCAGAATGTCAAGTTCAGCAAAATAAATTTCAGAAAGCCAGGAAATAAGAGTTAAGGTAAATGCTTGCACAGCCTTAACTCTGCCACCTGGAGCTGACAATAGTCCCCTGGGAATTACCTGCATGGACTACAGCTAAATTCACTGTTAAGTATAGCTATATTGAAGCGTGGAAGAATAAGTGGGAGCAACTTAGGAGAGCTGTAGTTGTGATATGAGGAGAACTGGATCTGTGTCCATCCCCCGCTCCCCCATGTATATTGTCAAAGGAAAGATACACATGTACCTTGAGGTTGTACTCTGCATCACTTTAATACAGAATTTGGTAGGTTGTGTCAGTAGCAGAGCTCTAGGGTCTTCTTGCCATGGGTGTTGCCATCAGCTGGGATATGAGAGGAGCTGGTGGATATAACGATGGGGTTTGGGTGGTATGTGCAGGTGTCAATGGGTTGTGGAAGGATATGAAGTGGTTGTTAAAGCATGGTATTCTGTCTGGGGAGTAGTCTGTGTTTGAGTGTAGGGCACGGGCAAGTAGCATCTAGTCATTACAGTGACAAGGCAGAGTGCAGGTATGTGTGTGTTATGGGCATTATGGGGCATTGTTCCAGTCATGTCAGTAGGTGGTCCCTTCCCTCCCACCTACCCCGTACCCAGTGCAGGAGTGTTTCTGATATGGGCAGAGTTAAAGTTGCATTGTTTACCTTAACTCTGTATTTCTTGTTTTTCAGAAGTTGAGTTTTTCTGAACTTCTTCTAGAAGGGCATGAGCAACCACCAGGCAACCTTAACTCTGGGTTCTTTTTTTTTTTTTTTTTTTGGCCACTTAATATCCTAGTTTTTTTAAACCAAAAAATGTTTTAGTGTCCCTTTGGGTAGTTGTAGTTTTACCTAGGTTTGCAGTTGATAAGGTACTGTAGCTATGTAATAATCAAAGGCCTAGCTTTATATAGTGCTTTTCATCAGTAGATCTCAAAGAACTTACATCAGTATCTCCATTTTTACAGATGGGAAACTGAGGCACAGAGGTGAAATGACTTGCCCACAGTCACCGAGTAGGCCAGTGACAAAGCTAGGAGTAGTCCCAGTCAATATTTTCACTAGGCCAAATGGTTATGATGTGATTTCCTCAGTGTTCCTCCCCCCTCCAGGATATTTTGTGGGGATAATAGTTGTGCATTGAAATGTTTGCAATGCGTAGTTGCGAACAGGGCCAGTGTGAGAAATCTCATCCATGGTCTATGTCCCAAAACCTTGACAGTCTTATTACTTGGTTGTTACAGTAATTTAGGGCAAATCTACAATTATAATGCTGCATCAGCATACAGTTGATGTAGCACTTTAATTAAAATGCTCTAAGTACTCCTGAGGGCATTCTGTGCTAAAAAATTAAATTCTGACACAATATTTTAAAATTCTGCAAGTTTTATTTGTCAATAAATAAATGCAGGAGCTCCAGCATGGCAGTGGGGAGCACAGGCTACTGGCTGCACAGGCCACTGGCTGCACAAAGGGGGGAGATCACCCTGCAGCCCCCACACCTCGCATCCCTGGGACACAGACTCAGTGGTGAGGCTGCACCTGACCCTGACACAGCACAAGGCCTGGGCCTGCCCCAGAAACACCCTGGGACCCTGTCCATCTGCGCCAGGTGCACGAGGTGTGGGGCAGGCAGGCTCAAGCAGGCAGGATCCAAGGGTGGAGGGGCTCAGTGTGGGGGGGGATTCAGGTGTGGGCTGAGAGGATTGTGTGGGACAATCTGGGTACAGGCAGCTCAGTGTGGGGTAGATCTGGATGCACAGAGGCTTGTTGGGGAGGTCCAGGTGAAAGTGGTTGGGGCTCAGCAGAGGGGTCTGGGTGTGGGGGTCTCAGCGGGGGTGTCTGGGTGCTGGGGGAGTGGGGCTTCATGGGGGAAGGTCTGGGTGCAGCTAGTTGGGGGTCAGTGGCATGGGGGTCTGGATGTGGGGGCTCGGTGGTGCGGGAGGGCATCAAGATGGGGGTTTGAATGCAGGGAGCTCAGTGGGGGGGGCCTCTGGGTGCAGGGGTGGGGGTCAAGAAGCAGGGGTTGATGTTCAGTGGGGTGGGGTTCTGGATGTACCGGGTGAGGCTTGGCAGGGTTTCTCTGGGTATAGGAGGTATGGATACGCAGGTGTTGGGTGGATGGGGGAGCAGCTCCCCTTACAGTGACCCCTCCCACTACAGCTGAGGACCGATGGGACTAGGAAGAAGGGGAGGATACTGAGCTTCCTGCAGCTGTGGGAGGTCTGACATAGCCCCAGCCACTCCTTGGAGAGGAAGGGTATGTCCTGTCCTCTCCAGCCTCCAGCCCTGATGGGACTCTCAGCTGATCCCAGCTCAGGGTTGGAGCCACTGGCTAGGGTGTCCCCAGCTCCACCATGATTTACCTCTCTGCCAGCTGCTTCAGGTGCCTGAAACAATGTACGGGCGCTGCTAGGGAGTGGTGCATGACTTCTTTTGCAGCTTCCCTTTGCTTCTCTGTCATTTTTCTGTAGGGAAGCAGTCTGCAGGGGCCATGAATTCTGCGCACGTGCAGTGACGTAGAATTCCCCCAGGAGTATAAGCTGATGACAGAGAGAGAGAGCGCATGTGCTCTATGTAGTTAGCTACCACCTCTCAGGGAGGTGGATTATGTCGGTGGGAGCTCCCGATAACAGTGCTGTCTGTGCAGTGGCTTTTGATGGTATAACTACGTTGCTATAGGGTATGAATTAGTGTAGACCAGACCTCAAAGCTTTGAGAGAAGATTGGTGTGTCTGTATTCTTCTCTACACCCTCCTTGTTTCCAGCTCTCCCTCTCCTTCCCATCCCATTATGCTATTAGCTGGCACTGTAGAAGCCATTAACTTGTAAGAAGTTACTCCTTGCTGTCTCCAGACCTATGCTACTGCATATACATCACGGCAAAAGCTTACTGGAGGGCCATATGCTGCCGTGGTTATTAGGTAGCCTGAGCGGCATACTGAACTTGGCCCCCTCACTCCCACTACCCACCTCCTTTGGCACTCCTCTCCCTGCTTGTCAGACTTCCCCAGCCATGTCCCAGGTCTGCTCAGTCTGCCCTGCTCCCAGACACTCTGGCCAGCTGTCCCCTACTCCTCCCACCTCACACAGGGCTGATACATACCTTAACTAGTTATTTTATGGATTTCAGATATTTAAATTTGCATTGCCTTCATTTCCCCCTCTTCTCTTCTCTTCGCCCGCCCCAAATCCCATCTCACGAGGAAGGGCAGGGAGAGGGGCTCAGGCACTGCAAGAGGAGCAGGATCCCCCATATCCTGGAATACATAGTGGGCAGAGGGTCTCGGGTCCTTGCAGAGATGTTAAGGCTTCCCTAGATCCCAGCATGCACACACAAGGGAGAGTTCAGTGCTGACAGGCCCCTCCAACTCTGAACCCCCAACTCTCTTTGCTACCCTTCATATTCTCCAGCCTCCTATCTTCCATTCCTACTTAGCCCGTTCCCCATAATCCCTTGCTGCAGACTCAACCCCCTGTTACCACACTAATCACCCCATCCCTTCCAATGATCATTTACTTGTCTAATTTATCTCATTCTCAAATAGTTTTAGTACCTTCTGAATATTCTGCTGTACTCAGATTACATTTCTCCACAATAAATTTTAAAAAAGGGGGGGGGAAAGGCAAATCCTCTCCTCCTTTTTCCTTCCTCTTCCCCCCCCCCCCCCCCCCCAAATGTTTACAGTTAAATCTTACATTTCTGCCCTGGGTGGATCTCAGACTTCAAAGTTGCAGGCTCCGCGACATGTTAAGTGATTCATCGCAATGAGATGTTCTCAGATGAAAGAATACCCAGTGGAGAGGAGTACAGATTGAAACAATAACTCTGAGGCTTTGTCTACACTAGCGTTTTTGTGGGCAAAACTTGTTGATCGGGGTGTGAAAAAACACACCCCTGACCAACATAAAGTTCACTGACAAAAGTGCCAGTGTGGACAGTGCTATGTCGGGGGCAGAGCGTCTTCTGCCAACATAGCTACCGCTGATCGTCGGGTATGGTTTAATTATGCTGGTGGGAGAGCTCTCTCCCACCAGCATAGAGCACCTACGCAGGAGACCTTACAGCAGTGGAGCTGCAGTGGTACAACTGTGCTGCTGTGAGACATAGTGTAGACATAGCCTGAGCCACTGCTCTAGTCATGTCATTAGGTGTTCCTTCCTCCATTCTCCCCAGTGCAGGAGAGTTTCTGATGTGTGTCAGACAGACCAGTTCTCAGCTCTTCACTCCAGTCTCAGCAGTATGTTCTTTGCATGCTCCGAGCATGCCTGTTCTAAGCTTTTCACCCAGAGGAGCAGGGTTTTTCCAGATTCTTGCTCACAGGGGTGTAGCGGAGAAGGGTTCAGACTTCCCCATAAAGGGCAAGCCCTGAAACCTGGTTTACATGGGAGGCAAGGGGGCAGACCCCTACAGATACTGGTTCTCACAGGAGTAGAGGAAGGGGTTCAGACCCCCAGAAAAGCAAGCCCTCCCAGAAACTTGCTCACATGGGATGTTGGAGGGGGTTAGAGCACCATAGACGAGCAGCCTCCCAGATCCTGACACACATGGAGGCAGAGTGTGGGGCTTAGACACCACTGGGGGGAACTGACCCCTAGATCCTAGCTCACATATGCGGGGGAGGGGGCAGGGAGAGGATCTGACCCCCAGATCCTGACATACAGAAGGGGAGAATGTGGTGCTGACAGATGCCCCTGTCACTTACCCCCATGTCCTCTTCCCAGTGTCCTAGTCCCCCCAAGCCTTCTCACCTCCCTTACACCACCCATCCCTATTATCCAGTGCAACCCCTGACTCTGTCCCCTAAAATGTCCCCCCCCCCTTCAAGCATTCAGGTCTAAAAAATTTTTCCAGAAATACTTTGATTATTCTCCCTCTCCCACCACAAAAATGTAACCCCCCAAAACCCTGACTGACAGATTTTAGCAGTATTCCTCCCAAACTTTTCCAGATGTCTGCCCAAGGTGAGTCTCAAGTTGCCACTGGTTGGTGGGTCTTGTTTAAACGACTACTGTTTATCCCCTTGTGCTGTCCAGCTGGTGGGGAACTTAAGGCTAACATCCTGTTAACTCCTCTGTCCATGTATGCTCAGTATAATCTATCAGGAATAAGGATAAGCAGGTGAGGCTTACAAAGTCTTTTTCAAATGGTTAAATTTGATTTCCTCTAAAGGGCTGGTGGGTGCCGTGGACACTCCAAATGATTATTTTTTGTAAGCAGGCTACAAATTCGTCTAAATTCTTTTTTATAAGACCTTGCCTGAAATGGGAATACCTTGTCCACGGGGAACTTCAAAAATCCCCTCCATTCAAAACTGGGAAGAACAATTTTGAAACTTTCTGCAAAGAACAAGAATTTCAAAATTCTGTTTTGAAAAAGTGGAAACATTTTGTTTCAACCTTTTCAGAATGTTTGAGGATATAGGCATCTCTGGGCTTCTGGGAGCCCCAACTCAGAGGCAGCCTGCTGGAAGTCTAGGCTGCTGAGGAGCTAAGCAAGCTGGCAGGAAACCAAGCAAACTTCCATTGGAAGTTCTGTTGTGGAATGTTTGGATTTTGACAAATTGGCATTTTCTGATGGAAAAGCATTCTATTTGGCCAAGTCTAGGTATTACTAGTTCGGTTGCAACCAGTCAGTTGCTCCTCTGTCCATGTTTATACTAATTCAAATGAAGCTTGACTCTACAAGCTGTTCTGAAGTTTTTCTGTAGGTCAGACAAACCTCCTGAGGAGACTCGCCCTGCTTGTCATTTGACCATACATTCATTACATTGGCTTGCATTCAGAGGACCAAATGCTAACTGGGTATCATCTTGTATCTGTCTGTTCCTTCAGCTTTGATTCTTTTGGACCTGTTGCCTCTCTTTGGAGCTATTGCATAATATTCTACCTTTTATAAAACTGCTTATAGGTGACACTTCCTGTGTGAAAAGACAAGGCATGTAAAGATAATGGATATATAAATCTCAATTGAAGTTTGAAATGAGTTGCACTAGCAGTTCTGCATTTTGTTTTTATATCCAATATGATTTATACTAAGGAACCCAGATGCTCCCATAAAATAGGTTAACCTGCATTAAATTACTGTGGCTTGAATTTGCATTCAGTGTCCAATATTAGCCTGACAGCCTCTGATACAGAGAAACAGATGTGTATCTATTTGTTTGTTGATGCTTATATGTACAGTTGTTAGGACCTGTCCAGTGTCCTTAGACTCTTGCAAAAGGTTACTCTAGTGACATCAAATGAGTGCTTATCATATGCTGTCTCAACAAGTCTTTCTAATATTTTTCTATTAACATCTTTATACAACTAACCTTTTGATTTTTCACCGTACCATTCCTTCAAGTTAAAATTGCAGTGGAGCATTAATGATAAATTTGACCTGAAATTTTGGAACATTTCTTTTAGAGAGCATGAAAGTAATATAACTGAATGTAAATGTCACATTGGGTGGATTAAAAACTTTTTCTGAACTTTCATGAATAAGTTTGTTTGGTATTACATATTGCAGATCTCTACTTCAGCAAAAGCCGATGCTAAATTATTGGTGACTTATGGGAAACTCACTTGTTTGATGTTAATTGACATCTTACTAGTCGGGGTGGTACGTTCCTGTTAACCCTAAGAATGATCGTGAGGAAGGGTGGCGATTTTGCATTTTAAAACTAAGCTAGTGTTGCAAGAGTCTAAGAACCTGTAAATAATACAGTATGAGTAGAGCAGTGTTAGATACTTAAGTTGTCAAATTACTTAATTTAGTCACATCCAGTGCTTAACAGAGCCTTGAGTTGTCTCTCCCTTCTTAAAGCTGAAGGTGAAAAGAAGAATAAAAGCAGTCTTGCTATAGTCTGTTCTGATCAATGTGGCCCACCTCCTTAATAAAGTAGGCAAATGCTAATACACTCAATCTTGTTGTAAAATAATTTTATGTACCCTCCTTTTGCGTAGACAGTCTTCCAAATTTTCTCTTTGTGAAAGTTCATAAAATATTTTTAAAATATCCAAGCATGAAATCCCTATTTTGTCACTGATAGGAAGGCAATGGAAGGGTTTTAACTTTTTGCTTTTTGTTTGTCCTGTGTTGAGTAATTAATACTCCTTCCCCCCCCCCCCCCAGGGGTTCTCAGCCTTTTTCTTGCTGAGGCTCCGCTCAACATGCTATAAAAACGCCAAGGCGCAGTGCAGGGGGGTGGGAAGTTCTGGGCCAGCGTAGGTCCTTGGGCATAGGCATAGTTTTACTTCTATTTTGGGGGAGCAAGAGTGCCAGGGCTTGAGCCAGCTCCACACAGCAGGGTTCAGGGACAGAGTACCACCTCCACCCTCTAACTCACTCAGGAGGCCACCCAGCCTGTCTGGGCTGTGGGAGGACGCAAAAATATAACTCAAAGGGGAAACTCAGTTCAAAAAGTTTGAAAACCGCTCAGGGTGCAGGGAGGGGATAACATGGGGCTGTGTACAGGCAGGGGGGACTCCTAGTGCAGCTCCTAGCTTTGGGGGTGAGCGCTGGGGATCCCGGTTTTAGCCTGCCACTGCTCCCAGTTTGTGGAGGGAGGTTTACTGCCTTCAGCCCCTTGCCACTTTGAGGGGAGGGGGTGGCTACTGCCTTTAGCCCTGCGCCGCTCCCAGCTTCAGTGCTGGGCCTCAGGGCACCGGG
This sequence comes from Natator depressus, assembly GCF_965152275.1. NCBI lineage: Eukaryota > Metazoa > Chordata > Testudines > Cheloniidae > Natator > Natator depressus. Next base: position 279,079,118 of record NC_134234.1, read on the forward strand.
TTTCAGCCACGGGACTCTGTGGCCCCGCTGGTGAGAACCACTGCTCTTTCCCACAAATTAATTAGCTCAGACCTTAACCCAGTTTGGATAGCCATACAGAGTAAATGGCAAAATTTAATTTTGTACTCTTAGACATGTAAATATCATTGTGTATAATTCTTACAAATTGAGCACCTTCCTTAAGAATATACCCCATCATTCTCCAATTCAAGTAATGTACATTTTTTTCATAAAGTTTACATAAAATACTTGAGTTCAGATCCTCGGTTGTGGCATGGCCAATTTGTGCTCCACTGCCATTGGTTCATAGGCATGAAGCCAGTGTAAGTGGCCCCAGGAAGATCGCTGCAGCATAATAAGATCCTGTGGTATACAGGCTCTGACACCCTGCACTCTTATGTCGGTTTAGAGGGCAAAGCTAGGACTACCGTACATTCTGTTGGCCAGCCCCTGGGCCGCCAATTGCGGTTAGCCAGTGTAATTTAGAGAGCTTGCTGTAGCCTAATGCTGGGTGACTGGGCCAGTGCACAGCCAGTCCAGGATGGGAGAAACTCGGAGGCCGGCTTTGCAACCTACCTCGCCCACAAGCTGCACTTTATCCACCTCAGCTATAGCTGAGTCTCTGGGCCTTAATCTTTCAATGTTGCATTGTCGTTGGAGCCCAGATGTAAGGAGAGCACCCAGTTGATTACAAGTAAAGCTAATAGCTTAAGGAGTTGCAACTGATTAGTATATTTTATAATCAGGGTCACTTCAACACTTTTCCAACATGTTTACTTAATATATTGGTCTGTCTAGGAAAAATCTTTTAAATTCATGGGAATATTATATAATATGTTCTGAAATGTTGCACCAGCCTCTTGGCTCTCAACTGGCTCATATACAGATGTAAATCCTGATGTTACTTGATTTTCTCCAGTGAAATAAGAAAAAAAGTAGCTTGTCATCTTGATGCGTTGGCCCATCTTTGCAGGGGGGAAAAAACACTATCCTGACAATCATTTGATAAATTACTTTAAATTCAGTGAATACACTACTGTTTAGAGAGCAGCCTAACATTATTGCAGGGGTTAGCAACCTTTCAGAAGTGGTGTGCCGAGTCTTCATTTATTCACTTCAGTTTGAGGTTTCGCATGCCAATAATACATGTTAACATTTTTTAGGTCTTTCTCTATAAGTCTATATATTATCTAACTAAACTATTGTTGTATGTAAAGTAAACAAGGTTTTCAGAATGTTTAAGAAGTTTCATTTAAAATTAAATTAAAATGCTGATCTTACATCGCCGGCCCGTTCAGCCTGCTGCCAGCCTGGGGTTCCGTTCACCTAGGCTGGCAGCAGGCTGAGCGGGGCCGGTGGCCAGGACTCCAGACCAGCAAGGGGCTGAGCGGCTCAGCCCGCTGCCGGTTTGGGGTTCCATCCGCCGGCTCCTGCCGGCCCCACTCAGCCCGCTGCCGGTCTGGGATCCCAGCCCTGCCCACATAGAATGGGTACCTACCTTCTCCCTGGTTCTAGCCCATTCTCTTCCTCTCTGTCTGCACTGAACTGAGGGTGGGAGTGCACTGAACACAGGGCTGGGGGTGAAGGAGCAGGCTGGGGGTTGGGGTTTAGGGTCTGGCCAAGAGCTAGAATGACGGAGGGGGCTCAGCTTTGTGGCAGGAGGTTTGGGTGTGGAGTGCTTACCTGGGCAGCTCCCATTTGGTGTGGGGGGGGGGGAGGGGAAGGTGCAGGAGCTCCCATTTGGTGCTCACAGTGGAGGGGGTGCAAGAGTCAGGGCACGAGGTATGGGGGGTATGTGTGTGGGGGGTGCAGGGGTCAGGGCAGAGGGCTGGGGGTGTGGGCTGGAATCATGGCGGTGCTCCCAGCCCCCTGCCCAGAGCGGCTCATAGCAGGGGGCTGGAGGGGATAAGCTCTGATTCCACCCCCTTCCCCAAGACCCCATCCCCACCTCTTCTCCTTCTGCCCCTCCCTTGCAAGGGCCATCAGCTGATCGATAGGTGGCAGGGAGGGAGAGGAGGAGGAGGGGCAGGCATGCAGCACAGCAGGGGGAGGGGGGAGCTTGCCTGCTCTGCAGCAGCAGCCGGCAGAACCAAGCTTCTTCACCCTGCTCCCGGGGTAGGGAGGTGGACAAGAGCGGCCCGGGGTATGAGCTGGCGTGCCATTGGTTGCCGACCCCTGCATTATTGCTTTGAATCTTTAGGCAAAACCTTATGTAATTAAACTTAATGTTTTGTCTCAGTTCTTTGGAATACTTTAATGAAACCTCAGCCTTAATGAAGCCTCAGGTTAGTTTAAGAGTTGCATTAACCCTGAATCAGCATGATTTAGTGAGTCGTGTTCAGCTGTTCTTCTGTCGAAAGCTTAAGTATGAAAAGTATTGTAACATAGCATAAAACAAAACCAATCTGTACTATGGAAGGTGGCTATGGGATGGGCAGGGAGTGAAGGGGGTTGAGAAGATTGAGAAGGGGGTCAGTGTGTTTTATGGAACACTTCTGTTAATAGTAATCATAATACTGTATAACTGAAACTTTCAGCTTGCCTAAGGTAGTTAAGAGACGGGTGAATGCCCTCAAGAACCTTCAAGTTAAGTGTGCACAGATAGAAGCAAAGTTCTACGAGGAAGTTCATGAGCTGGAAAGAAAGTATGCTGCTCTCTATCAACCTTTGTTTGATAAGGTAACAACTCTGTGCTAATATGACTTTATTTGTAAGCTCTAGTTAACTAAAATCCTAAAAGAAAGGATTACAATGGGAATAAACATCAGTGGTGCATATCTGTAGCTATATGGTGTTACAGTTCCATGTGGGGCCAGATGTGAACCCCTCAGTCCCTTGAGTGAATTGATTCCAATAGGACCACCCATGAGAGTAACTAGTGTGATTAAGGGTCTCAAGGCCTGGGTGGTTATTTTGGATGGGGATAGGAGTAAAGTGTAATGTTACTGTTGAGTGTCAGATGAGGTCAAGAAGCAAATGGAATGCGTTCCCCAAAGGGAGAGCTTGGATTACAGTAACTTTTTACTAATTGCAAAAACATACAATTTACTGGGAGGAGTGGTTTATTATGGGCATTACGTAGTTCAGATTCATTATTATAAAATTATACAGTAAACCTGAAAGACTTCATGGTTTTATTTTCCAGCGAAGTGAAATCATCAATGCGATTTATGAACCTACAGAAGAAGAATGTGAATGGAAAGCAGATGCTGAAGAAGAAATTTCAGTGAGTATCTCCACTGTATCTGAAGAGAACAATTGATCGCATATTTCAAGCTTTAACACACTAAGCAAGACCCAATACTGTAGCAAAATTTAAAATGCCAGCAGTGAAATTCCCATAATAGCTTTTTGTGGCTCTGTAAAGTAGCTGCAAAGCTTGACTTCTAGTTACGGGCACACTCACTTTATCATAAAATCATGGGCTTTACCGGAGTATCTGGTACTGGTGATAACTCTTATTAAATTTTAGAAAGTTTAACATTTTTATTTTATCAAGGAGGAAATGAAAGAGAAGGCCAAGCTTGAAGAGGAGAAAAAAGATGAAGAAAAAGAAGACCCTAAAGGAATTCCTGAGTTTTGGCTGACAGTATTTAAGAATGTGGACTTGCTTAGTGATATGGTTCAGGTAGGCGGTGACCTAAAGTTAAATGTAATCATAAGTCTTAAAATTTGTACTGGTCTGCTCCTAGAAATTGTGGAAATAGTGATATGATTTGGGTGTTTTGGTATTTCTTCTGGTAGGATCAAATGGCTTGTATCCCATTTCAAAGTGCTTTGTCAATGGAATGATGTATCATGCTCCCATGCCTGTTCAGCCTGACACATCTTATTGTTTAGTTGCCAGTTACATTCCTTACACAGGTCTTCACATATTCAGTGATGAATTGCATATCAAATGATGAGAAACTGCCTTTCATGATTGAATAAGATTGAGGATGCTTATATAATTTAAATTATTTACTGTGCCTATTTATTACTTTACTATTGCCCTCTGCTGGTCAAATAATTGTATACAATATTTTCAAATGCCTATCGCAGGTTCTTATCTACTGTAAAACAAATACTAAATATACCTGTGCCCCTTTCACCGGAATGCTTTTTTTTATTTTGTAACTAGCTTAACGCAAATGCTGTTTGTATGAAAAATGCTATGCATTGATTTAAAATCATTTTATTTAAAGGAACATGATGAACCTATCCTGAAACACTTAAAAGATATTAAAGTGAAGTTCTCAGAAGCCGGTCAGGCTATGGTAAGCTTAACATCATAGACAAACTGTATTTATTTCTGCATGATAAGATTAAAATTGACACTGGGGACATAGTGGTGGTCTGTGCCTGTCAAATATTTGATGGTGCCTTTTGGATTCTGAAGAATTTTTAGTCTGTTCTTCGTGAGAAATGGCACTAGCGTACTGTTAATATAGTCATATATAAAATGACCACACATCTCTTGTATTATGACAGTTTAATCAATTAGATACAAAACCTAGCTTTAATCAGTATTTGCAGCTAGGAGTTTCTTTCAGATTTGGACACAATTTTCAAAAATGTAGTTGCTGATAATTATGTCCTTGAACGGATTACCTATGTTGCTTGCAAGAAATTATGTAGTAGTAGTAGTCCAGAGGTTTAGTTCTACATTATAGCACACAAATCACTGTCTATCTCACTTCAAAAGGTATGAGGCAGAAGATGAAAATCATAATCCTAGATGCCAGTATGAAATTAAGAAAACTTTAAATTATTGTAATTTGGGGATAGAAATTGTTTTAGAATTTTCAGTCTCATATATTGGGCAGAATTGACATTAAGTAAGCCACTTTATTACTGGAAAAGAGGTGTACACTGATTTGGGATATCTGATTCTTGGATATTAGGTGTTAATCATTATGATTTTGAAATTAAAGATGAGGAAATGTTGCTCAGTTGCTAATAACACTGTCTTTTGGCAATTGTTTTTAGAGTTTCACGTTAGAATTTCACTTTGAATCAAATGACTTCTTCACAAATGAAGTGTTGACAAAGTCATACAGAATGAGATCAGAGCCAGATGATTCTGATCCCTTCTCCTTTGATGGACCAGAAATTATGGGTTGTACAGGGTAAGTGTTAATATGAAGTTAACCACCTTTTCATGGCTCCTCTTAATATTTGGCTGAGCTTGCAATCATAAAATCATAGAACTGGAAGGGACCTCGAGAGGTCATCTAGTCCAGTCCCCTGCATTCAAGGCAGGATTAAGTATTAGTCTTACTTTCAAGCACTGGCCTTACATTAAACTTGCTGGGATTTCTGTTTGGCTATGCATGAAATGGGATAACTTTTGAACACTGCATCCAATCAGCTCTAAAATTTCGGACCATGTACTAGGCAACAATGGTCAGAACCTTGTTGACTTTTGTGGGGGGAACAATAGGGGCATAAATGAGGGGTACATGAAGCCCCAGACAGTTCTTTAGTACAATCACAGCCTCAAACACCTCTGCAATTGTGTAAACAGCAAAAAGCTGGCCCCTATACCCATGAATAGAGTAAATATGTTGACACTCTGAATGTCTTATCTCTCAAATGGATTGAACCATTATTCTTTCTAAATTTTATATAGCATCATTCCTTGAATTGATCTTCTAGAGCAAATACACAGCTCAGGAGGACAGTCCTATAATAAGTGTTAAATTGGGACACCTCAAACGTATAACTTCTGAGTCTAGGATCACTTGCAATCAGTGCTTCAAGAATGAACATTTACTGACTTAACTTTTGTTGTTTGCCTGAGTTTTTGGGTCTTAGTGAAAGAAACTAAGTAAATGAACTTGCGTGGGGTTCGTCCCTTGTCTGTCCTTGGCAGGTTGTGTACATAGTAATCATTGGAACTGTCTACAAAGTACCATGAGCCCACAACTAAGTGAGTGTGCAGCTTTGCAGGCAGTCATTCCATTAGCAAGTAACAATTCTTATCCATTTCAGACTTGGCACACTTCTGTCACAGCTATATTTCCTTCTTCTAATTTTCCTCCTGTTTCTCCTCCACCCCAGCCTGGTGGTATTAACATATTTGGTTGTCTTTCTCATGTCTCAACCTTTTTTGTGGCCTTTATAATTGAAAAGCCCTCACACCATCATTGGTGCCAACTAAATTACTACCCCCTATTCAAATCGTTCCTGAAAAAGTACTTTGTCCGTGCAGCGTGTCAATGATTCATGGAAGGAAAGTGCCACCTGGTCAGTGTTGACAAAGTTCATGGGATAGGCATTGTCTTCCATAGTCTTGAACACTGTTGAGCAAATTAAAAGTGTGTGATAGTCTTGTTGTAGAGTAAAACTGAGCTATGCTCTTATCCTTCCACCTGCCAGGGCTTAAAAGTGAAACGTAATATGTGAGGGGCCCAAAAAATTATTCATGCAGGAAATAAGTGCTGTGGGATAACTTTCTGTAACCTCAGTTTTTTTTTTTTATTTCTGATGTAAATATTTTCAACCAGAAAAGTGGTGGGGGGGAGAAAATCTCCTGACTGGAAGGAATTTTGGGAGTAGAATGAGTAATTCACCTCAAAATGAAGTACCCATGAGCGTTATGGCTAGCCCACAGTGTTTTCTCCAAATACATAATAATTTTCAGGATCACCTTAAAATAGACAACTGGCTGTACTTAAATATTTAACGATATCCTTAGACTAGGGGTAACTTTAGTGTGTAAAAACAATGTGAAATTGTAAGTATGTCCCAGTTTGATAGCTATTTTCCTTATTTCTTGCAGGTGCCAAATAGACTGGAAAAAAGGAAAAAATGTTACTTTGAAAACCATCAAAAAGAAGCAGAAACACAAGGGACGTGGGACAGTTAGAACAGTGACAAAAACTGTCTCCAATGATTCTTTCTTCAATTTCTTTAGTCCCCCTGAAGGTAAGTATTGTCTGGATTAATTTGCGATGAATTATATGTAGTATTTTTTTTAAATTACTTATTTTTTTTTTTTCCCCTCCCTCTTTCTTACAGTTCCTGAAAGTGGAGACCTGGTAAGTTGAAATTCAATACACCAAATTTGGAAAGAATGTGTGCTACTTAAGCTATAACTTGGGAAGATATTAAACTATTCTAGCTATTTCTTCATGTAATAAGGAACACTTCTCTAGTAAATACTGTTTAGCACATATTCTGGCTTGCTTTATGGGAAGATCTATTCAGGCTGTATAAGAGCATTCTTAGTTGTAATTAGTATATTTTGGGCTTGTTGATGCTTGTGAAGGATAAACTGGAGTTGTCTTGTAAAGGTTAAAATTTGAATAAAGTTGGGACTCATGAAAGTGAGGAACCAATAATACCAGCCTAAGGTGAGTGTCAAACTAACTTGAACTACAGTCTCCAAAGGAGAGAGATTTAATTAACCTACTTATCTAGTTACCCCAGAAATGCTGTGTCTATTCTATCCACTTACCCTTTCCACCACTGCTAAAACTGGTGAAGCTTCAGGTGCCCACAAATGCTTTCTCAGCTCTACTATTCATCTTGCCTACCAGTGGTGGGAAGCTTTACAGAAAAAGCCTTTTCTGTGTGACAATGTCTTGAAAACCTATTCTCATAAACACTGAATATAGATTATGCTTTTTATGTAATGGGTCTGCTTTTTATCACTGGAGACTCTGAATATGCTGCCAGAAATGCCACGGTTAGTATAAACTCAGTCCCTAGGTGTTTTGGCATTTTATACAAATTTTTAACTTTTTTCATTTAAACACTTTTTTTTTTTTTTTTTTTTAAATCTAGCCCCTTCGGTTTGAAGATAGTTTTTCAGATGTAAACCAGTAGAGTTCTGTTTACCTGAATCTGTGGACAACAGGAATGAAAACTTAAGTGTTGTACCCATCTCATTGGGTTGTCAGTGTAAATCTAACTTAAATATCATGTTAACTGAATTATGGGTGAATTTATTACTATCACTGTGGTTGAATTAAGTGGCAGAGACATACCTTTGGAGTAAGCGAAGAATCTTTAAAGCATTTGGATATTAATGTATTTGTAAGATATTCAAGGGGTTTTAGTGCTTAACAGAATTTTAGGAAGGTCGTGAAGAACACTAAAATGATCTGGAGAAGCTAAACATTGGGGAAATGGGGAAACTTTCTTTTTAATACAAGTCTGGGTAAAAATGTTGACTTAAAAATGAGGGAACTGTATTGAGGTTTTTGTGTTAATTTGCACAAAATTTCAGAGACTTTTCACAGGTTGCTTTTTTTAAAACGTGGGGAGATGCATACGTTGTGTATTTGCCCTCGTTTGCAAGTTGTCCCTTAGGTACGATCCAATAAGTGTCAGAATCCCTGAACATAATCCCACTGTGCTGAATTCTCTTGAATATCTGGTCACCTCAATCTGACATTAGTTTGTGTTCAGACTCCTAAAACAAATGAGTTATTAATTTACCACTTGACTGTTTCTTTTAATGTCTTACACAGGATGATGACGCTGAAGCAATCCTTGCTGCAGATTTTGAAATTGGCCACTTTTTACGTGAGCGTATAGTCCCACGATCAGTATTGTACTTTACAGGGGAAGCTATTGAAGATGATGATGATGATGTAAGTCTGTTTTAAACTGGTTCAGTATGCCCAACAATATTGTTAATATTTAAGATTCCTAATGTATAATTTCTGTAGCTTTAGTAGTGTTTGTGCGATTTTATGCATGAATCTACTCTGTCTAGGTACTTCCAGCTCTGTTCAGAGTAGGGCCCCCACACACACACACATCATGTTACAAAAGCCTTGGAGGGCAGTGGTAGCCACTCTGTCTACACTACAAGTACTACACCAGCACAACTGTAGTTGCTCTCCTGTAGCACTTGCGGTGTAGACACTTGCTACAGCAACAGAAGGGGTTTCTCAGTCACTGAAGTAAATAATCTTTCTGAGAAGCAGTGGCTAGGCTGACAGAAGAATTCTGTTAACCTAAATTGCATCTACTGGGGGTAAGTTTTGACTGAACTGTTTTGCACAGGGTGTGTAATTTTTCACAGTGCTGAAAGATGTAGCTAAGTCTTAGGTGTAGACCAGGCCTTAAAGGTATGGAGGGATATGACCTTGACTCTGTGCCATCAGGGCATGACCCTTTACACAATGGCGTGAGCTCACCTAAGCTGGATGTAGGATCAGAAAATGTCGACTACAGCATATGGCCCTGGTGTGCTGGAATATGGCCCATTTTGTTTTTATGTATTCTGTTCCAGCACAGGGCCATGTAGTGTGTGTGTGTGTGTGTGTGTGTGTGTGTATGTGAACTGGATATTTTTGGATTCTGTCCTTGCTGCAGAGCGTCTATATGATGCAAAACAAATTTATTTAAACCAAACGCTTCATGTGTGGTCACTAATTGTGTGTACTTCCCTTTCTGGGTGCCCAATATGGTATTGTAGGGTCTGATCTGAAGAAGAGTTGAGCGCTTCCAGCTGAAGCTGAAGTCAGTGGGAACTGTTTTGTACATATAAAATGCTGTATAATTCTAAGTACTCTGAAAAATCAGGTCCTAGATTACTCAAATTGGGCACCCAAAATTAGTGTGAATTTGTAACCTTAATCTCTGTGCCTTGGCTTCCAATCCATAAAATGGGGGGGGATAAATAATACTCCATCTCAGAGGTGTTATGAAAATAAATTCATATTTGTGAAGCACTTGAATACTATAGTGATAAGCACCGTAGAAGAGCCCATGAGGAAACTATTTATTTTTTGTCTTCAAAGCAGGGTTTAAATAGTGTAAATGAGGGGCCCACACTGAACAATGAAGAGAACCAAATTTTGAAATGCTGCCCATTAAGTGAGCATCATTCATTGTATTCACAGAATGAGGCAAAGGTCCTAAAAGTGTATGATTGCATATAAGAGTGTCAGATTAAGGTTGCACAAGGAACCTTAATTCTTTCATTTCCTAACCTGAATTCTTGGTTTTGCAATCTTAATGTTCTCTTAACAAGTTTTTTTAGTGCAGAGCTTCCTAACCTTTTTAAAGCAAACTGGAAAAAAGTAAATTCCATCATACTAAGATATGGATCATCAGTAGTGTTGGAACCTTTAGATCCACTGCTACTTGTGCTAAGGAAGTTAATTGATAGCAGCAGTAGGTTGTCATCCTCTGTATAGACCAGGGGTCGGCAACCTTTCAGAAGTGGTGTGCCGAGTCTTCATTTATTCACTCTAATTTAAGGTTTCACGTGCCAGAAATACATTTTAAAGTTTTTTAGAGGGTCTTTCTCTATAAGTCTATATCTTATATAACTAAACTATTGCCGTATGTAAAGTAAAGGTTTTCAAAATGTTTAAGAAGCTTCATTTAAAATTAAATTAAAATGCTGATCTTACGCCGTGGCTCCGCTCAGCCCGCTGCCAACCTGGGGTTCCGTTCACCTAGGCCGGCAGCAGTCTGAGCGGGGCCAGCGGACAGGACCCCAGACCATCAGTGGGCTGAGCAGCTCAGCCCGCTGCCGCTTTGGGTCCCAGCTGCCGGCCCCACTCAGCCCGCTGCTGGTCTGGGATCCCGGCCCTGCCCACATAGAGTGGGTACCTACCTTCTCCCTAGTTCTAGTGCACGCACGCTCTCTCTCTTCACTGAGCTGAGGGTGGGAGTACATTGAGCACAGGGCTGGGGGTGAAGGCGCAGGCTGGGGGATGGGATGTAGGGTCTGGCCAGGAGCAAGAATGGGGTGGGGGGGGGCACGCTCAGGGTTGGGGCAGGAGGTTTGAAGGTGGAGTGCTTACCTGGGCAGCTCCCATTTTGTGTGAGGGGTGCCGCTGGGAATGTTTGGGGGGGGGCGGTGCAGGAGCTCCCGTTTTGTGCTCAGGGTGGGAATGTGGGGGGTGCAAGACTCGGGGCATGGAGTGTGGGGGGGCTGGGTATGTATGGGGGGTGCTGGAGTCGGAGCTAGAGGTGTGGGGGGGGGTGGAGGAGTCGGGACAGGGGGCTGGGTGTGTTTTGAGGGGTGTGCAGGGGTCAGGGCAGAGGGCTGAGGTTGTGGGCTAGGGTTCTGGGGGTGCTCCCAGCCCCTGCCCAGAGCAGCTCACGTCAGGGGGCTGGAGGGGATATGCCCTGATTCCACCCCCCTTCCCCAAGGCCCCGCCCCCACCTCTTCTCCGCCTCCTCCCAAGGCTCCGCTTCTCCCCCTCCTTGCAAGGGCCATCAGCTGACGGCAGGGAGGGAGAGGAGGAGGGGCAGGAACCTAGCATGCTGGGGGAAGAGGTGAGGGAGGGGGGAGCTTGCCTGCCCTGCAGCAGCAGCCACCAGGACCAAGCTTCTTCACCCTCCCCCGACGCTGCTTCTTGCTGCAGTCCCGGCCGGCGGCCCCGCTCAGCCCACTGCTGGCCTGGGTTCGGCAGCGGGCTGAGTGAGGCCGGCGGCTGGGACCCGGCAGGCAGCAGCGTGCCATTAAAAATCAGCTCGCATGCCGTCTTTGGCACACGTGCCATAGTTTGCCGACCCCTGGTATAGACCATCACTTGGATAAGGATGAGACGCACTTTGCCATTGGGGTTCACAGATATTTGGTGACACTGGAAGAATGGTGACATTCAACCTTGGGTTTCTTTCCTGACTCTGGAAGGGGATTGCGCTCTACTGGGCTCAAATTCTTCTACCTATTTACCCTATCCACCCACTGCTTCATCTCTTTTGCCCAGTCCACCCTGTAAGCTGACTCTCCCTTTTCCCCCCGACCCTATCCCTGCCTGCCTCCTTGCTGTTCCAGTTCTCCCTCCACAAACCCTAGTCCCTTGTCCAAACTGTATTCCCCATACTCTGGCTTGCAATCTCTATCTCACCAGATTGTGTCTATCTTTTCTCTCCTACCTTCGGTCCAACTTTTGTTCCCCTCTGCAGTCAAATTAGACTATTTCCTGAGAGAGAGAGAGAGACACACCCACCCACCCCAACACTTCCAAGTGGCCTCACCCTCCTCTCCTACACACACAAAAATCCCAGTGTGGAGCAGCACTTCCAGGGAAAGTTTGGCCTCGCTCCTGTAGCCCTGATCTGCGATTTGCTCTTTGGAATGGCACATGTGCAGTCTGGTCAGCAGTAGAAACTATGAAGATTGAGCCATGATCAGTGAAGACAATCTTTGGAAATTCTACTTGTTAAACTCTAGCAAGTCTCTATTGAGTGTTTGCAAGCTTCAATTTTTCACACTTGCGACTTGGTCAAATTTGGATGTATTTTCATGGAGACACCAAAACGCACATCCCTGGAACACCTCTGCCAAATTTCAAATCCCTGCTCCAAAGCTTTGAGAGCTATTCAAAGAAAAGGTCACTAATTTATTAACATGGACAAAACTGTATCTCCATCTAGCTGTATTCGTTAAAAAATTTATCCTGAGGCAGACACTTTGCATGGAAAATTTCAACCCAGACTGTTGTTTTTTGCAAAGTTATAAGCAACTGAAAATGCGGTTTTGTTAGGGAAAGTGTCAGACATTTGTAGTAGGTATGGCTTTCAACCCTGCCTTTAAAATATATGCGTGCAAAATGAATGTGTTAACACTTAACTATGAGTAGGTTTTATCCTTAAACTAGAAAACACCTTTCTTTGTCAAAGCTTATTTTAAATTTTCTGCTCAATAAAATGTCTTCAGTATTAATGATATTGATCACTGTCACCCAGATCTAGAATTTTTTTTTGACAAAGCTGAATTAATGTAAATTACCCCCCTGAAAAAAAAATGTGTATATATAACACACTTAATTTTAACATGAGAATTCTTGGGCTTCCATGTAACTTACACAAAACTGCTTAACATCTAGGGTGATGGTGTTTACAACATTGTACAATTTTTTTTTTCTCTTAGTATGATGAAGAAGGTGAGGAGGCGGATGATGAGGTGAGTTACAAGATGGGTTAGATGAGTAAAATGACACACACATACTTCATTTTGGAGCAAGTTTTTCATCTTTGATGGAATGGTAGCTGAGCAGTTGGCAAGTTACTTAGGTTTCTTGTTTAGTTAACTATAAATGACAAACATTCTTTAGTATTTCTCCAATCTGAATAAAACATAATTGGTTGAGATGTTTTATAAATGTAAGCCTGAAGTGGTGATAAAAGTAAATATGCCAGATATTATTCTGCCTTAGATTTGTACTAGTAGCACAAGTATATTTAAGAGCAGAGCTTTATCCTAAATGCAATGTAGAAATTTACTCTTAAAAGCGGAGTATGGCTAAATACCAAGATCTCATTCAAGTTCTTTTCTTTTCTGCACTGATGAAAACTTATGGGAAAAAAAAAATTACAAACATCAGAGGAACATTTAACCTGTTGACTGCATTCTGTATATTTAATCTGAACCAAGAGTACTTTCTACTTGACACTTTCTATCTTTCAGGAAGGGGAGGAAGAAGCAGATGAAGAAAATGATCCAGATTATGACCCGAAGGTGACTAGTACCAATGAATGTATTTCATTAAAATTACGCAATTAATTTAAAGCAACACTTTTTAATCGGCAATATACAATTAATAATTCCTGTAACAAACATGCTTTGACTTAGCTGCTCTCTGAGGTGGTTTTAATACCCCACTTTTTACCTTCTAAGATTTGCTGAGCAACATAGTCACTCTAATTTTTGTTTTTAGTAACACTTTTAAATATGTGGCCAGGGATCTTTTTTTAAAGAAATTAGAAGTATTATTACAAAATGAGTTTTTAAAAATATACCTAAGCAACCTTTTTTCAGCAAGTAAAAGCTTTCTTATTCATAAAGAAAATACAAGTTAAATGATCTTAAATGAGGGCTGTTAAAATCTTTGATTTAGTTGGGCAAGTTTGTCACTGATGTATGTATTTTTGCTATTAGCTGTGACATAAAGTGTAGCCTGCATTTTGCTGCACTATCAAGGAGAAACATATCCTTTCACTTGGGTGAAATTTCTTGAGTGGGGCTGAAGCTGTATTTTAAGACTTAAGAGTAAGAAGAGGATTTGGGCTGTCTTCCCTGGAGATAATCATCCTCCTGTACTGAGCAGAACCTACAACAATGCTCTAAAGAAAACTTAGGTGTTGCTGACATGCAATTGGATGTAAACCCTCCCTTTGTGGCGGGGAATATATTGCTGGGCTAAGAGCCCATCTCATTCCAGTCGTTCCCCATTTTTGGGAAGAGGATGTACAGGGGAAAATACAGAAGTTTACTACGTAGAGAGCAGAGACTTCAGGATGACTTAAAAGGAGGGCAATGTGGATGTGCAGCAGAGATTGTTAATCCTCTGTTTTGCATACTCCCAAATTTATGCAAATTCTAATAGCTTAGTTTGGGATGTACCAGACATCTGAAAATTCATCCTCTACATTAGTCCCTCTATTCTAGACGAGCCATTGGGATTTTTGAAACCTAGTTGTCATAGTAGGTAGCATTTATCCAGCTACTTCTGGGGCCACAAGCACTGATCAGGAAGCCAAGCCAGGTCATTAGGAATTGTGAGTGGGAACCAAACCAAACTGAAATATACATGACACTGGAAACACCACTGTTACTCAGGTGACACTAGGTAGCTGGTTATATCAGTTACATGATGCCTGCTGGGGCTAGTTGCAGAAGAAATATTGCAGGAAAGGGGACTACTCATCAGATAAAAGGCAACTATCATTTTGGGGAGAATGTATGATGATTTGTTATTAAAAAAAAAAAAAAAATGCTAGATTATAATGGGAAATGTCCATTATAATAGCACTGGTCCAAAAATTGTAGGCACCTGCAATATGGTAAGATCTACTCTGATCTGCAAAAGCTATGTGATGGAGATGGGCAGGTACTAGGGATGCTTTTTGTTGCAGATAGCAGAATAATTCTATAGATAATTTTTCTCTGCCTTTCCCTCCCTGTCTGCTAGAAATCTCTGAACAATGTGCAGAGAGTTATCAGCCAACTTTTCAAGTTGAGTTGTTTTAAATATAGTGTCAGCCCACATTGTAGAGGAATTTAAAGAGAGTGCTAGCTTCAGTGGGCATAGGTGAAGGAGGGCTTTACATAACACATTGAAAGATCAGCAGGCTATATGGATACTTGCTTCTCAGCAGTGTTGGCAGGACTTAGACCAAACCAATAATGGTACATCAAGTAAGGTCAAACAAAACTGTTTAGCATTTGCCCTGTTGTATCCAACCACCTGCATTCCACTGTACCCTTCACTGCCCATGACCAAAAAAATTAGTTGTTATGGAGAGCAAAGTAATGCACGCAGTGCCCTTCCTGCTGAACTGCTTTAACCTACCCTGACAGAAATATCAACAAATTGATTTGCAAGCTGAGACAAGTAGGTCTCATGCACCTGCTGTGGGATATGCCAATTGTCTAACTCTTTGGCCTTGTAGGCTGGTCAGATATTGGCTGTTGCTAGGTTGCAATATTTCAAATTCTGTTTGAGGCAACTGAGGGATGCAGCCGTTTTGTTGCTTAGCCTAGCACAGGGCACAGTGGAGGGAGTAGTGTTCAAATGGATGCGCAAGTGCCCCTTGCATACAGTCCTGTGCAGGTCCAGCCTCAGTATCCTTATCTGTATATGTAAGTGATCTGTTATCACATGTTTGTGTAGACCACACTTGACTGAATCTTCTCCCTCTTATGCTACCTACTGAGCATGGCAAGATGGCAGTTGCTACTGCTGCAGCATCAAGAAATAGAACAGAACAGAAACAGGGCAAGGGTCTGGACTTATGATTTAGGACCACAGGGATGACTAACAAGTGGTGGGGGAATGAGGGGAGAAAGATGTCATCAAGGCAGTAACACTCTTAGGCAGCGGGACTGAGCACCTCTGTTCCCCAGAAGTAGCTGCTTTAGAGCCAGATTCCTAAAAAAAAGGTGCTGTGGGAGGATAAGATGGGAAGCTAGTAAGCCCTTAAAAATGGGAGCGGGGAGCGAGACCTGTACTAAGCAAAACAGAAGGTTGTACATGGCCTGGCAGTGGGAATCAAGTCGATAAGATGAAGAGCAAGTACATGTTAAAACACGCCTACAGGCCATTCCCATGTGCACTACCATGGGAATTGTTCAGCTGCACACAGTGAGAAGCCAGGAAACAATTATTTACTCCCATGCACCTGGAGTGTCACTAAGGGTTTTTTGCCTCTGCTTCACTCCAAAATGCACAACAGTCACTATGCATGCTTTACCACTTCCCACTGAGCAATCTTACAATCCTGCATGTCGATGTAGCACTAAATGTTGTCAAAGCCAATTGCTGGGTTGACTAAATGTTCATCTCAGATTTGCTTCTGTCATGGCTTCACAGATCCATCTCTTTACTCATGTTTGGCTGTCTGAGCAGCGTGGGGCTAATATAAACTTGCAAGAAGATGCTCTAAGCATTTACCTCCGTTTTATGTTTAAGTAGATGGAGTCTCCAGCATCTGTTCTAAACATTGTCAAGTAGCTGGTAGACAGACAATGCAGCAACTTAAAATCTCCACTAGTTCAGTGGTTTTCAGTCTGTGGACCTCTGGGGATCCACAGACTGTCTAAGGGGACTGCGAAAATAAAATTTCAGATGCCAGAAAAGGTATACTTTTGATTGACCAGAAAAACAGAATGTGAATACCCCATCTTACAGGTCAAAACCCAGAAGTGTTGTCATTACCATAAAAGCCCACAGTTCAGGGCCCTTTCTCACGCTGCGTCCAGTGCCATGCCAGAAATGTGCAGCATTTATAGTTGAATTCTGTTCAGTTTTCAGTCTAAGACTTCAGGGTCTGCGGACCACAGGGTGAATTTCCAAAGATGTCCGCAAGTGAAAAAAGGTTGCAAACTTATGCCCTAGATACTGTGCTTAGTATATCCATGTAAATTTACTGGGATGGGTATGAAACCACCCTCTGCTAGTTCTTCCATCACCACAATTGACTGAGACTGGTCCTTGGTTGAGACTGTTACTATAATGAAAGTACAGTCAGTGTTAGGAAGGCTGATTCTCAGTGTGCCATATAATCCAATATACATTTTGCTACTCGCCCTACCATATTGTTTGTAATTTTCTTTAGTAATTTCTCACTTCCCACTCGCAAATTAGCTATCAGCCTGTGTTTGATGTCTAGGGGCCAGGTTCTGCTGGCTCATTCAGGTATGCCATCACAATCTAGTTCCATCACCCCTCAGGTGGCTCATTAAATCACTTACATGCGAAGGGTATTCAACATGTCATCTCAGCGACCATTATCCATTTTCAGGATTTTATGCTTTTGTTAATTATGCAGGTCAGGAGCCAGCTTTCAAAGTGTGACTTGTCTCCTGAGGGATGACATTAGAGCAAGTAAGCTCTCCACTACTGGTATTAATGTGAATTTTTGTCCTTTTTATGAGGAAGATTTGGCTTCCCTGTTAACCCAGATGACACAAATAATGGGTCTACTGTTGAACAGTGCAGACAGGAATTAGTTTGCATGTACATCAGTCATGACAGGTGCTGAGAAATATAGCTATAGAAGCCATAAACGCCATGGAATAGATGTTATTTCTATAGGCTTTATACCTTGGGAGCCTTGATGGGGACTTAAGTGTTACCCTCACCAGGTTACTGCTCATGTCATTATACAGATACATGATGACCTGTGCAGTGAGCCTGTATGTTTGGGCTGTCTGTGCTCATGGGGTCAAGGAAAGTGCTCCTTGGCTAAGACTCTTGGAGTGTGTGGGCATCTCTTCCATTTCTGTGCCAGGCCAGTTTTGTTCCCATTTTCTTTCCCTCAATTTTTTTCAGGATATACCACCCTACTGTAGTTAGAAGTTCTGTGTTGCTGCCAATGGCTAGTGCAGCCCCCACCCAAAGGCAAAACTGAGGCATCCTCTTGAATTTGGCTGTTCAAAGATATATCCTTAACTTGCCTAGTGCAGAGATTTGAATACAATGTGGTATAGTATTCACAGGGTGGATAAGGGAGAGAAGATGCAAGATTCTTAATAGCTAAACTTAATTCTTAAGAGCTATAATTGAAACTAGAAAACACTTGCTTGACAGCTTTGATAAGTGACTTAGAAAAATAACTTGATGTGACATCTGTACACTGACCTTTCTTTTATTCCTCAACAGAAGGATCAAAACCCAGCAGAATGCAAGCAGCAGTGAAGCAGTGTGTATGTGGCCTTGAGGATTACCTGCACTGTAATAGCCTAAACACAACTATTAGTTACTTACAGCCTTATGTTTTGTATCTTCTTGGTAGAATTAAGTAAACAATTTGTTAAAATGAAATCAAACACCTAAGTACCAGTTTAAAATGTAGGTTCATTCTACCTAGCATTTTAATAGTATAACTTTCTGCCAATATGTAGAATACAGTAAATCCCCTAAAGCATGAATGTTAATTCATTGCTACATAGTTTGGTTCTTGTGAAGTCTTTCGTCATGTAGCTATTAGACTGCAGCTGTGAAGATTATCAGAACTGTTAACTGAGACCAATATTTGTTTAGAGAAAATCCTCTCCTGAAGAACCAACCAAAGTCTTTTCAGCCCAGTAGTTTGAATGGGTTTGTCTGCTTGCACTAGCTGTGCCTTCCATTACCTTGTTAGAGAAGTGGCAGTGACTTGTACTAACTAGGAGATGATGCATTTTTGGATTTGACTACTTCAGAAGATTAGTATAATTCATTTAACTTCCAACAAGACCACATTAAATGTTCATAACTGTCTGCTTGTTTCTGCTATGGGTTTTCTATTTTATGTGACAGCGATCTACAAAAGAAACCTAGTAATCATATTAAGGTTATTGTTTACCACTGGGGTGTGAATAAAACCTAGTATTTTCAGAAGTTAGTCTTGTTTTATTATGCTATGTAAACTGTTGACATCTTACATGCTGCAGTTGATTTTTTATTTTTTTATTTATTTATTTTTTTTACTAGACAGTCATTTTTGAGAACTTTTTATAAGCAAACTGTTCAACACTCAGCAACATAAAACATCAACTCAACTGCCCTATTCTCCTTCCTGGACAGTTTTATCTAGGCCTTTCATTGCCAATATAATGGGGATAATAAGGTCATGTTGCCACTTGTGAACTTGAGCTCCATATTTCTTTGACTAGTCAACATGTCATTTGGGAAAACAACTTCAATTTCTGCTGCAGTTCTGTATTTATAGGCAAGTCTGGAACCATGGAATAAAGATGTACAAAACTCTTTTCATAATGCCTTAGTGAATTTCAGAGGTCAGCACTTGATCAAATGAACTCTGGCTTATATTTTAAATTGCTGTATAGACGTAAAAATATATAGATTCCCCTAAATACCACCTGGATAGAGGAAATAGTAACCCTTTTAATGAGTCAATATAGACAGTTTTCCAAAGTGGGAAGCTATCACTACTGGGCTCAGGGAAACAAGCACTGAGTGGTGGGATTGCATCATGATTCAGATATGGGATGACAAGCAGTGGCTATAGAACTTTTGGATGTGCAAAGCCACCTTCCTGGAACTGTGTGCAGATCTTGCCCCTACCCTGCAGCGCAAGGATACCAAAATGAGAGCTCCCTTCACACTGGAAAAGTGGTGATCACTGTGTGGAAGTTGGCAACTCAAGACTATCGATCAGTCACGAATCAGTTTGGCACTCACAACTGCGTGTATGTCCAGCTGTCATTATGAAACATGTCCCTAGGGATGGAGTGCAAGGGTTAGTGTGACAGGCCAGGAACGTGCAAGGAATGTGTGGGAAGAGCTTGGTGAGGGCATGAAAGGCAGTTCTGTATGGGCTGCAGGGGAAGGTAAGCACCGATTTGTTCCACCTGCAGCGCAGTCAGGGACCTCAGCATCTCTGGTCCTCCATCAGCTTTATCATCTGCTCCTGCCCCTATACTGTCTGCTCCCACTCCTGTCTCCTCTCCTGGCTATCCATTCTGAGGTTTTTTTGTTGTCTCTGTCTGTCTCTGCTTGTTAGCAGCAGCAGGAGCAGCAGATTGCAGCTCTTCCCTAAACGTTTCCTCCTTGTACCTCCTGGTTCATCTCCTTATCTGACAGAGCTGCTCTGCTGTTGTGTAGGAGGTGACCCTCAGGGGACATCTGCAGAAGCTAAAGAAACAAATAGTGAGAGCCCTAAGCATGGTGTGTTTGGCCCAGGGGGTAGGGGGAAGATGGGACAAAGAGTTCAGTGGCTTCTGAAGGGGATAACTACAAGCACCTAGGGACACTATTCTGAATACTGGCACAGTTTTCCACAAGTGAGGGTGATCAAAGCTGATATCTCACTCCTGAGGGTAACCAAGGATGCAAGAGTGCGTCTCCTGCACGTATACAGCTTCAGACTGGGTCTGTGTGCTGCTCTGGTGCCTGTAGAAGTAAATGCCAATTGGTGTGGCAAAGTTTCATACGGGGGGAGGGGGGAATAAGGCTCTAACAAGGGACCTTCAGCAGAGGATTGCAAAGTACTTCCAGGAAAGTTATGTAGAGATCTCTATGGAGGATTCCCGGGACATCCCAGTGTACCTAACATTTTCTGCCAGGGTTCCCACTGTAGTTACATAGGGGAATGAAAAGCAAATGTGAATAGTGCTAGTGTTAATTTTTATCCCTTATCCCTCTTCTACCCTCTTTTTTTTAAAAAAAAAAAAAAAAGCTCTACCTCATGTGATGTTGTGCAGTATCAAAGCAAAATGAGTACTTCCAGAACTCCCCTCTCCTGCATCAGGCATGCCAGAGCTGGATACTGGGACTGGCTAGACCCCTCCAGAGTCAAAAAGAGGTCCTAGTTTGTCACACTACTGGATGATCCTGTTGTATATCCCACATGCTCCTCAAACTCCGCCTCCTCATCCATCACTTCGTCTGCAGGGTTCACGCTGCTGGCTGGTGCCTCTAGCCGCCCCCCCTCTCTCCCCCACGTATCCACAAGGCTCTTGGTGGTGGAGGTGGAGTCGCTGCTGAGAATAGTGTGCAGCTCTATAGAAACAGCACGACTCTAGCAATGCCCCAGAGTGACAATTGGCTTCCCTTGCTTTCTGTTATGCCTACTTCAGCTCTTTGATCTTAGCATAATACTGCTGTGTGTCCCTTTGTGCCCCTCCTCAGCAATCTGCCCATGTACATATCAAAGTCCTTATGGCTGGAGCTGAGCTATGATTGCACGGCCTCCTCTCCCCACAGACTCAGCAGATCCAACAACTCTGATGTACTCCAGCTAGGAGCACATTTGCTGCGGGGAGCTGGCATTATCAGTTGGGAATATGCTATGTGAACTCTCCATGCCAAGCAAACAGGAAGAGGAATTTCAAAAATTCTCAGGGCTTTAAAGGGGGAGGAGTGCATGCCTGTGTACCTGGCTGCAGGGCAGCAGAGTTCAAATTGGTGACCAGAGCGGTCACAATGAGCATTCTGAGACCCTTTCTTGAGGCCACTTAGGGCAACATAAGCGAGCACAGTGTGTATGCTGACACTGTCTCTCTCGAACTTCATCTCAAAAAGCTCTGTGCCTCTCGTTGAGGTGGTTTTATTATATTGGCATAGCAGGAGAGTTAAATCGGCCAGAGGAGTATTGCAGTGTGCACATCTCCACTGTTTTGTCAACAAAAGTTGCCTTTTGTCAACAAAATTGTGTAGCGTAGACATGGCATTCGACTATGTGCACATTACAGCTTAAGTTGTATAAATTCTATTCCTCAAGGATGTGAATAATAAACCACCTCCCTGAGCGACATTTGTTACACTGCCTAAGTGCCAGTGTGGACAGCGCTATGTTGGCGGGAGAGCTTCTCCCACTGACATAGGTACTGCTGCTCACGGAGACTAGAGTAATTTTAGTTTACGGGAGAGCTCTCTCCTGTTGGCTTAGAGCACCTGCACTAGCAGCGCTACAGCTGTGCCTCCGTAAGCGCTGTAGTATAGCTATGACCTAAGGCTGCTTCTAGGAGAATGGATTCCTTCCAAGTCAGGTGAGTCTTCTCACGCAGGTCCCAAGAACCATGCCATGCCCAGTATAGACATCAGTGCTGATCATGACCTAGCAAGCAAAAGGACCAATATCGGCTGGTACCAATCAAGAGCTCCAGATGGGACACACATCTTGTCCCTGTCCCCTAAGGCTCTGCCAACCTCTGTCTGTTGTGGCAGTGGATCCAGTGAAACTAACAACCAAAACCCTTCATACATTGGAATGGTTTGAAACATATATTATCCCAGAGGATATCTTCGCCCTACTGGACCCACAAACTTCTCTACTTTTGGACCCAATTCTGATGGATGTTTTGATCCCAGATGAGGATGCCACCTCGAAGAGAAGGAGTTACTCCCCTAATCCATCTGTGAGATGGAGCGTCCTCCCACCGACACCAGCAGTACCACTGATGTAACCAAGTCCCGCCACCTTGTCAGCTGAAACTTGGGTCCAAGACAAACCATCATCTCCCCCAACCCAGGGAGGTTTGGACAGCTAGGGCCTTGAAAGTTTCTTGGACCCATCCTCTGCTCAAGCAAGGTTACCCTCCAAGAGACTGCTGGTACCCAATGCCTTGGGCTCCCCTGACCACCTTACAATCCTTCATACTGTGGCCCTATTGGAATTCATGGAGTCTTCCTATGCAAGACACCCAGATTAGTGTGCTTTACCAGAAAGTCATGTTCCTCTCCTCCTAGACAACAACAACCCACTCCGCAAGAGTACATACAGGAGGAGCTAACTAACTGGATCCGCCAGTGCAGACATGGATATCATCTTCCTCACCCAATGAGGCAATTGCTCTATCTTCACCATTGCCACCTGATGATCATAGGCAGTGTCACGAACTATTGCAGAGGGTGGTGGCAGGACTTTAGATTCCATTAGAAGTTCAAGATACTCAACACAACCTCTTACATATGCTGCAGTCTGCTGGACACAGTCGGGTAGCTCTCCTGGTGAATTAGGCCATTTTGAAACCACCTAGAGTGGAATGGCATACATCAGCAATGTGTACCCTATCCTAAAAGGGTTGAGGAACATTACTTATTGCCTTTAAAAGGGGCAGAATTCCTTTTCACTTAACCTACCCCCAGCTCCTTAATAGTACGAGCAGCCATGGAAAGATCCATGCAGCAACACCCTAAAACCACCACATGGACAAGGGAGCTAAATGGCGACCTTCTGGGGAGGAAGGTATTTATATCCACCAGCCTCCCATTCAGAATCTCTTAACTATCAGCCCCTGTTATCAAAATATGATTTTATGAACTACTTGAAGTTCCTGGTGTTCAAAGATGAACTCTCCCAGGAGGACAAGGCCCAGTTCTAAGCCCTTGTTGTGGACTTATGTGGATATACTCATGGTTAAAAACCTCATTTCAAGCTGCAGTGGATGCAGCCAATACTGCATAATGATCTATAGCCACTGCCATAGCAAAACAGCAAGAGGAGTTGTCTTTGAGGTTCCTCACAGAGGTTCAGAACGCTACTGAGAACTTGTGCTTCAATTAAACCAATCTCTTTATTGAGAAAACAGAAGTCTTTGCACTTGTTAAAAGACTCCAGGACAGCCCTCCACTCGTTGGGCATTTATACCCTTGCCCCTAAGAGGAAGCATCATAAACGGGTATAAAAGGCAAGGCCTCTTCCACAGTCTTTCTACCACCAATGACCACATAAACTGCCACACAAGTGTCAACAGGTGCAGAGGCCAAGGTATGCAATCCAATCCACCGACTCAAGGTTACTTTTGATTGGATACTCAAGAGCTGAGACCCAACACAGATGCCATTCCCACCCGTTTCCAAAGTCTGCTTTGGTGGGGGCCTAGTATACTTAGCCCACAACTGAAGGGCTATAACAAAGGACAAGTGAGTGAGTACTAGATATCCACTTTGAGTACACCATTGAGTTTTTCTTCTCCAAAACGCCCTTTCTGGCTCCACTTCAGGGACCACTCTCATGCGATCCACTGACAGGAGCTCGGGTCTCTCCTTGAAGGAGAAGCTATAGAGCAAGTGGTACCTCAGTATCAAGGGAAAGGGTTCTACTCCCAATTTTTATAGTTCCCAAGGAAAGGGGAGGACAGAATCCGGTCCTCAACCTATGTCAACTAAATATTTTTAATTGCAAATTAAAATTGCACATGGTTACGTTGGCATCAATAATTCCCTCCTTGGAAAAGGACCCATGGTTCACAGCTCTCAACATGAAAGATGCTTACTTTCATGTGAATATCCACATGAGAGGTTCCTCAGGTTTCTGGTAAGACTGAAATACAACCAGTTCAGGGTACTCCTCTTCGGTCTGGCAACAGCTTCCCGCGTCTTCAAAAAGATTTTTCAGGGGTGGTGGCACAGATGAGATGAAACAGCTACATTGTCTTTGGAGGACTGGCTTCTAACGAGCAGATCCCATCTGGAAGTTCAGTCGGAAACCTTGTCTTTACTCTACCTCATGGTATCCTTGGGAAGCTGCATAAACATAGAAAGTCTACTCTGACTCTTCTGCAGCTTATAGACTTTTTAGGGGCGACCCTGGACTTGGCCACAGCCAGCACCTACCTTCCTGCACACAGATTGAATGCCATGAGCAGTTTGATAAACTAAGTCACTTTCACACCCTGAACAACAATCCAGGTCTCTTTTTGCTAGGTCACATTGCCTCCTGTTCTTATGTAGTGTGCCCACTAGGCTCCATCATCGTGGTCTGGAGGCCTGGCTCTGGTCAAGATAGATGCCAGACAGACAAAGCATGAACAGTGTAGTGACAATTGCCGTCAATGTCAGGGCATCATTCATCTGGTGGACAAACCCAAAACATGTGTAGTGGAGTATTTTTCTTACCTCCCAGACCTGACATCACATGACAATAATCATGGACACATTCCTTATAGTTGGGGAACCCCCGAAGATGGTCACACAACACAAGGTACGCAGATGCATATTATTCTCTTAAAACTAAGAGCAGTCAGACATGCATGCAATGTATTCCTCCAACCCCTATGATCCCGACATGTCTGGATAATGTTAGACAACATGATGACCATCTTCTATATAAACTAACAGGGGCAAAATCCCTCCCATTGTGCATAGAGGCAGTCAAATTATGGAATTAGTATATCCGCATCACAATTTCTGCAGTATACCTTCCAGGGGCTCAGAATGCGCTGTCAGACAGCCTTGGCAGACATTTTGCCACCAATCATGAGTGGAAATTACACAATTCAGTGCTGAACAACGTCTTAGTGGGAAACACTATCTCAGAACCAGTTTGCCCCTCAACTGAACAAGAAGTTCAACATATGGTGTTCCAGAGCAGCACAATATCAAGATGCCAAAGGTGATGCCCTCCTGTTGTCCTGGATGGGCCACCTGAAGTACACCTTCCCTCCCATCCCACTTCTACCCCGGTTTTTATGGAAGATTCGTTATAACCAAGCATGATCATTCCATTGTACCCAATTGGCCCAGACATTGCCCCCTACTGTGGATTTTCTAACTCAAAAGTGATTTCCTACTTAGCAGTGACAGTCCAATGTTCCAAGCTTCCAGAGTGTGAATGCCACTTGCTTCTCTGCTGTCAATGCAGCTCTTATTCTGGTGTCTTTGATTATGGTTTGTGGCCTGGACAATAAATACAGAAATCTTACTTCTCCTCAGTCCACAGTGGATCCCTGACTGATATCAATGGGAGTTTTGTACAAAGATCAAGAAACCAGAATTCAAGTAGTAACTTTTATTTATTATTTATTTAGTACCTTGTCATGCTGTGTGAGAAAAGCTGAGCCCTGTTATGCCACTGCTACTTCTGCCCTTGTTTCTCTTCCTTTCCCATCTTTCTTTGACTGTTTCTCTCCCTCTTCTCTTTTTTTCCCCTCTCCCAACAACTCCCTGTGCCCACCTCTTGCAGACTTCACTCTCAATGTCTTTTCCATTACATCTGCTTAATTGATCAGTAGTGGAATAGTTAAAGTTGATATTGAAAGGGTTATTACTGACTGTTATGGTTCACGGCCCAGTGCAGTTTATGGTGGACATGGGAGTTCTCACATCTGACTCTGTGTTTCAGGCTGTCTGCAGACTCAGGCAAACATGACATCAGTTCGTACTCACTATACAATTGGAGGGTTATGTCTGCAGCCAAAAGAGCTAGGGCATGTCTGCACTTACCTCCGGAGCAATCGATCCAGCACAGTTCGATTTATTGTGTCTAGTGAAGACGTAATAAATTGACCGCTGAGCGCTCTCCCGTTGACTCCGGCACTCCACCCAAGCAAGAGGCATAGGCGGAGTCGACGGGGGAGTGTCAGCAGTCGACCTACCACAGTGAAAACACCGCGGTAAGTAGCTCTAAGTACGTTGACTTCAGCTACGCTATCTTCGTAGCTGAAGTTGCGTAGCTTAGACGGACTTAGCTCGCTCCCCCTCCTGCCCCCTCCCCCCCCATAGACCAGGCCCTAGAAACTTACTTTTTTTTCTTTCCTTCTATGAAATCTCGGATTCTGATGATGTCATGCAAGCTAAATCTATGATACCCCCAGACAGATATTTATGAACATTTGAAGAAATAAAGCCCCTCCAGTAAGAGCCTATCATGAAACTCAAAACTTGCTATCAATTAATAAATTCTACCACCATCCCCTTTCTACCACAGAAAGTACCGTAGTTAAGATCATCAAGCTTCATCAGAACAAATCTTGTGAGGAAACCAGTAGGGGAACGGGGAACATTGCAGATAGTACCTTTGCTTTTTTTTGTCCCCTTTTTGAGCCCATTCTCCGTAGTTCCCAAAACATTGCCAGATTTCCCTCAAGCTTCACACAATAAGTACATTCTACAGGTTTTCAGGCACATCAGTCTTTGGCTTTCAAAGTTAGGAGCTTTATAATATTGTATACACAGGTGCAATGTCTGTACAACTGCACTCTTCTATCAGCAACCTCTTTGGGCAAGGGAAGAATAGGGGAAAATACCAGAAGAATGAGAGGGCTATCATTTATATTTTCAAGGATCAGGTTCAGAATCCTTCCATCTTGCAATATTAAAGTTTGGCACTAGGAGGCATCTGAATATCAGCTATAGGCAAAGAATTTAGCTAACAGGGCTGCTACTAGGAAACTTAGCAAACCTTGCATAGGATTTATTAGAACTACAATAGAACAGGTAGAGCTTTGGATGCATTTGTGAGACAGAGGCCCCTTGCCCCTATTCCTTGCAAACAGCTCTCACTTCAGACCCTACAAATGTACTACACCAAACACATCTTACAGGATATTTGTCCATAAAGAGTAACACCTATCTACAGAAAGCTTGTAACTTGTCAAGACTCTGAATCATTGTGAGATGTATGTATGGGCAATATTTAAGGAATAATGTATTTATATTGAAAACATGCTTTATGGACTAAAATAAAAATTAGCCACTAGGGTTACTGTGTCTCGGGGATGACCCATTCATTCAGGGGGAGTTGTCACCCCACCCTGTTTAGCTGGGGAGGTAATGCAAAACTCAGTTGTTTGGCCTTGCTCCCTCCCAAGCCTACCACTGGGAAACCATCAGATATAACTAAAAACAACTGAAACCACTTGGAGGTGGAAAAGGAACATTACAACAGACAGAGGTTTGCCCTGTCTGAATAGAAACAAGAGGCTGTTTTCACTATAACACACAGGGGGAGAAGCATTTTGGATCCATTCACTGAGGACATCCCCCAAGGGACACGGGGGCTTTCAAGAACCGGATCCTGAGTCTTGTGAAACCAGCCAGCTCTACAATAGACTGAACTTTGCAGGGAAAACTTACTTCATATATTGATAAGTCTTCCAGGTTTGCAGTTTATGGTTTTTGTTGTGCTGTAACCCCTTGTTTCTATCACTTTTGTTTTTCTAGTTAAATTTTTATTCTCACTTGAACCAACTTTTGTTTTATTATAAGGGCTCTGAAGTGCTGTGTGGTTTCCAAGAGTGATGGTTTAAGGTAAAACTTGTCAACTGGGGTACCCTGCACCTTGGGGTGTGAAGGATCTGGATTTTTTGTGAATAGCCAGTATCGGGGCTGTAGATCATAGGGATACAATTCAAAGGGGACCGGTGTGTACCTCTTGTTAACCTGCAAGGTGAAGTTAGGGCTGGAAGTTGCCAAGATGAGAGTGCTTGAGTGTCTGGAAGCTGTTATGCAGCCAGGGATAAGCAAGACAGACTCCTTCATGCTGGAGAGTGCTTATGCAGGAATGACAGAATATAGGTCACAACCATTGAGGCATCCAGTGTAGTTCAACATACTACAGCTTGTTCTTCTTGAACATTAATTCAAACAGCTGTAAAGGAGTTTTGTTTCATAAAGTAGTGTCTAATTCCAATTGCTCAGTCTAGGCACATGCATATTGTTCCACTTTGAAAGTAAATATTTGGATCGTCAGCTGTTCAGAATTTTGTTATTTTACTGTAGGTCCAAGTAATGTACAGTGGCTGTCTACACTACAACTGCTACAGCAACACTGCTACAGCGTACTGTGGTGTAGGCTATGGCTATATGGGCACTTTACAGCGCTGCAACTTTTGCTGTGCTCAGGGGTGTGAAAAAACACCCCCCTGAGTGCAGCAAGTTACAGCGCTATAAAGCGCCAGTGTAAACAGTGCCCCAGCGCAGCGCTCTAAGCTAATCCCCTGGTGGAGGTGGAGTACCAGGAAGGCTGGGAGCGCTCCCGGGGCTGCGCTTTGAAGTATCCAGTGTTGTCATGTCCCTTGATGCTTCCCCTGCTGGTGGGATGTGGTTTTTCTGGTGCCGTAGTTAGTCCACCTGCCTGAGAAGTGGTAGCTAGGTCAACGGAAGAATTCTTCCATTGACCTAGCCATGTATATCTACACCAAGGATTAGTCGACCTAACTGCAGTGCTCAGGGCATGGCATTTTTCACAGCCCTGGACAACCCAGCAAGGTCAATCTAATTTTTAGGAGTAGACCAGCCCTTAGCCAATTTTTTATCTAGTTTGTTTCTTTCTCTCCTTTTCCACTTAATCTGTGTCCAGACTGGAGTTTTTGGTCTTCTTGTAGTGTATGTTAGATTGCCAATTAATGTGTTCATTAACACTCTTGAAATGCTGCCGGCCATATTTCACATTTTTTTCTTATCAGGTTTCTAAGGTGAATTAGACGCAGCCCCAAAAGGTTTGTGTACTGGAACCTACTTTAATGATGTCCATTGGCATTAGTGAGTAGTGCGGCTTTGCAGGGGCCCTCATACTGTAAACAGGGGCGCTGGACCAATTTATATAGTGGGGACGCTGAGAGCCATTGAACCAAACTGTAAACCTTGTGTATGATGGAAACCACTTCAAGCCGCAGCCCTAGTTCCAGTATTTATGACTGTAAATGGTTTGAGACCTGCCTCTTAATAATAATAATAAATAATTACTAAAGACACCTAGCTTTTCTAGAGAGCTTTTCAGCCTTTGATCTGGGTAGTTTGTGGCGAGGGCCAGGCGCTCCGATGACGCTACAGCACCAATAAATGAAACCGTTTAGTAGGTAGCAAACTGTAAGCAGAAGAGGAACCATCACCCCGACTGCAGGGGGCTGATGAAGGCGACGTGTGAGCCGATTTCCTGGGGCGCTTGACCCACCCCAGGCCGAGCAAGCGCCAACGCGAGCAGGGTGACACCGAAGGGAGGCGCCTGCCAGGAAGCGCGCCGCGAGGCAGCCCCATATTTGGAAGGGAACCCAGGGCAGCGGGGGCGTGAGAAAGGAACGCGGCGTTTGCCGGAGCGGGGCTTCCCCTCCGCCGGGTGTCACTCGGGGCTGGGCAAAGCGCGCGGAGCAGCCAGCCTGAGCGCCGGCCCGGCTCCGGCTCCGGCTCCGCACGGCCGCTCGCTGCCCGAGACACCACAGGAGGGTCAGGATCGTCCCGGCTTCGCCGGAGCCTGGCCGCTCGCCGCCATCCGCTTCGGGCGCGGGGAGGAAAGGGACCGGCTGCTGCCTGCCCCGCCGGGAGGAGGCTCGGCGGCCAGCAGGCGCGCGTCGCCCCATGCCGGGAGGATGCTGGAGAGCGGCTGCAAGGCGCTGAAGGAGGGCGTGCTGGAGAAGCGGAGCGACGGGCTGCTGCAGCTGTGGAAGAAGAAGCGCTGCATCCTGACCGAGGAAGGGCTGCTCCTCGGGCCCCCCAAGCAGCCGCAGCCGGGCCCCCCGGCCGCCGAGCCGCCGGCCGCCAAGATCAAGGAGCTGCACTTCTCCCACATGAAGACGGTGGACTGCGTGGAGCGGAAGGGCAAGTACGTGTATTTCACCGTGGTCATGGCCGAGGGGAAGGAGATCGACTTTCGGAGCCCGCAGGAGCAGGGCTGGAACGCCGAGATCACGCTGCGGCTGGTGCAGTACAAGAACCGCCAGGCCATCCTGGCCGTCAAGTCCACCCGCCAGAAGCAGCAGCACCTGGCCCAGCAGCACCCGGGCTACCGCCTCCGCAGCGCCTCCAACTCCGCGTAGGGCGCCCGAGGGACCGGCCGCGGCACAGCCCAGCGACCGCCCCGGGCGCCTCGGGATCCTGCCCCCGCAGCCCCAGAGCGCTGGGGAGCGCGGGATCTGCGGGCCGCCACGGCCGGCTGCCTGCCAAGCCGGGAACCCCCCCCGGTCCCTCCCTCGGTCGGAGCAGGTGGGCTCCCGAGCGCTCTCGGGGTACGGGGAGCCTTTACAGATCAAACCAGCGCCAGCATACCGGCCGGGGGCTCCGGCGGCCTGGGGGCGGGGGAAGAGGTTTCTCTGCCCCCAGCACCTTCGAGGCGTTTCAGAGGCAGCCGGGGAGCGCTGCCTTTTGTGCCGCGGGTGAACGGTTCCCGAGCCCTGGGCTGCCCTCGTACGCCCCGGGAGCCCCGATGATCTTCCATCTCCCGCCCCTCCGTTTGTGCCTGGTTCGCTGGGGCAGCGCCGCGCACCCACCGTTTGTCATTCAGAGAGCTCGTTCCAGGCGCAGGCAGGTTGGCTCTCTGTGCCCACACCCTTTGCCGGCTCATTCCGATGCCCTTCCTTCTGTACTGTTGTATCGCAGGTTGAATCCAAGCGCCACTTCAGGACGTGAGACCGAGCAGCACCTTTCTGTTGTGAACATATTTCCGGGGCTCAAAAAGCTTGGCAAACCAAGGAGAGCCGCGGAGCAGGGAGGCTGGAGAGCGTCACATCAACAACCTGAAAACCCAGCGAGTTTTCTGCACAATCCCTCCCTTGGTGCAGGGAAAACATTTCAAGTCATATGGACTCTGACTACTATTTATGAACCTTGGAAAGGATCATCTGGCATGGTGGGGCTTCTAGGACACACGATGTACTGTACATTTATTTTAAAGTATTTTATTTTATGGTTATTTATTAGGGATTTTGTAAAAGGCTTGTTTGCAAGACGTTTCTGAATGTAGGCCATTATCCAGAAATCAAATTCCAAATAAAAATTCAAAGCACACCTCAGTTCCTGGATATATTTTGCAACCTTTGGAGAGAGGGGGAGGTTGTGGGAGAAGAGAATGATTTATATAACCATGAATTTTAGGGGGTTTTCCACATGGAATACAACAGTTTTCATTTCTACCCAAAATATTATTTTAGAAACTGTTGTTATATTAAGGTGAAAAGTATAATGCATGGTTTAGAATTAGGATAAAGATCTTAATGCTTCTCTCCAAAGGTTGGAACCTGATGTCAAGGTTATTATTCTTTTTTAAACATAAATATGGGGGAAGAGTATTACATTTTATATGCAACTCAGTTATACAGAAAAACTAATCTGATTCATTATTATTAAATAAAATACCTTTGTTTCATTTATCACGTATAGCAGTTGAAGAGGGAACTCTGACCAATTTGATTTGTGATATGAGAACATGTCACATTAAAATTATATCAGTTTTATGTGCTTGCTTATTTTGTGTTATGAAAATGGTTGTGAGAGCTGAAAGCTGAGAACTATTTATTAAAACTTCTGTACATTTGAGTTCAGGGCTTTCTTGGTACAGAAGGTTTATGAACAGGCCATGTTCCTGACCTTTTTCTGACAGATTTTAAATGTCTTGCATTGAAAAACCCCACAGTTTAAAGCCCATCTTGTACATGTCTTCAAGTGTTTAAATGAGTCATTTCAGTCATAATTTTCCTAAACTGAAAAATGTTATATTGCTGAGATAAACAAGTTTATTTTAGTGTGTAATATTACCGGATGTCAAGAGATGTGTTGGGACCTTGTCTGCATTATGTTAATGAACCCCATGAAGTACGAAAACAAAGCACTAGGCACATGTGTCTTCCTTCTCCTGTTGAAATCAATGAGAGTTTTGCTGTTGATTTCAGCATATGGGGTGACTAGGCCCTGATCCAGAAAAGCAAGTTATGCCCGTGTTTATGTGCTTTTCTGGATTGGGCCCTTAATGTGGTGGGTCATTCCCCATTTTGCACTGCTGTAGTTAAAGCTCTCTGCTTTGAAATAAATAGTGAGTTGTCCTTAAAAATCTGATAGTACGATACGGCCTGTTATCGCTAAGTCAAGGTACAGAGCCTCAGCCATGGAACTATTTCTTTTTACCAACTCAGTAGGGAAACTGCTCTGCCCGTTTATAAGCTATACAAACGTGAACAGAGACTTAAAGTAATATGTTTAGAGCTTTTGATTTGTAGCTTCACCTTAAAAAAATGACACTGTTCATATTGTTTTTAGTAACTGGATAAAAGAAAAGATGAAAATGGCACAGTGAGATCTTAAACCAAGCACTGCATTTGAAGGGTACCTTTTAAATTACTTCCCATCTCAAACTGAGGTCCAGTCCTGCAAGGTGCTGAATTCATTCTGCTCCCCTTTATCTTACAGGTGATTTAGGATACTGAGCCCCTTCCGGGGTGATGGAACATAATTTAGCCCTGATCCTGCAAACATGTAAGTAGCCCCATTAATATCATTGGGACTATGCATGTGAATAAAGTTAAGCAAGTGTTAGCAAAATTAAGGCCCAGTTCTGCAAACCCTCATGTGAACAGTCCCATGGGGCTATTGGAGTTCAGGTCCTTTGTAGGGACATATATTGACTGGATTGGAATGGCAGGTTACAATGGCCCTAAGAAAGTCATTCCTTTGAGGCTAATCGAAACTGAGAATGTTCAGCACCTTGCAGGACTGGACCCCTCAGTCTGGGACACAGGGAGGAAGGAGATGAAAAGGTACCCTGCAAGTGCAGCAGCAAGTTTTCACATTTCAGTTCATTTGCCATTGTCATTCTGCTAAATCGTAGATAATTGTGCTGGAAGGGAGACTTACAAAATAGACTGTAATAGACTGTAGTGGCTCCTTCAAAACTATTGCCCTTGACTGTGTAAAACATCTACCTTTTAAAAAGTGCCTAAATATTGATTTGTGGAAAAATGTGACCTCTTTTTCAGAGCCATTAATTACAGTTTATCAGGTAGCTAACCCACCCTTTCAGATATACACCTATAGCACAGAAAATTCACCTATCAAAACATGCATTTAACCAGGTAAAGAATAAATGGAATTATTCAAAATGTGTCTCTGTGATCCAAGATAGGTATTTCCCTGGGAGATGCAGTCATTCCTATCCTACACAAACCTGATCCAAAGCCCACTGAAGTCAAGACTCCTTCTGATGCTAGATCATTTAATTAAATCATTTAATTTTATCATTTTCCCTCAAAGTGCTTGTGCTTTTAAAAACAAAAAAAAGGACTTTTTTTAAAGGTTTAAATAACATTAAGGTTCTGTCTCAAACTGCTGAAAGGCAAGATTTTCAAAATCAAGTTTGATGGCATCATTAGCTCACACTTTGATACATCTGCCCTCCAGGTTGAAATCAAAGTGTCCTCTTTCACGTTGCAGTCTTGGTTTATGTTGGTTTGAGACAGGCTCTTTCTGTATTATTTGAACATCTATCTTAAATGTAATAATCTTTATCATGAACAAACTGTTGCTTGCTTATATTGCCAGATGTGTTACTTATTTCCTGTTATGTTGTTTGAAACATTGCTGTCAGCCCAGGTGCTGCTGTGACAGATGAGCACGTCACAAAATCCACTTCTGAGTTGGCATCTGTCCTTGTGGTCTGAGTAGAAGCTCCAGCGGTTGGCTGGGATGAGGGCGTTCACTCCCTCAGCTCAGGATGGAGGCAGTGTGAGGGCAGCCTGGCACATGCTGCTCATGCCATCCTAGTGTCAATGAGACTTCAATCTCTGGGGCATTCAATCTGGCAACTTTCTGAAGTATTAAATTTACTATGCTCTTCTTCAGAATAGTAGCAATATAGACCAAAAATTCAGCTGGACTTGTAAAGATACATGTTTATTTTGTTCTTTTCCTACTGAACAGTCTTCATTGACTCTACTTGGTTAAATATTGATTGTCACCTACATGTTCTTTGTCAGTGGTAACTACTCAAATAGGTCCAGTGTGTGCACCATCCATGCACCTGCACCATCCATGGCAGAACAACATGTATAATCCTACACGCGGTTCACAAGGGAAGTAATCATGATAGCCCCCCCCCTTTAATGGAAGAAGGATAGAATGGGTATACGACTCAAATGAATTTAATAGAAAATAAACTACAGTGCCAGTAAAACAAAAAGAGGTGCTCAGTGTAGCTAGCGGCAGTGTGGAAAGCTGGTTAATAAAGAGGTCAACCTTTTTTATGTCTCAGTAGAAGACAGTGGTGCAAACTGAATATGCCTGCATGTAAGGATTGGGCAGGGAAATGCAAGCTGTGGTGACCATTCTGTAGCTTAATAGCTTAGTATTTAGAAGCAAGAAGTTCAACCAAATGTGATCTCTGTTACATCCTGAAGTAGCTCCTCTTCCTTAAAATTCATGTTCTGTAACTGCCGGATTCTGACCATTAGCTGCAGTGATGTACCAAATGTTTTCTAGCATATCCCGTCGTGAGCTGAAATATAGGTGTTGTCAAATTTGTGTGTAAATACGACT
The DNA here is from genome assembly GCF_965152275.1 of Natator depressus. Classification (NCBI taxonomy): domain Eukaryota; kingdom Metazoa; phylum Chordata; order Testudines; family Cheloniidae; genus Natator; species Natator depressus. The sequence continues at coordinate 279,113,989 of NC_134234.1, forward strand.
CATAAATGATTTCTGAGAGATGTGATTTATTTTTCATATTTTTCAAAATGCATTCCATTTCAAATAAAGAGGTATCTATTGAAACGAACTGGTGCCATGTTGAAGGAACTATCCTTTGGGGCTGTAGCTTCTTAGCTTACAAATGTTTAAGGGGCTGATCTAGAGCCCACTAAAGTTAATGAAAGTCTTTCCATTGACTTCAATAGGCTCTAGAAGAGGCTTGTGGAGTTTTTTGAAAGACAACATGACTTCAAAACAACTGTTTACATAGAGCTTTCCTAAAAGAATGGCCAATTGAATTAACATTGTCATCCAGTTACTTTTCTACATACAGCACAGTTGTAAGGTGTTAGGTCTTGTAGCTTGTGCATCTTGTAGCTTGTGTGTGGATGGGCTGCTCTTTGATTTCAGTGGGGCTCCACCTGGCACAGGAGTCCACTCACATGCAACTGCACCTAGCTGCAAAAGGGGAGGGTTGAGATTTGTGTTGTCACACCTCCCCAGACTGTAATCTTTATCAGTGAGTGTGGGTAATCTCTATGTATGAGATAGAGAAGCTGGGGAAGAGTCTAAAGAACAGAATGAGATTTGCCTTGTTGCTCTTCCATCAGCATCTAAAAGCATCTGATGGAATTTCAAGCAACCTTTAAGTAGCCCAGAAAGGACACTTCAAACAGTCGGCGTATCCTCCGACAACAGCACTGGTTCCTTATATGTGGCAAGGAATGATGTGTGAAAAGAAAAATGTGCAACGGCTACTGTGGCTTTTCAAATCTCTGTGGAATGAAAGCTCTTCAGGTGTGTCGAGCTGCCTCGGTGAAGTTAAGCTGCGTTACAATGAACTTTGATATTTAGCACTGTCAGTTATATTAAGTTCAGTTGCACAATTCATTCTCTGGCTCTCTTGTCAGCATATATAATAACGCACATTTGCCAGTCTCTTTTATTTGTGAGTCACCAAAAATATCTGCTCTAATGTGTATTTCAAGAGATGTTTAGGCCAATATTTTCAACTGTAGGCACCTAAAGTGTAAGCACTTTGATCCATGAACAACTTTATTTTTAGAGGTGCTGAGTGCCCGCTTCTCCCTCGGAGCTGCTGGTGCTCAGCTACTTCTAAAAATCAGGCCACTTTTCATTAGGTATCTGTAGTTTTAGTCGCTTAAATGTTAAGCTCCTAAGGTTGAGAATGTTTCTCGCAGCTTTTAAAGGGTGACATCAGTTATTACCTTGTAATTGTAGCTTGAAAAATGTGTAAAGAAAAATATATAACAAAAAGGAATAGGAATACATAATAAAAGAAGAATTTTGAAAAGAAGCTCAATCTATTAGCTTGACAAAGAGAAGGTTAAGGGGTGACTTGTCACATTTGTCGCCCAGGTAGATACTTGTAAACTATTTGATACTGGGCTCTTCAGTATCTAATGGTCAAAGGTATAACAAGAGCCAATGGCTGGAAGTCGAAGCTAGACACATTGTTAACAACCAGGATTATTAACCATTAAAACAATTTACCAAGGGTTGCTCGTGGTGAATTTTCCATCTCTAGCAATTTTTAAAGCAAGATTGGCTGTTTTTCTAAAAGATCTGCTCTGGTTCAAACAGGAATTATTTTGGGGAAGTCCTATGGCCTGGGTCATGCAGAAGGTCAGACTAGATGATCCCAGCAATTCCTTCTGGCCTTAAAATCTATGAATTATTTGTCATTTTCAGTGTTTCCACTAAAGATGACATTAACCTCTGTGTGTAGGGCACCATTTACAAGATCTATGCCCACTTGAGTCCTATGTAAGTCCTATAGTGCTTCCTCAAGTCTGACTTCAGTGGTAGATAGGCCTTGTGTGGGCATTGTGCACAGAAGTGAAGTTCATCCTAGATGAACTGGGCTGTTGTCTTCCTCCGCAGGGGCAATCATTTTAATAATGCCTTCCAGAGAGAGTTTACTTTGATGTAAAGTAAGATGGAAAGAACACTATATAAAAACATTAGGAATCATTGCAATATGTAAAGGTAGGATTTATCAGCCTGATCTGAAACCCACTGAACTCAATGGGAATCTTTCCATTGACTAAAATAGACTTTGGCTCAGGCCCTGTAAGCAGACTTTTGGTGTTGTGCATAAATGCATATATGCATTTAATTCTTTTTGTTTGTGTGTTTTTTGTTTTGGTTGGTTTAATTCCTTTGTGTGAACTTAAATTATTAAACCAGCTCTTAAATTCAGTCATTTTCTAAATGACTGAATTTAGAACAGTGACACTTTGATTCCTAAATGCTTTCACTATCACTTTGCCATCGTTGTGAAAATCATGGCTTCCCTTTTTTAAAACAGGACACTTTCCCCATGATTTATTCGTTTGCAGTTAGGTGCTGTGATGAGAATAACTTTAATTATTCTGGGTTGTTAGTTTCAATTTCTACAGTAAAACTTGGGCAAAGGTAACTGGAACATGAAATGACTCATGTTGTTTTCTAAGTATAAAGGACCTTGTCAAAACGTAGCTAAACCGTCTTTTCACTGACACTCTTTTAATAGCATCAAGAGTAATAAGAAGTGACACCTGGGCTCTTCAAAGCAATGTTATTTAACAGTTATAAAAAATGTGGGGGGCCGGCGGAGGGGTTTTGTTTTTTTAATAAGTTTCTACCCACTGATTTCATTTAGTGGTTTTGGATTGTGAAATCTAGACATGTTACCAGCCAACTCCCAAGTTTGCTATGCTCACAGCACTGCTTTCTTCTTATGAGGGTGGAAAACCTGAGAACTAAAGACTAAGGAACTGGATCCTGCAAAGAGCTGAGTACCCTTGAGACCTACTTACTTTGAAGATGGTTGAGGATGCTCAGCACCTCACACGAGTACTCGGCAACCTGCAGGATCTTGCCCTAATTTTGCATTCTGAATTTACAAAGGAAATACCTGAATGATGTGTCAGGGTGGCAACATTTCATAAACGAGTGCTAGTGCAAGGAAATCACGTTGCCAGATATAATGCTCTTGAGGTACCTATACCATATGTATGCCCTGGCTTGATTGCCACACTTCTAAATTGTTGTTAGAAGACTTGGTAATAAAACCTAAGAAAGATGGTACTCCTCTATATAGTTAAAAAAGAAAAAATCAAACCCAATCAGAATCATTTATTCCTCAATAGACAAATCACAGCCACTTTAAAAAGACCAATTGTATATACTTTCAAATCATTCTGATACATACTCTACTAGTGATATCCAGAGATTGGCAGGATATGTCTGTTTGGATATTACTTCGATGATTTAGCTTTTGTTTAAAATGTACTATGACAACACTGAATCTCTACATAAACAAAACAATTTGTATTGACCCTACTTTGCCATTTTATCTTGCAATAGCTAATTTAATCTCGTATTGATGATGACACTAGTTAATATATATGGAATGACTAACCACTACAGTGAAACATACAGTACTTTGTGGTTTGTATGTAAAGGAGCCAACATTACAACACATTTTGGCATAGTCCATTCCCAGTTTACAGCAAGATGAGGAAATCACTACCATTGTATTAAAAGTCTTGGCACTGTTCTGTAAATATTGCTGGTATAGATGACTAGCCACATGTTTTCGATCATCACTTATTATAGTCAAATGTTGGGTCAGGTTATGTGTAAGATGGGATCATCAAACTGATCGTCGTTATTTTTTTTTTTTCCTGTGCCATATGTGACTGAACAGCCCAGGTTTTTTTCCCCCATTAGCATCTATTGCAATTTGTGAAGATAAAATGCATTGTCTAATAAAAACAATGGTTCTAGAATTCTTTGAATCAAAGACCAGAAACAGATTAAAGGGCTGATCTGAAGCTGATTAAGGGAAAGACTCCCATTTCCATCACTAGGTTTTAGCCCTGTGTATAATTCTTACAGGAGTGCCTTCTGTGCAAAGCCCTCATTCCATGTGTTTAGAGTATCACAATTTTACAGGTGAGGAAGCTTGGATGCAGAGCGTTTGTCACTTGCCCAAGGCCTCCCAGGAGTTGCCTATGTGGCAGAGGCAGGACTAGATCCCAGATCTGCTGGATACCCTGTGTTGAGCCTCTAATATCAGGTATCCTTCCTCTCCAGTCCTGGTGAATAAAATCATCTCTTTAACCGGAGAACAGGCATAGCACATGCAGCAATGCATGCTTCCTTACCCATGTGCTGCCATCCACAGAGATGGAGTAGTTCATTCTCTATGCTTGTCAATGGACTGTTCCTTAGGCCATATTGAAGTCAGTTGAAAGACTCCCACTAACATCAAAGGTCTTTAGTTTGGGTCCGAACTAACGTGACTTTCTGCCACTTAGGTACCAGATATGAAATAGTTTGTGGCACAGATACTTGTCTGTTAGAAACTGGAGGGTGATAAGACTCAGAACAAGCATCAGAGGGCTTTAGGTTATGAAGTCAGCATCTGGTTATTACCAACACTAGCCACTGTCCGACCAGTGAGCTAGAGGTGAAAGGGCCTGTAGATGATTACCAGTTTCCTGAGTGATTAAAGTTCCTCCATTTACTTCATATTCCAAAGATAAGTAGAGGTTATGAGCAGCATAATAATTTAAAATGATTATTCAGGTACAAATCCGATCCTAACCTTGCTTTTCCAGTCATAGAACTGATTGAACTAACTAAGAAGAAAATAGTTAAATAATAAAGATGGAATATTTTCCATATTTGTTTTGTTTACACACCCACCAGACAAAATTTGTCCAATTTGCTTTGAGCTATAAATTAAAAATATTGAGCTGAATTAATTTTGATGGAAACATTCATTACAAGTCTTCTCTCCACCCCCAGAAACAGTTGATAGAAACATAAGGTTAGAGTAGCTCACAGACAACAGGTTTATCTTAATCCACTGCAGAACATTAATGGAATTCTGCAAGGCTAGCTTGTCTGCTTTTGCAAACAGCCCCTTAAATTGTTTGCAGAGTTGAAAAATATTTCAGACTCTCTCGTGTGCCTGAAGTTACTCCAATGTGCAGATGACCTTCCTAGAAGCATTTTGGGGGGTGGGGGGAGGCGACATATAAAATAAGATGAACATAATAAAAATTATTCTTGAGAAAACCTTAAAGGAAAAGTTAAACTTTTGTCTGCTTTTTAGCAGAATTGTATTAGCAAATCATGAAATGATGTCTTGAAACATAAATGCTCATAGTAGTCTGTTGTCTCATTTTATCATGGATTGTTAACATTTCCTGTTTCACTAAGTTATGTTTCCCTGATATTCATTCCTAGTGCTTGGCTCTTTAACAAAGTCACCACTCTTGTCACAAGACAGTGGGTTGCATGCTTGTCCTTTATATAAGTGATGACTGAAAGATCAGCAATAGGGAAGTAATGCTGACAGCCTCGGTCTTTGACAGCAGATTGTCAGCATTCTTAACCAGGGCAGTGAGAGAGCCTGGGAAAAGTCTGGTATTTGTATGGGGTTCGCTAAAGAAAACTGTCCATTTGGAGCACAAGAAAATACAGAAGGAAGGTGTGCTAATCAGTTTCCAAGTTGGAGATTGAATCATAAACATGAAGTATGTATTAATGACATGGCAGAGCTAAAAAGTAATCATTTTCACAGACCACAAGCTGAAGAGTTAGTAAATATGAGACAGAGATATCTGATGGTTGGCAGTGTTATAATACATACATTTATTTTCATGAGTCAGAGAAGGGCTAATAACTTGTAAGAGAGGAGGGGAAGGGCTCAGTTTATTTTACAGTGTATGCACTTGAATTAAGATGCCGTCACTGGTGGATCCCTGTTCAAATCTCTTCTCCCCCTCAGTCAGAGGGGGGACCTGAACCAGGGCTCTCCTGTATCCCAGGTGAGCGCCCCAATCACTGGGCTAAAAGTTATGAGCGAGGGCCTCCTCCTCCCCACAGACATTCTTGTGTAAGCTCACCTATAGGGGCCTGATCCAGTAGGTGAACTCTGAACACACTTACAGGGTTGGACCCTGCAGACGAGTTATGTGGAGGAATGCTATCATCCCCCAGCTCAAGCATTACACTGGGGCTTAGGCACTCAGATGCCTAGAGAGAGGCAGTGATGCACGTGTCTAGTGGTTGAATCATAGGCACTTAGGGAACTTTTAACCTGGAAATTTATGTGCTGAGCGAGTTGAGAAGCCTACGTGGTTCAGTGGCAGCTGAGTGGGGGGCTTTGTGCATCCCACAGGGGCCTGTATCTGGGACTTAGGTGTCTAAAGTGACAGTTAGGCTCCTGAGTCCTTTTGTGAATCTAGCCCTTTGTCCGTATTTACACACTTTCAAATGTTTTGTTGCCTTCTACCTTTAGCTTTCCCTCAGAATGGCCTGAATCAAAATGGTTAATTTTCCTAACTAAATACCATTATTGTAAGGATTTTTAATCATCAACATCTGATATATACTCATTAAGATTAGCTAGGAACCTCAAATCTAGCAAAATTATTATTATTATTTTATTATTTGTATGGGGTAAATAATTCAGTCTCCCCCCAGATTTGGATGTGTCTTGTTTTCTTCCTCCCTCCTCTATCCCTACTCTCTCTGAGCTGAACACACAAGGTACAGGGAGATGTCTGTAATACATAATGCTAACTGCTGTTCCTGAGCTCTCTTCTTGTGTGCTGCATTGATGAGCTTAGAGTCTCAGAAAGAAATGGTGCATTTTGATTGCCCTCAGGTATGCTGTGTGTTAGGTTTGCCCTTGAAAAATGAAACTTCAGCACAGCTGGGGCTTGCTCTTAATTCAGCGGTCACGTTTTCGGCTGGGGTAGAGAGTGGAACTGTCACCTTGCTTAGGGTTGGGAGGTGTTGAAGTTGGCTTAGAATCAGTGCTTAATTTGTGCCAGGGTTGGCCAGGGCTGAGTCCCGGCACCTCTGGGCTTGATGCATCAATGAATGTAAAAAAATTGCTTGAGCCCTGGCACCTCTTTCATTACAAATTAAGTGCTGCTTAGAATAGTCTTTTGGCATCTCCTCCTCTTAGGGAAGACGTTCCTGAGCCTTTATAACTACACTGTCTTTTGAAAGAAGAATCAAAAACCTGCATCAAGTGATTCTGGTGGAGGTAAAAATCCTACAATGACAAATATGTGCTAGTCTCCCTCAGGGGTGGCCTATTTTCCACATCTGTATGCGAGAGTTATTTAAAAGCTTTTACAAATACTAAAGAGACTGGATCACTCTTCCCTTCTCATAGCTGCAAATGTGCTTCCTAAGTGCTTTTGATGAAGGTATAATCCATTTTGCATTTACAGCCGTCATATTCATTCTTCATTTTAACAGTGATGGCCATAGGCAACAGTAAATTAGGGGAAACTTAAAAGCAAGGAAGATTTTCAAAGCACTGTTTATTTGTTATGTGGCACTTTCAAGAGTTCCTCTAATCTTGTGCCTTATTCTTGCCTTTCTTTAACCTCTTGTTTTATGCATCAGTAGCACAAGGTTCAGAAGGTGCATGATCCAAAGCCCATTGAAATCACTGGGAGTCAAGATCTCGACGCATAAGATTTGGGGTACATTTTGGTAAGAAAATGCTGTTATAAGCCATACTATTCAGCAGTATATTTAGGGTACATTTATATACCCAGCTCGGCGGGTAGTGATCGATCTATCGGGGATCGATTTATTGCATCTCGTCTAGACGCGATAAATCGATCCCCGAATCGATGCCTGTACTCCACCTCGGCAGGAGGAGTAAGCAGAGTTGACGGGGGAGCCGCTGCGGTTGACTCGCCGCCGTGAGGACAACCAGGTAACTCGAACTAAGATACTTTGACTTCAGCTACGCGAATAGTATAGCGGAAGTTGCGTATCTTAGTTTGAACCCCCATCCTAGTGTAGCCCAGGCCGTAGATATAGCGAAATACAGGATTGGGTGCAGCAGGAATAAGGGCCCTGATTCATCAAGGTACTTACGTGTATGGCCTTACTTTAAGCATGCAAGTACTTCCTTTGAAGCCAGTAGGATTATATGTATATATCATGCTGAATCAGGGCCATGGAATCATACATACACAGATCACATGTGCTGAGGCACAAGGAGAATGGCTGCTTCCAGAACCCAGGAGCTAGCCATATAACATCAAAAAGCCACATTAGCAATTTATTGCTGTTGTTTTCCAGGAGTTTACCTAATGATTTAGCTGTAAGCCAGTCTGACTTTTGTGGGGGGTGTAATAACTATGCTGTTCTGATTGCTTCTCAGTCTAAACCATCACACTGTATCTTAGACATATGCAATAATTAATATAAACAGTGAATGGGCTGGAAGGAAACAACAAAATAAAGTATTGCTCAAAGGGATCAGTCTAATATATACATTTCTAAATATTATTGTCTCTTTGTAGTACAATAAATCGTACTCAGAGGGTTGTCTGAAAGAGCAGTTTGTGCTGTGTGGGCCATCTGGTTTCCCAGTGCCACTCATAATTTGCAGTAATCTGATGTGTAATTATTTTATAACTATATTGCAGCATCTAACAGGTCACATGAAGCTGTGTAATATATAATAAGTGATAGGCAAAGATTATTTTAGTCTGTACAGTCTTCCTAGTAACTAATCTATTAGTCTGCCAGAAATATTCAGCCCCCAAGAGAGATTTTAGCCATGGTGGGTCTGTTGCAGCTCACAAAAAAGGGAATGGAGTTTCTTATCTGAACAAGTTCAAATTTGAAAATAATAAAGATTTGGGGATCAATGCAGTTTTAGATTAGTGCTGAGGTTTAAGCCATATATAAAAATATATACAGTGTGTGTGTGCAAATATGCATGTGCATGTGTGCACACACACACACAAAATAGAAGCGCCTGCTGATTAAACCATTTTGAAGATCTTGCTGAAAATGACTTGATGGGGCCCATAAATCTCCTCAATATAAATGTGCTTGGCAAATCCCTCTGTGGGTTAAAAAGTACTGTCTTAAAGGTAAACCAGAAGCGGAGGATAATGCCAGTGAGAAGGCCACAAATACTAGTTCCTTTAACATTTTATGGAAATCACACCCTATTTGGCAGCTTAGATTTTTCTGTTCATACTCGTTTACACAGGGCAACCCTATTTCCTGTGCTCATTTAACTAAGAAGTGTTCAGGTCTCTGAGGAAAAAAAGTTTGGTATAGCCTCTGTGTGCTGTTTTCTGTGTGAAATTTTTCAGATACGGTGACAAATGTTTAAATTATTTCTGGAATGTAGAATGCCTTGTTGTTACAGATGGCTACAGATAAACATCCCCTTCAACCCTCTGTCAAAAGATGCAGGTAGTTTAGTTATGTTGAGTCATGGTGCAAATGAATCCAGACAGCACAGGTAAATGGCCACTCTAGATGCCCCATTGGGGCAGCTGAACCAAAGGCAGAAAAGAGGCTGTCATCAGTTTCACTGCTGGAGGAATTAAAAACTCTCCTGTGTTCTTTCACTGAGTTCTTCCATCCTCCAGTTTCACACAAAGGTTTTTAAGAGTGTGGGAATTCCCCTTAGCAGTTTAGTGTTTGTGAGTATAAGGCTGAGGAGGCTGAAGACACCCATTGCTCTGAATCATAGAATCATAGAATATCAGGTTTGGAAGGGACCTCAGGAGGTCATCTAGTCCAACCCCCTGCTCAAAGCAGGACCAATCCCCAACTAAATCATCCCAGCCAGGCTTTGTCAAGCCTGACCTTAAAAGCTTCTAAGGAAGGAGATTCCACCACCTCCCTAGGTAACCCATTCCAGTGTTTCACCACCCTCCTAGTGAAAAAGTTTTTCCCAATATCCAACCTAAACCTCCCCCACTGCAACTTGAGACCATTACTCCTTGTTCTGTCATCTGCTACCACTGAGAACAGTCTAGACCCATCCTCTTTGGAACCCCCTTTCAGGTAGTTGAAAGCAGCTATCAAATCCCCCCTCATTCTTCTCTTCTGCAGACTAAACAATCCCAGTTCTCTCAGCCTCTCCTCATAACTCATGTGTTCCAGTCCCCTAATCATTTTTGTTGCCCTCTGCTGGACGTTTTCCAATTTTTCCACATCCTTCTTGTAGTGTGGGGCCCAAAACCGGACACAGTACTCCAGATGAGGCCTCATCAATGTCGAATAGAGGGGAACGATCACGTCCCTCGATCTGCTGGCAATGCCCCTACTTATACATCCCAAAATGCCATTGGCCTTCTTGGCAACAACGGCACACTGGCATCCTTAGTAATAGCCATGTGGCATCCTTAGTAATCTGATCTCCTACTCCAGCAGGCCATCTAAGGGGGAAGGACACTCTATCTGTTAACAGGACAACATAAATGTTTCCTTTGCCATATATGTCTTCCTTATTATAGTCCAGCAGCATATGGAGCATTTCAGTTCTGTGTGCTGGGAGTGGTGCATTTGTCAAATGGCTTAAGAAATACCGTGACTCCAGATGGTCTGACTATTCATTCTGAGGCTGTAGAAGCTCTGGTCCTCTCCCTCCCACTTGCTATTAATATAATTAGATCCGGTGTTAGTGTGAGAGGGAGCCTGCCTAAAGGACATCAAAACAAACTATAGAAATTACTTGGTCTCTCAGTCCTGCTTTCATTGGTTTAATTCCACTGACTTCAGTGGAGTTACTCCTGATTTACACCAGTAAAGTGAAAGGACAATTGGGCCCATTGTATTCGGAGTTGAACCAATTCACAGTTGCTGGCATTCTAATTACCACTGGGACACTATATAGAATGACAGTCATTTTCAAACTACAGTAAGGTGTCTTGCTCTTTCTGCTGAACATCTCAGAACAAATAGAGGAGGATTTTACTACAGAATGCCATCAGCTGTTTAATAGCAACCAGCCCACAAATGTGGGATTTATAACCTCAGAAGAACAAAATCTAAAAGAATCCTGAAAGGATTTAATACATACATTTTTCTGGTACTGACCTTATGTTTGAATGTTTCTATATTTTAATCATAGAATATTTCCTATGCTTTGGAGAGAACTAGATTAAATGAATAAACCCTTCCAGATATTTAGGAGGGGCAGCCAAAGAAAGCTAATTGGGAATTCAAGAAAATACAGATTAAGTCAATGGCAAAACTCCATTGAATTCAATGGGGCAAGGATTTCACCCTAAGTATTAATTTCATTTTGCAATTTGTGATACAGTACGTTCTCAGCCTGTATAAAAAATACATTGTTATTTCAGATTTCTACTGTTAAATCTAATTTCATGGAACAGAAGAAAAACGGAGAATGTAATGGGGGACTTTCCTGTGCTGTGTAATTGAAACCTTTTCTGTTCAGATAAAAGGTATTTAATTTTGTTAAGAAAATGTCTAGACAGATGCAGAGAGCTGTATCTTCTCAGTCAAAATTGTACATTTCACTTTGTGCCCTGGAAAGTGTCTTTTAAAGTCTGTACCTTGCTATGTAGATTTGGTTTTTTATCTGAAAGCTGATTAGAGCTTATTTCATTAAGCCATTTTCTTTTTGGCTTTCCTTAAGTGAGAGACTTAAAGCTAACCAACACGCACACGGTCATTGGTCAATTGTAGAGCAAGACCCAGTTGCTTGATAGAAAGGACTGGGTTTTAAGTCTATTTGGTCTCCTGTTAGAACTTCTGAGTTCTGTCAGCAAGACGTGCAGGAGTGCTAGGCACCAAAATAAGTGGTCAGATTTTCGAAAGCTCAGCCTCTGACACGATGAGTTTTTTGGAATATCTGGTCATATATGTCACCCTGGAAGCTGTCTGAAGCTCAGCACTTTTTAAAATCTGGCTCTTGTTTTGGTGCCTACAAGTGGGAGCTGATTTAAAAATCTGTCTGCAGCTGTGTGTGCTGAGTACTTGAAAATCTAGACCTACATTGTTGTTCAGACAGCACCCGCACAACGAGTTGCATTTTCCCAGTCTTCTGTACACACTCAAAATTGGCTTCTGATAATAAAATAGACACATGGCATGATTTAATAATTTATGAGCAATCTTTTCCATTATTCATGGCCTGCAATACTAACAGGCTTTTTCCTCTTTTAAAAGGCAACATAACCTGCTGCTCATATGAGTTTCCTGCCACATCACTGACAAACAATAGTAGTAACAACATGCAGCAGCTTCAGATAAGCTTTATTATAAGGGGAACATTTGTGGTGGAATGTACACTATGCAAAGACTGAGCCATATTGCTCCCATTAAAGTTAAATCTGTGCAAATCCCGATACACCATTCCCCCACCGATCCCTGCTAAACATGCACTTATAATAATGGCAGTCACCGCCATGCACCTCAGTCTGTCACATACCTTTGTCCCAGCTCATGGATGCATTCTTTGCTTTCATGTTGTAGAAATTAAAGACACCTGTGGAGCAAGACTTGTGCTGAGGAAAACCGTAGGAATGCCCTGCTCCTCATGCCTTTTGAAAAAGCATTTATTAGTCTTCTGAATATTACCCAGAAATGGGCCTATCAATAGGGGTTGGATCCACACGTGGGATTCCTCAGTGTCCACTACATGGCATGAAATGATTCTGCATCCTAGCAGAACATGCCCCTTCGACCTCGTTTCTCAGTGCACATGAAACATGTCAATGCAGTTAAGAGGAAAGCGAGAGTTCTGCCCTGGCAAAGTGTACAGTCAGACTCTGTGTGTGGGAATTTAATTCTATAATACAATGTGGGGGCATCGGAATCTATAATGTACTGACATCAGAGCCACTGTCACCTGGTGCTGTACTGAATAAAGGGGAAGAAATTATACTAAAACTTTAGTCCATTGGATATTATTCCCAGCCAGCCTGCTCATGCAGTTTGCCCAGCATGCTAGCTTTCCAGGAGCCATCCTTAAAATGTGATGCCTGGCTCCTCTTGTCAACTCCAGAGCAGAATAAAACCAGCCAACAGGCTCCTAACAAGTTCTTTCTCCATGCATCTTGGTAATTATGCTTTCTGTTCCTTTCACAGCCTACACCCTCTCTTTGGGCTCATTTATACGGGAATAAATCTTAGGTACCTCCTGTGATGCTGGTAGACCAAGTACCAGCTCTTGCCAAGGCAGTAGGCATCAGCTGAGCAGAGATAAATTCATAGCTGGAAACCAGACCAGCTCGCCTGTATGTTAGTATTGTTCAAGATAGGACTTGTAAGGATGTGATTAGTGTTTAGACTTTATAAATTCTTGTAAATTGCTGCATGCATTATTCTTATGTGTAATGTTTGTATTCCCTGTTATAAGAAAATATGTAAGTTTTGCTTTCTAAGTGTAAAAATGCCTGCTCTGATCTTGTGAACTCAGACAGGAGGAGTGGCTCACCTAGCCCATCAAGAAGGATTATCAAAACTAAGTGGGCCATTGTGAAACATCATGATACAAAGAGTGGGCTAGGCCCTCTCACAGCGGTAGAGGTGCTATGTGCAAGGAAGATTGTCCCATCAACTTGAATCCCGGAAGAAGGAAATAAAGATAGCTGACATGAAAATTCCTCATCTCTTTGCTGTTTGGACTCTTGCAGGGCTGGAGATAGGAAACAAAAGCAGAGATTCCCTGGGTTAGCCCTAAAAGTCACTAATTGCTGACAGATTACTACATCTCTTTCACCTTTTGGAATCATAGACTGTAAGGTTTCAGAGTAACAGCCGTGTTAGTCTGTATTCACAAAAAGAAAAGGAGTACTTGTGGCACCTTAGAGACTAACCAATTTATTTGAGCATAAGCTTTCGTGAGCTACAGCTCACTTCATCGGATGCATACTGTGGAAAATACAGAAGATGTTTTTATACACACAAATCATGAAAAAATGGGTGTTTATCACTACAAAAGGTTTTCTCTCCCCCACCCCACTCTCCTGCTGGTAATAGCTTATGTAAAGTGATCACTCTCCTTACAATGTGTATGATAATCAAGGTGGGCCATTTCCAGCACAAATCCAGGTTTTCTCCCCCCGCCCCCCACAACCCCCCCAAACAAACCCACTCTCCTGTTGGTAATAGCTTATCTAAAGTGATCACTCTCCTTACAATGTGTATGATAATCAAGGTGGGCCATTTCCAGCACAAATCCAGGGTTTAACAAGAACGTCTGAGGAACGGGGCGGGCGGTTAGGAAAACAAGGGGAAATAGGTTACCTTGCATAATGACTTAGCCACTCCCAGTCTCTATTCAAGCCTAAGTTAATTGTATCCAATTTGCAAATGAATTCCAATTCAGCAGTCTCTCGCTGGTGTCTGGATTTGAAGTTTTTCTGTTGTAATATCGCAACTTTCATGTCTGTAATCGCGTGACCAGAGAGAGTGAAGTGTTCTCTGACTGCTTTATGAATGTTATAATTCTTGACACCTGATTTGTGTCCATTTATTCTTTTATGTAGAGACTGTCCAGTTTGACCAATGTACATGGCAGAGGGGCATTGCTGGCACATGATGGCATATATCACATTGGTAGATGTGCAGGTGAACGAGCCTCTGGTAGTGTGGCTGATGTTATTAGGCCCTGTGATGGTGTCCCCTGAATAGATATGTGGGCACAGTTGGCAACGGGCTTTGTTGCAAGGATAGGTTCCTGGGTTAGTGGTTCTGTTGTGTGGTATGTGGTTGCTGGTGAGTATTCGCTTCAGGTTGGGGGGCTGTCTGTAGGCAAGGACTGGCCTGTCTCCCAAGATTTGTGAGAGTGTTGGGTCATCCTTCACGATAGGTTGTAGATCCTTGATAATGCGTTGGAGGGGTTTAGTTGGGGGCTGAAGGTGACGGCTAATGGCGTTCTGTTATTTTCTTTGTTAGGCCTGTCCTGTAGTAGGTGATTCTGGGAACTCTTCTGGCTCTATTAATCTGTTTCTTCACTTCCGCAGGTGGGTATTGTAGTTGTAAGAATGCTTGATAGAGATCTTGTAGGTGTTTGTCTCTGTCTGAGGGGTTGGAGCAAATGCGGTTGCTTGGTCGCAGAGCTTGGCTGTAGACAATGGATCGTGTGGTGTGGTCAGGGTGAAAGCTGGAGGCATGTAGGTAGGAATAGCGGTCAGTAGGTTTCCGGTATAGGGTGGTGTTTATGTGACCATCGTTTATTAGCACTGTAGTGTCCAGGAAGTGGATTTCTTGTGTGGACTGGACCAGGCTGAGGTTGATGGTGGGATGGAATTGTTGAAATCATGGTGGAATTCCTCAAGAGCTTCTTTTCCATGGGTCCAGATGATGAAAATGTCATCAATATAGCGCAAGTAGAGTAGGGGCATTAGGGGATGAGAGCTGAGGAAGCGTTGTTCTAAGTCAGCCATAAAAATGTTGGCATACTGTGGGGTCATGCGGGTAACCATAGCAGTGCCGCTGATAGACTGTAAGTCATTTGTAATATATGTTGCCTGCTTTAACCCGTAAATAACTCACTCATTTCTTTTTCCTAGTTAATAAACCTTTAGTTAGTTTATTACGGGACTGGCTACGAGCATTGTCATTAGTAAGAGATCTGAGGTACAAGTTGATCTGGGTAAGTGACTGGTCTCTTGGGCCTGGGAGCAACCTGAATATTTTGTGATCTTGCGTGTAAGTGACCATTTATTACTAAGTCCAGCTAGCCTCTCCAAGATTGACTGGAGAGTCTGAGGGGACTGTCTGTGACTCTATGGTAAGACTGTTATAATGTTTCAGGAATTCACATTTGTTACTGGGTTGATGAAATCTAATTACAGAACATGCAGCCAGTTTGGGGTGTCTGCCCTGCTTTTTGACAGTCTGCCCTCAGGCTGGCCCTCACGGTTGGGAACCACTGAGACAGAATGACACCTCCACTGAAGTTAGCGATTACTTTGCTCTCAATGGGACTAAGAGCAGAACAGTGCTCTTTAGCAGCCTCCACGCCACCTTTTCTCCTTCCCTCACAACCTTACGCTCAGCTCCAAGATCTAGATTTCCACTTAAAACCTCTCTTCCCTTCCACTGGGCTGATCTGTCTTCTCTAGTGTCCTCGCTCTGATACCTGACTGCATCCCTTACCCATGCTACAGCATTTTCCAGCTGCAACCCTTCTCTGCACCACTACTTACTGTTCCATGAATGCCCTTGGCAATGCCGTCCAGTGCTACTTCTTCCCCCACTGCCGCTCCCATCCACAGCAATCTGTCCAGATTTCTGATAGGAAGGAGGATTGAGCATCCTCCTTGCCATGAGTCACGAGGCCAAATTCACAGATATCTCTAGAGCAGTGGTTCTCAAACTTTTGTATTGGTGACACCTTTCACACAGCAAGCCTCTGAGTGTGACCCCCCTCCTTATTTTTATATTTAGCACTATTATAAATTCTGGAGGCAAAGTGGGACTTGGGGGTGGAGGCTGACAGCTTGCGACCCCCCATGTAATAACCTCATGACCCCTGAGGGGTCACGACCCTCAGTTTGAGAACCCCTGTTCTAGAGGGAGTGTGGTGAAAAAAAATTACATCTTTTTTTCCATCCCCCTTCATTGTGTGTATTGCATAGATTTTATCGGTTAGGAGGACCCAACTGGCTGCAATGGGAATTAAACCTTTGTAACAGAGGGCAGAACTGAGTTCAGTAGGTGGATGTGACTTTCACATACACGCTCCTGACACACCACCTCTGAATCTGGCTCAGAATTTTGAAGCTAGGTGTTTCATAGAACAGATACCTTTGCAGGTTTAAGTTGTGTTTAGAGATGGACTTAGACCAAAGACCCACTCCTAAACAGTGCCAAGCTTTGGATGGGTGGTTCAGAAAATGAACCCAGATCCAGATTTTACAGCGGGCCCCTACCTCTATAATGGGCTGAATAAAATTCTCAGTTACAAAGAAAGACTTCTGAAAAATGAGGTATCTAAAATGCATGTCTAGATCTATATACAAGTAGGTGGACAGACAGTCTAGCTGGTCAGTAGTTGCAAACCTTAATAAGGGGGTTAGCATGGTTTGTCTTTACCATCATTCACTGCAGCAGCAGCAGGTCACATGAAGTGCTTGCTCACTAGTTTTCTGTGACATTCCTGCCTGCTTAATGAGGTGTTTCTGATTATGGTTTTATTGGGCATGCTATGCATCCCTGGAAATTCTTCTCTTGTGTGGTGGCGATTAAATTCAGCATCAGATGGGGAAGGAGGAGAAATATGATTACCGCTGCTATTGCTCTGGGGTCTTCTAGTGTTTTGATTACCTGAGTTTTGAGACCCAGATACATACTTGGGATGTTAAACTGTAAACCATTCATGAGAGATCCTATTGGAAATGATACTTAATCTATTATTTGTTGGTTGATGGAGACTAGCCTTCTAATGGGGATCAAGAGTCAATATGATGGATAGCAAAAATGTAGTCCAAATTTGGAGTGTGGTGCAATCAATTCTTCTACGTACCCCACAGTTGACCTGATCTTTAATACAGGGATTCAGCCTCCATTTGGATCTGAGAGGAAAAGTTCTACTGAGCCTCTCAGCCCAGTAGCACCACTTTTGGTGCAAGTGCCTTGCTTTGCGCCTCTGCTGCCATTTGGAGCTCCCTATATCTCTGCACTTCTTTGCGTCTCCTGCTCCTCAAGTCTCAACTCAAAACCTATTTCCACCTCTTTTGGTTTCTCTCTCACTTTATTACTCTTCCTTTAATCGTCTATCTGTATGACTTAGCTCTGCAAAGCATTCTGGGATGTAGCTTGCAGAAAAAACACTATGCAAAATGTATTATTCCTTTGTATTAAAGACAAGGGCAGCTGCAAGCCACTCAGTTTTGTGCAAAGATTTCCTATGTCCCTAAGGATCCTGACAACAAATTGCTGATTTAACCATCATTTGTGCAAACTTTGGGCACCCTTACTATAAAGCATGGTTTTAAAAACCAACCAAACCAATCTGATTTGGTTGGCTCCCCTGTTTTCATATTTTTGACTGTGTAACGTTTCGTTAGCAATAATAGCTCGTGGTGTACACACATCACTCTGTAAGATCAGAACTGGCCCGCTTGTTACACCTCATGTGTATTTCAGAATTTGGGAGAAGGAGAAAAGAGGAGATATCAGTAACTCTAACTGGTTTAGCCATAGAGGAGATTTCTTGCCCTTGCTTCATCCTGAAGGTCAATACAGAGCCTCTCTAGAGGGAAAAGGATTTCAGGATTTAGGGCCCAATACAGCAAAGAACTTAAACACGTATTTAACTCTAAGTCTGTAAGTAGTGCATGTGCTTAAAGTTAAGCACATGCTTAGGTGCTTTGTTGCATCTGAAGCCTTGCAAGGAGAATATGGAAGGAGATATAATGATGTCATTAAGCTCTGTCTACCTCATCCTTCGGCATCCATGAATGTCAATAGACGTGTGAAGTATTATTGCTGTGATGGATGGCCTCCTGTGGTAGCGAATTCCCTTGGTTGACTGTACCTTACTTCCTTTTAACTTCATCAGGGAAGATGTATAGCCTTGTTATGTATGGTGTTAGGCAAAAGAATCAAAAGAAAGGATGGTTCAATTTGTACCCTTGGAGGATAACTATCACACGCTGGGGTGTAAACTGTGCAGCCTACTTGTCAGACTAGGAGTCTTGCCTAGTGGTCAGAGCAGAATCAGCGGGCAGAATCGGAGGCATAGTCTGGAGACAAGCCAATGGGCAGAGCCAGGAGTCAGAACAGAATCACAAGGCAGAGCCACCGTTGTGGTCAAGAGACAAGCCAGTGAGTTACGAAGCAGGAGTTCAGAGGTCGGCAGGGACCAGGCAGGCTGGAGAGAAGTAGGCAAGGGCTGGACAGGAAGTGGGTCTGGCACAGCTCCGGGGTATGGAACACATTGGGCAGCCATAGTGCTGCTGTTGGTGATCTGTTACCTCTTCTGACCTATCAGAGAGCACAGTCACTTAATGAGGGTTTATTG
This sequence comes from Natator depressus, assembly GCF_965152275.1. Lineage (NCBI taxonomy): Eukaryota > Metazoa > Chordata > Testudines > Cheloniidae > Natator > Natator depressus. The sequence goes on from NC_134234.1 coordinate 279,132,800, forward strand.
GGCCCAGCTGAGCTCATAGGGTTGCTAGGCAACTGAGCGGGGGCAGCTGTGTTCCTGCCAATATCTCTGTAATCTCTTCTCCTTCCAGGCTAAAGAGTCTGTTTTTACCAGTATCCCCCCAAATCAGTGAATTTTACTAATGTGCCCCATGTTACAGCAAACATCAGGCCCACAATTCCCATGGGGTCTTCAGCAGTCGTTGTAAGCCTCTGGTTTGTCTAGTTGTGATTGCCATGGCTCCAGTTCTGTTAGTGCTGATATGTGTGGTTCACTTTGCGGGGGGGATGGGCAGAGGTAAAGGTCAGGGATTATGAATCATTTCCTGTTCACTGCGGCAATGAGCATGGTTTGCAGCATGAGTCAGCGAGAGGCAGCACAGAGCAGTGATATGCTCCAAGCAGAGACCCCAAGGCCATCGCTGACCCCTGGACGACATGGCCAAGGTCCTGATATCATTTCACCTTCCTGGTCACATAAGCTTTCTTTTATTTACCCCCGCAATACTGTAGGATATAACAGGTATGTTAAAGAAACCTGCTTCTTCTGGAGACATCCCTGAAGTTCACTGACATGCGGGAGTGGGCTACTAAACCCAGCATTGCCCACAGCAGGCATCCAGGAGAATCTTAAACTCGTCCCCTTTTCCTATTAGAATCAAATAGTGCCCTTACTGATGGTGCAAATTGCATGAATAAGGACAGAGTTGAAGGAGATGGGGATAGCAATTGGCACCATGATTAGATGGCTACAGTCAGTGTGTATCATGCGGTATGTTATCTCCCCTGTCACGAGTGGGTTATTCAGCAATGTCACTTAAACCTACTGTTCATTCCAGGCTTGATATTAATTTACAGTGAACACTGACATATCTAGGGGGTCTTCAGGAGGAAACTACTATATAAGTGCAAAAAAGCATTGTCGTTTTGTTATGATAGTGACGACCGAGAACGGGGCTCCATCGTGCTAGGTCCTGAACAAACACAGATTAAGACAATCCCTGCACCGAAGAGTTTACAATCTAAACAGACAAGAGAGACACAGGCTAGGGGGCAGGGATATATCATACAATTAATTTTATTACATTTATTGTTGTTCACTTGCCAGAACACTGGTTAATTACCATCAAAGAGATGCTTAGAAAAAGCCCAACGATGTCGCTTTAGCTCAGATATTGGAAGGTGGGGTAAAAAAGTTTATTCCTTGATTTTTTTTCAGAAGATTTGGTCAGCGGCAGGATCTAAAATCAATAAAGCTTCCATATGGAAAGGAACCATTTGCTATTACTGGCCCTTTCTTTCCCCCTTGTTTTCTATTGCTGCATCAATTTGGTTGATGGCTGTGATTTGTAACGTAATTCTTCATTTTGACTAACTCAGTAGAAGGATTTTTTGACTTATCCTTGGGCCTAACACCTGCATTACTGGAAGTGGTGAAGATGACAGAAGTGAGCACAGCTAAACTTTCTTCTTAGGCATATTGTAGTATCCAGCAAAACTCAGCTGAGCAGCACTTGACTGGCTCAAACAGAGTCACATGGTTCAGATTCTATTTTCCTACTTGCTGTAGGGAATCTTTAGTGAAAATACTCCAAGCCCATATTCCCTCATACAGAAACTCCCATGTTGTAATAGATCTCGGCATTTGTAGCGATTAAGGGTACAGGTTCAATGTGCTAAAATCAGAAGGGAAGTATGTTGACTAACTAAAAGTACTGTAAGCCCATGGGTGAGTCTTTTCCAAATAATATTCCCAGTTGTTTCCCTAACAGGACATCAATCAAAACATTGTTCCAAAGCCACCCTCGGCTTTCCACTTGACCTTGTTCTCCAGCACCATGAGGCCCCCTGGCCTACAGCAGTAATTGTAAATGTAAGACAGGAAATCTAATTAGAAGGGAGATGAGGTACAATGGAATCCTGTATGATGTGTTCACTGTCACCAAGTGCAAAAGGCAAGCAAAGGCGAAGTCAATCACACTGCAAGCTTTGAGACACATAGAGAAGTTCCTTTTCCTACATCTCCATTGACACTGTAGATCCAGCCAATGTTAAAGCTAGGCTTGAAAGTATTTATTATGAATGAATTTTGTGCTCATGTAAGGTGCAATTTGAGAATCCTCTATCTGCAGATCAGGTGCAATAGTGGCAATAACAGCACAAGCTTTGGTGAACTTCCTGGCTAGTGTGCCTCTTCTCTGACTTCTAGCAACAAGAGGATAATTCAGCGCAATCTATGCCCAATCAGTCTTTGGCCACATTTAGTCCACCAGCAGGGGCGGTGATTTTAGTGATGTGGGCAGCTGTCCTGTAGGGCCAGTAGTGATTTAAATGCCCATGAGATCCACAGCTGTGAAGTGGGAGGGACAAGCCAAGGGGGAGCCCAAATATGGCAAAGAAAGAGAAGATTTTCATTTAAAATTGAAAAATATAAAATGAAACCAATGTCTGTGATCTCCTGTACAAGCTGAGGGTGACCCAATAATGGATGGAATTTCACTCTGCCCTCTTTAGAGACTGGCACTTCCTTAAAAATACACAGCAGCATGAAGTCTCAGTATTTCACAGATCTGAAGGCCAGATCATGCCCTCTGAAAGAAATCATAGCCAACGTCACTTGCTGTAGATAGACAATGATTATATTAGTGAAATAATGACCCACGGGGAAGGGTTTTACTAATGGTGCCTTCACTATGATTAATAAGAAATAACTCCAAATCACAACTGTAATTGTCACTATATATGTAGAATCATAAATGTAGGGCTGAAAGGGACCTCAAGAGCTCATAAGTCCAGCCCTCTGCACTGACAGGTAAACCTAGACCATCCCTGACAGCTATTTTGTCCAACCTGTTCTTAAAAACGTGCAATGATGGGGGTTCCACAACCTCCCTTGGAAGGCTATTCCAGGGCTTACAGTTGTAAAGTTTTTCCTAATATCTAACCTAAATTTCCCTTGTTGCAGATTTAGCCTATTACTTCTTGTCCTATCTTCAGCGGACATGGAGATCAATTGATCCCTGCCCTCTTCATAACAATCCTTAACATATTTGAAGACTGGTTTCAGAGTAGCAGCTGTGTTAGTCTGTATCCGCAAAAAGAAAAGGAGTACTTGTGGCACCTTAGAGACTAACAAATTTATTTTATTTTGTGAAAACTTATGCTCAAATAAATTTGTTAGTCTCTAAGGTGCCACAAGTACTCCTTATATTTGAAGACTGTTATCAGGTCCTCCCTCAGTCTTCTTTTTTCAAGCCTAAACATGCCCGGGTTTTTTACCCTTTCCTCATGTCAGGTTTTTAAACATTTTATATCTTTTTTGTTCCTCTCCTTTGGACTCTCTCCAGTTTATCCAATCTTTCCTAAAGTTTGGTGCCAGAATTGGACACAATACTCCAGCTGAGGGCTCACCAGTGCCAAGTAGAGTGGGACAATTACTGCCCACGTCTTACACACGACAATCCTGTTAATACACCACATGGTTGACTCATATTCAATTTGTGATCCACTATAATCACTAGATCCTTTTCAGCAATACTACTGTCAGACTCCCGGGTGTAGGTGGTGCAACCTAGCGGCCAGAACAAGAGTCAGACTTAGTGGTCAGAGTACAGTCAGAAGGCAGAACCGGAGATGTGGTCAGGAGATAAGCTGGTGGCCAGTCAGGAGGTTCAGAGGAAGGTAGCAACTGGGACTCGGGTGGGAACCAGCATGAGTTGAAATAAAGAAAGGTACAGGAAGCAGGTCTGGCAGAGCTGCAGTTGTGGAATGCATTGAGTAGCCACTATGCTACTTTTGCTACGAGGCTTAAATGATGATCTGCTGGCTCTTCTGTCCAATCAGGAAGCATGGTCACTTAGAGAGAGCTTATTGGGCCCAGCTGAGCTCATTGGGTTGCCAGACCACCATGCCTGGAGCCAGCTGAGTTTCTGACAATTACCACCCAGCCAATTAGTTCTCATTTTGTAGTTCTGCATTTCATTATTCCTTCGTAACTGAAGTACTTTGCACTTGGTCTTTGTTGAATTTCATCTTGTTGATTTCAGACCAATTCTCTAATTTGTCAAGGTTGTTTTGAATCTTCAGAAGGCTTGCAACCCCTCCCAGCTTGGTGTTATCTGCACATTTTATAAGTCTACTCTCCATTCTGTTATCCAAGTAATTAATGAAAATATTGAATAGTACCGGACCAAGGACTGACCCCTGTAGGACTAGATACACCCTCCTAGGTTGACAGCGAACCATAGATAATTACCCTTTGATACAGTCTTTCAACCAGTTGTGCATCCATCTTACTGTAATTTCATAGTTTCCCTAGTTTGCTTATGAGAATATCATGTGCGACTGTGTCAAAAGCCTTTCTAAAATCAAGATAGATAGACTACTTCCCCACTATCCAGTAGGCCACTAACCCTGTCAAAGAAGGAAAATAGGTTGGTTTGGTATGAGTTGTTCTTGAAAAATCCATGTTGGCTATTCCTTATAACCCTATTATCCTTCAGTTGCTTACAAATGGATTGTATGTATACACACAGGAAGTTAGTTCACCCATAGAGATTTGGAGCCTGATTCAGCAATCTTAAGGAAAACAAAACTCTCACCAAACTCAGGTCTTTAATATTTTTTCAAGTATCTGTAATATCTCCAAAACTATTAAACATAATTCACAACAAAAACTTTAGCCTGAGAAACATTTTTTCACAGTGTTTTAAATCTTCTTGGCCGTTGTTGGTTTGAGACATTCCCTCTCTTTGTTTCACCCTCACATGCTAATTATTTTGGTGTTCAAAGGCAGGGACACAGACTTTCTGAGTGTTCTTTTGAGTGCCAGTTGGACATCAGGGCCTCCACTCTCCTTTTTAAATCAAACAGCTATAACTGTGGGGTTGCAAAAGAATTTTTGAATTTGTATAATGTGCATTAAGACGGTGGTATTCTTTCTCAGCGAGATCTAAATAGTGTGCTGATGAATACCTGTAGGATGCCCCTGGGACATTCTCTGATGTTTTTATTTATTTTCCATGGCTGAGCGAATGGCAAAGCCTTTGTCATACTTATCTCTACATTTTTGGGTGGCATTTTCAGCAATTTAGGATACAATATTCTGTGCTTTTCATTTCAAATGTAGAATCAATAAAGTTAAGTGGAACTCATTTTTCCCTGTATGTGTATGGTCATAGCCACTATCAGGTCATTGTTCATGTTGGATCAATCATCTTACATGGAAATAAATGCCAATTCTTTTAGTTCTTCCTTTAATTTTTCCTTTTTTCACTTGCAGCTCTGGAGGGGGCTCTACAAGTTTACATTTCTCTGGAGCATATCCAGGGTGGAGTGCTTCAGTTGTCCCGGTGTGTGTGTGTGTTTGTGTGTGTGTGTGTGTGTGTGTGTGTGTTATGTAAGTGAATATTTCTGAGGAAATGAATCTTGGCATTCTCCTCGGCATTCTTTTTTCATCTCGGAACTTGGCACTTTGTGTGTGAGCTGGAAGAGGAGTTCTGATTAGAGCCATGTGGAGGATGGAAGTTCCATTTGGTGAAGGATTATGAAATTTCAAAATCTGATTTCATCCTGAATTCGAATGAAACCCTCACATTTCAAAATTGTCTGGAGGAAAATCCCCCTTTCCCCCAATTTCCTTTCAGGTTGATCAAAATGCAATTCTGACTTCTTTATTTTGCTTTTTTTTTTAGTTTGTATAATATAACACAAAATAAAAAAAACCCTAAACAAGGAGTGATTTCAAAATGAAATATCAGAATGTTTCAGAATGTCAAAACAGAAAGACCTTTTGACATTGTCAGGACATTTCCCTCCTGGTTATCTTCCAAAATGAAATTCCAGCAAAATCGACCAGACTTTGCAAAGCGTTTTGATTTTGATGTCCTCACATATTCTGATGGCATGTAGTTCCATCCAAATTTCTCCAACCAGCTCTACTTCTGGCTTAGAAAACTGAAAAAGTGGCAATACTATAACAAAAAAACTTCAAAAACAGACTCCAACGAGAAACTGCTGAATTGGAATTAATTTGCAAACTGGACACCATTAAATTAGGCTTGAATAAAGACTGGGAGTGGATGTGTCATTACACAAAGTAAAACTATTTCCCCATGCTTATTTTTTCCCCCTACTGTTACTCAGACCTTCTTGTCAACTGTTGGAAATGGTGCATCCTGATTATCACTACAAAAGGTTTTTTTTCTCCTGCTGGTAATAGCTCACCTTAACTGATCACTCTCATTATAGTGTATGGCAACACCCATTTTTTCATGTTCTCTGTGTACATATATATATCTTCCTACTGTGTTTTCCATGCATGCATCCAATGAAGTGGGTTTTAGCCCACAAAAGCTTATGCTCAAATAAATGGGTTAGTCTCTAAGGTGCCACAAGTACTCCTTGTTCTTTTTGCTGATACAGACTAACACAGCTACCATTCTGAAACCTGAAATCCATTGGTTGGTCCAGGACTTCAAAGAGTCTTGTGGTATAGTGAAGGCAATGGAACTCACAGGGATGAAGCTACTGATGCTATTGCGAATAATTACACTTAATTACACGTAAGGTGGCCATCGTCCCCAAACAACTATTTGGTTTCTTCTTTTCTCCTTTTAAAATGTTTAATGCCTACCTATGGTAAATTCACAAGATTTTTTAAAATTTACTTTCCACAATAGGGCCAATTTATGCTTGTTTTACCCACATAAAACAACCTGACTGGCACACTGAATTTCACAGCTCTTACATTCACTTCCTGTATGAAGGTAAGGATGGTGGGAGCTGCTTTGATGGCTTCTATCTACAGTGGGGGGGGGCCTACAAAATTTAAAATATATTCTTAAAATTAAACACTAAAATGAATGCTGTTTAAAAACAAACAGGAGTAAACATTTGGGCTTTAGGTGCAGAGGAGGATTAGCAATATTAAGCCTTAGTGATGTCAGCTAGTTAGACATACACTTGAAAGAAAGAAAGGGGCCACAGGCCGGCCGATAGTAGGGTGGGCAGAGTGAGGGCAGCCGGCTTCAGCGGTATTACTGGGCATGCTCAGTCCGTGTGAGTATGCTCAGTACAAACCAAGCAGCAAATCTAGGGGGGCTCGTGACCCGTATGCCCCCCCACATCGCCTCTGGACAGGTCCTTAACTATAGCTAGAAAGAGTATGAAGAATTGTGGATTGAGTCTCTATGTACATGAGTGTGTGTGAGTGTGTTTGTGTGTGAGAGAGAAACAGAGTAGTTAATATTTTAGTTTAGTGGTAGAAGACATGTGGTAGAAGCTCGGAGACCTGGATCCTTGTCTCAAAATTCATACATTACTTCCTATAGAGTTCAGTGTATTTCCCCATGAAATTACTGTTTTGGTTGCTGTCCCCACTTTCGGCCTTGAGAAACATTGTCAGAAACAAGCATGCTGTTAAGTGTTGAAGTTGATTTTATATGGACAGTCCTGATATTTGGGGATTTGTCTTGCATAGGCACCTATTACCCTCCATCCCCGTCCCGATTTTTCTCACTTGCTGTTTGGTCACCCTATTTCTTAAGGTGGTAGACCCATCTCCTAATCTGATCAATTTGAGAGCTTTGATACCAAGTGTCATATGTGTCTCTTTTAAGAACATATTTCACATGTCGTTTCAAGCAATACTTAATCACAGTATATAAAGACACTCAAAGAGTGTTTGCTTGTTGCTTTGCCTCACAGAGAGGTTCAGTCTCTATGCATTTGTAGGGCTCATTAGCAACCATTTTCAGCCTAGTAGGAAGAGGAGGAAGTCTCTTCAGCATAACTTTTGCCCATCATTGCTACAGAGTTTGGCTCGAGCCTTGCTCCAATTGTTTATCATTGTTGTCAGGGGAGAAAACAAAGCAATGATGGGACAAATGGGAGATGAGTCTCCCATAGCAAAAATCTCTCCAAGCAAAATATGCCCTCCAGTTAGCCCATGTTTACACAATCATACTAATGTTAGGCATATTTTTCATATGGTTAGTGACTAATTTCACCCATCCACTTGTAAGGAAGTCATTTAAAGAGAGACACTACCCTTAAGTGGGAACTCAGTCAAGTCTTACATCTCACTAGCAAATGTTTTCTTTTTCTTTTCTTTTTTGTCACTGCACAGTACATTGTTTCCTTGCACTGAGGAAAATGGTAATGCAGTGGGTTGGTAGAACACCTGTTGTGTAAATCTTTGTGATGCTTATAATATGAACCCCTGCTGGCAGAGACAGCTGTGCCTCACATTTAAACCGAAAGTATAAGGTATCAGAGGAGGAAGAAGAAAAAAGGCTCAGCCCTATGAAAATAATACATCAGTGACCGGAATCTGTTGTCAAGATTTATAAGCTAAATGAATCACAGTTTATCTGGTATTAAAAGAAGCCTGCTTTGTTCCTAGAAGACAGAGTATGTTTTCTTATAGGCATTCTCAAAAGGATTTTACGTTTCTGAAAATGGACAGCTGGTCTGCTCAAAATTGGACACACAAATTAACCTATCAATCGTGTTACAACCGGAGAGGATTTAACAAGCTGGGATAGAGAAATCGCTGAGGAATTTTGGCAGAATATGTCGGGATTTCCCTTTATAGAGACAATACCTGCTATACAAGTGCCTCAGTCCCATTGTCTTCAACATGATCGCTTGAATGAGTACGGCAAGCAGGATCTGGCCCCTGATTTGCAACAATCTTCAAGGATCTTGTCCAAAATTCATGGAGATATTTCTTGATTTTCATTCCATGTAGCCCTGTTCTTAATGCTAATGCCTGGTATCAAAGTAAGAACATGGTGCCAGATTCTGCCACCCTTACTCCACAAGTAGTCCCATTGACTTCACTAGTATTACTTGCAGAGGGGGCTCCTACTCAGCGTGAGTGGTAAGGATGGTGGATTCTGACCCACAGAGGGGATCATAGTAACAACATTTATGTGCCCTTGGCTAATGCAGGCCCATAGCAGGGTCCTTTGTGCATCCTGAATCACCACTGTGGTGATTTGAGAGAGCAAAGGGGTGGCACCCCCAAATGTTTTCCCTTGGGAGCAATTGGGCAGGGAGCAGGTAGAGTCATGGCCCCATCCCTTCAGCTGCCAACCACTGTAGCCAGGGGTGAAAGTAACTTAAATGACTTACTGGTACGCAGGGCGGCTGGGGTCCTGGTCAAGGTGGGGGATCAGCTCTGGGCCGCTGGAAGGGGCGGAGCCTCGGGCCAAAATCCCCCAGCCAGCCCTTCAGAGCTGCCCAGCCTGCGCTGCACGGGGCTCCGGCTGCTGGCGTGGTAGGCAGCGGCGGCCGGGAGCCCTGGGCCCTTTAAATCGCCACTGGAGCCCCAGCCTGGGCCTTTTGCCTGAGCCCCATCAGTGGCCCAGCCGGAACGGTCAGCACGTTCTTACTGGTACGCCTTACTGGGCCATACTGGCTTACTTTCACCTCTGACAGTAGCTGACTAGCCAAGGAGAAGGAGAGTACGCTGCTTTCCAGAAAAAGGTGTTGCAAATCCCTCCCCCTCTCCTCCATCCCAGCACAATCAGGGAGCAGGAATAGGTGGGGGGCAAGGAGGAGCACTGTTAAAAAAGCACTGGAAGAGCTTCCCCCTCCTCTCCCTGGCTTCAGGAGCAGCGCAGGGGCACCCACAGCTCTCCCTCCTACTTGGCTGGTGCTGTGAGAGCTCCCCCTGCTGTTTCAGCCTACTTGAGCAAGTGTCAGGGAATCTTGGTTGGGATTCTATACTACCCTGCACTCTGGTCAGCATGCTAAAAAAATGATCAAGCACTATTTTATTACACTGGACAACGATGTCCTGAGGGGTGGACATATGAAAAATGGATGTATCTTTTAAAAACATTTAAATCTAATCTGGGACTACAAACACCAAAATGATTGCATGGTTATTGCATGATGTCACCACAGGCCAGAGTTAAGATTGGATGCCTTAATTCCATATTTCCATACCTTAACATATTTGGATTTCCTTTAAGTTTAACCTTAACTCTGAATGTCGTAGGTTTGTGATGCTTGTTTTTCAGATGATTGCAACTTTATTGTAATTTTTTTACCCTCAGATGACAGATAAGTACTCTCAACTTTAGTTCATCTTCACGCATGTTTTGTCTGGAAATATTTTTAAAGCTTTCCTCTAGAGTTATTCATTTATGTAAATTCTTTTATAAAGTTGTTGATCCTCATCAAAATAAAAAGTATTCCCCAGGGGAAGAAGAATAGCTGGTAGGTTCTACAATTTATTGAACTGATTGTCTAACTACATATGGCAGGAGTCTGAAGAGACCTTGGTGCTTACGTAATTTAATCAGGATTGACTTTATGAAGTTCTCCATAAGTAATGTATTCTACTATCCTTATTTGAATTCTGGAGTGTGGGCTTGGAGTTTTGAGAAAGCTCCAAAAGTTTTCTTGAAAAGATCTGGGATACAGCATAGGAGACATTATGTGATCCATGAAATTTGATGCTCTGAATAAAGACTTGGAAGGTTGACAGTACTGAACTAAATAATTGCAGCATATAGCCTCTTTTCACCTTTGTTCTTCAAATACACTTTTGAATGCATTTTCTAACAGAGTTAAAACTGCAGATGCAATTTTTCACACCCAGGTGACTGTGCCCTCAAAAAAATCAGATTTGTTTGCACAAAGTGTACTTGTAAAAGTTATGTAGCTAAAGTGTACAGGCAAAAAGTTGGATGTGAGAAATTGCTCCTAAAATTTTAGAGAGCAAATTGAGGCCCTTTGAAAATGTGGGATGAAATTCTGGCCTCACTGAAGTCAATGGGTGTTTTGCCACTGTCTTCAATAGGGCTAGAATTTCATCCAGGGAATTTAGTTCTGTAGAGGACATTTATCAGCTGCTCATGTTGTCCAAGAACCAAGTTCCCACATGCCACTACTAGACATGCACCTCTTTGGGCCTGAACTACCTCTTTGGGCCTGATTCTTTACTTTTATGCAGTGGGAGTTTTGCCTCTGTAAAAACACAAAATTGGGCCCTAAGGGATTAGCCTTAAAAGTAAATTAAAATGAGAATGTAGATTTCATGATCACTAAGGAGAAGGTGATGTATGCGTGATATTAAAATTTACAGCAGAATTATTGTGAACTTTTTCTAAATTTTTCCATTCTTTGTGTAATTGCTTAGATCTTTTTGTTTGTCAAGTTTACCAAAATATAGTCAGATAGTGGGCTCCATAAAGAGAGCCCAAATGTTAAAATACATTTATTCCCCTCATCTGCTTTCCTTTTCCTCTTTTCCTTCACTAGCACCAATGTCAGTTCAACAAATACAGTATGTGGGCAGAACAATGAAACTATTCTGTTGAAAAAGATTATTTCATTCTCCTGCTATTAAAGTAAAAAGGCCTTTTGTACCTTTTATATAAGTGTGTGTAATGATATGCTTGTATACCTCCAATCTCCTTAACTTCAGAGGAAGTGATTCATTTTCGTTTGAAGGACTGTCCGGATATGGCAAACTTCTATTTACCTAATAAATTCCTTCATGCAAGAGAAAATAATTCTCTACTTGTGAATAATACAACATAAGCAGCCTGGAATCTGTTTTCCCCTACTAATAATTCCAGTTGTGTTCTGGGAGAGCCACTAAGAGCTTTCTATATGTTTGGGTTTGGGTTTTAGGTACGCCCAATCTTCCTGCTTTAATCCACTTTCATATAATCTAGTTTTCTTTAGTTTGTACCTTCTGATTTCTTTGGAACAGAGTGGGAGGTGGAACCCTATAAGCAATGTATTTGATGTAGTGAGTCTGTCAGGTTTGAGATGAGAGGGTTTTTGTTTTTGTGTTTTTGCAAAGAACAGCTTTGTTTGCACAGAGGAAATCAAAGCCTTTTCTGATTAAAATTCAAAATATTGGTGCTTTTCCTCTCTATCTAGAGTAACTAATTATTAAACAAATACCCCTTTTGATATCATCTGCTATATTTTTAGAGCTGGCAAGGTCATTTCTATTGCTGCCCTAAATATTGGTTGTAAGGTCACATGATACACCGGTACATTGATACTATGAATTATAATCAGCTTTGATTTCCTTTGTCTGTGCATGGAGTGGCATTTGGATTGCTAAGAGTATGCAGTTTTTCTGCAGTTTTTCACTTTCTGCTTTTCACAGCTGTCCTTCACTCAGCCTGCTGGGTAGTTTGTCAGACTATGTATCCAGCTTTGCAGGGTGTGCAGGACAGTGAAATAGTCTTGGCTGAGCCAGTTGCCCTCCCCGCTATTCCACACTAATGGCAGAGCTCCCTGTCGTAGTTTATACCATTTATTTGACTATTGTGGGCAAATGGAAGACCTGACATTCATCCAGAACAGTGGAATGTTTAACGCAGCAAAGGAGTGCTGTACTATACAGTATTTTGCTGCTAATAATAGCTTTGCTATGGGGATACATTCTTGCAGCAGGCGAGGGATAAACCGCATGGTATCTGCGGTATTGCTTTACCCTAGCCATGATTATTGAGAGGGTAAAACTCTTGAGGGGGTGTGACACAAATGCCCCTTGGAAAATGCCCCTGTTCTTTGCAAATAACTCTTGTCTCTGACCTGACAAACTCACTATATCAAATACATTGCTTACAGGGTATTTATCCATAAAGGGTAACATGTAAGGTCTCTATTGAAAGCTTGCAACTTTTTGATGTTCATAATCATGATATGATGTGTGTATGGCTAATAATTAAGGAATAATGTAATTATATTGAAATTTATTCCCTTATGGATTTAAGGTTAAAAGAAGTCACGGGGGAGGAATATTACTTGATGATAGCCTATTCATGCAGATGGTAGTTGCCACCCATCCATCACTGGTTAGCCTGTGATGTAACACAACACTCAATTGTCTACCATTGCCCCATCACAGAACAGTCAATGGAAAACCCTGAAAGACAACTGAAAACTATCAAAACCACATGGAGGTCACAGCAACAGTATAACAGACAGGGAATTGCCTGCCTATAAATAAAGACAAAAGACTGTTTCAGGATAACACAGAGTGGGGAGAGGAACTCTGTATCCAGTCACTGAGGAGATGTGTTGTAGAGCAGGAATGTTTTTCATGAAAGTTTGGATCCTGGTTCCTATAAAGCTAGCCAGCTCTGCGGCAGACTGAACTCTGGGGGGAAACCTACTTTATTCACTAGGAAAGGTAACTATGAATAAGTGTAGGCCCTTGTTCATCTTTTATGATTTTTTGTTATATTGCAACCCTTTGTTTCCATCACCCTCTTTAGTTTCCAGTTGAATCTCTATTCTTTCTTAAATAATCCTGCTTTTATTTTATTATAAGTACTCACAAGTGCTGTGTGATTCACAGGACAGGTGGTTTAAGGTGAAAAGGTAAACTGCGGTACACTGCTGCTCTGCGGGCAGAGGATCTGGGATTTCTGTGAGCAGCCAGTGACAGGGACTTGATATCACAGGGGGATGCTTCCAAGTGACTGGGGAACTGGTGGGCACCTACTGTTAACCTGCAAGGCAAAGACAGGGCTGGCATAGCCCAGAGGAGAGTGCTTGAGTGGCTAATAGGCTGGTGGTGTTCGGGAGACAACACCCAGCTAGCACAGGGAAGCCTCCCTCTTGCTAGAGGCAGAGGGTAACAAGGTAGGTCACCCTCTTTGGTACACCAAGCATAGGCGCCAACTGTTGCTGGTGCTGGTGGGTGCTCGACCCTCCCTACGCCCCCAGCCCCGCCCCGACTACACCCCTGACCCACCCCCATTCCAACCCCTTCCCCCAAAGCCCCACCCCAACTCCGCCCCCTCCCTGCCCCTATTGGACCCTTTCCCCAAATCCCTGCCTCGGCCCCGCCTCTTCCCCCAGCGCATCGCGTTCCCCCTCCTCCCCAGTGCTTGGCACCGTGAAACAGCTAGGGGGAGAAGCAGGAAAGGCGCGCTCAGGGGAGGAGGCAGAGGAGAGCTGGGGCGGGGCAGGGACCTGCCAGTGGGTGCAGAGCATCCCCGTGGGTGCTCCAGCCCCGGAGCACCCACGGAGTCGGTGCTTATGACACCAAGAACCATCACAAAGGGCTATTTCACCTGTGAACATATTTGATTTTCTCATTGCGCTGTTCTTCTGCACAACCTCATTGTAGCTTTAAAATAAAAAACAGTTAGCCTCTGACTATGAAGCCCTGAAGAGTGACATATTTTGCCTTCATATAGCTCTTTTCCTCCCAAATCTCTTCACTGACTGTATATGGGGGTGTATGGAGCTGTAAGGTAGTCACCACACAGTTGAAATCTGGACTATCCTGTACAGCAGGGCTCAAGAAGCCATGTCAGCTGAAAACAGATGCAGCTGAGTGTTATCTGGAGGTTGAACCTCAGAATCACGTGGGGACCCTCCCACAGTGCTAACTTTATGGTCGTTCATTTACTTTCTTCTTCTTCTCCGTCTTCATTATTATTACTTGTATTACTGTAGTACCAACTGTAGGTTGGATATTAGGAAAAACTTTTTCACTAGGAGGGTGGTGAAGCACTGGAATGCATTACCTAGGGAGCTGGTGGAATCTCCTTCCTTTGAGGTTTTAAAGGTCAGGCTTGACAAAGCCCTGGCTGGGATGATTTAGTTGGGGATTGGTCCTGCTTTGAGCAGGGGGTTGGACTAGATGACCTCATAGAATCATAGAATATCAGGGTTGGAAGGGACCCCAGAAGGTCATCTAGTCCAACCCCCTGCTCGAAGCAGGACCAATTCCCAGTTAAATCATCCCAGCCAGGGCTTTGTCAAGCCTGACCTTAAAAACCTCTAAGGAAGGAGATTCTACCACCTCCCTAGGTAACGCATTCCAGTGTTTCACCACCCTCTTAGTGAAAAAGTTTTTCCTAATATCCAATCTAAACCTCCCCCATTGCAACTTGAGACCATTACTCCTCGTTCTGTCATCTGCTACCATTGAGAACAGTCTAGAGCCATCCTCTTTGGAACCCCCTTTCAGGTAGTTGAAAGCAGCTATCAAATCCCCCCTCATTCTTCTCTTCTGCAGACTAAACAATCCCAGCTCCCTCAGCCTCTCCTCATAAGTCATGTGCTCTAGACCCCTAATCATTTTTGTTGCCCTTCGCTGGACTCTCTCCAATTTATCCACATCCTTCTTGTAGTGTGGGGCCCAAAACTGGACACAGTACTCCAGATGAGGCCTCACCAGTGTCGAATAGAGGGGAACGATCACGTCCCTCGATCTGCTCGCTATGCCCCTACTTATACATCCCAAAATGCCATTGGCCTTCTTGGCAACAAGGGCACACTGCTGACTCATATCCAGCTCCTCGTCCACTGTCACCCCTAGGTCCTTTTCCGCAGAACTGCTGCCTAGCCATTCGGTCCCTAGTCTGTAGCGGTGCATTGGATTCTTCCATCCTAAGTGCAGGACCCTGCACTTATCCTTATTGAACCTCATCAGATTTCTTTTGGCCCAATCCTCCAATTT
Organism: Natator depressus; assembly: GCF_965152275.1. Lineage (NCBI taxonomy): Eukaryota > Metazoa > Chordata > Testudines > Cheloniidae > Natator > Natator depressus. Next base: position 279,148,256 of record NC_134234.1, read on the forward strand.
GTCTAGGTCCTTCTATATCCTATCCCTCCCCTCCAGCGTATCTACCACTCCTCCCAGTTTAGTATCATCCGCAAATTTGCTGAGAGTGCAATCCACACCATCCTCCAGATCATTTATGAAGATATTGAACAAAACCGGCCCCAGGACCGACCCCTGGGGCACTCCACTTGACACCGGCTGCCAACTAGACATGGAGCCATTGATCACTACCCGTTGAGCCCGACAATCTAGCCAGCTTTCTACCCACCTTATAGTGCATTCATCCAGCCCATACTTCCTTAACTTGCTGACAAGAATACTGTGGGAGACCGTGTCAAAAGCTTTGCTAAAGTCAAGAAACAATACATCCACTGCTTTCCCTTCATCCACAGAACCAGTAATCTCATCATAAAAGGCGATTAGATTAGTCAGGCATGACCTTCCCTTGGTGAATCCATGCTGACTGTTCCTGATCACTTTCCTCTCATGTAAGTGCTTCAGGATTGATTCTTTGAGGACCTGCTCCATGATTTTTCCAGGGACTGAGGTGAGGCTGACTGGCCTGTAGTTCCCAGGATCCTCCTTCTTCCCTTTTTTAAAGATTGGCACTACATTAGCCTTTTTCCAGTCATCCGGGACTTCCCCCGTTTGCCACAAGTTTTCAAAGATAATGGCCAAGGGCTCTGCAATCACAGCCGCCAATTCCTTCAGCACTCTCGGATGCAACTCGTCCGGCCCCATGGACTTGTGCACGTCCAGCTTTTCTAAATAGTCCCTAACCACCTCTATCTCCACAGAGGGCTGGCCATCTCTTCCCCATTCTGTGATGCCCAGCGCAGCAGTCTGGGAGCTGACCTTGTTAGTGAAAACAGAGGCAAAAAAAGCATTGAGCACATTAGCTTTTTCCACATCCTCTGTCACTAGGTTGCCTCCCTCATTCAGTAAGGGGCCCACACTTTCCTTGGCTTTCTTCTTTTTGCCAACATACCTGAAGAAACCCTTCTTGTTACTCTTGACATCTCTTGCTAGCTGCAGCTCCAGGTGCGATTTGGCCCTCCTGATATCTTTCTTACATGCCTGAGCAATATTTTTATACTCTTCCCTGGTCATATGTCCAACCTTCCACTTCTTGTAAGCTTCTTTTTTATGTTTAAGATCCGCTAGGATTTCACCATTAAGCCAAGCTGGTCGCCTGCCATATTTACTATTCTTTCGACTCATCGGGATGGTTTGTCCCTGTAACCTCAACAGGGATTCCTTGAAATACAGCCAGCTCTCCTGGACTCCTTTCCCCTTCATGTTAGTCCCCCAGGGGATCCTGGCCATCTGTTCCCTGAGGGAGTCGAAGTCTGCTTTCCTGAAGTCCAGGGTCCGTATCCTGCTGCGTATCCTCCTGAGGTCCCTTCCAACCCTGATATTCTATGATTCTACCTAGGAGCCCTAGTAATGGACCAGGACTCCATTGTGCTAGGGGTTGTACAAAAAGCTGATCCCTGTCCCAAAGAATTTGTTCTGAACTAAATCATGATAATTGAGGAGGCATATCTGGCTTAGTAGATTGCAGGAGGCATTGGAATATATACACCCCACATGCAGTACAATTCTGGGGAACAGAGGAGGGAAGGAAATGTGACTAAAGAGACTGTGGCAAACCCTTTCTCTTAACAGAGGTGTCATTTGTTCTGTAAAGTACACAGGAGCAGACACCACGAATCAGGTCAGGTTATAGGGTTTCATCTGCACACAGTGCTCATTGTATCTATCTCAGATACATGAAGGGCTGCATCAACACACCCAGTAGGGTGAACTTGGCCCCCCAGAAATGAAAGGTATCCAAGATCAGATGCTTTCACCATTAAGCTCGGAATGCAGCATTCACAGAGAAACATATAAATCCAATGTAACCATGGCTCTCCATGAATGATGAAGGTTGGATTTTCACCTGACAACAGCAGCTGCCTGAGCTGTCTTCTCCCTGTTCCCTCATAATGGGGTTGTCACAGATGTTTTTCAGTATTTTGGCAATTACTGGTTCAATCATTACTGGGCATGAATCACATAATGAGCTGATAAGGATGGACATTACTCATAGGCATACCACGAGATTCTGAGTGAAATGTCATGGGCTATTTTGAAAACAGTATCTCACACTCATTTCCTAGTACATCAGACATTAGTCTCAACAATAATCTACTAAAACCGTACATGCTTTATTTCTAAGAAAGCTTTACCAATATTTACTTTCATCTGATCATTCTTTACTATACACACCCATGTATAGTATATGCATCTTCGTAGGCCATGGGATAGCAAGTGTTTTTCTGCAGAGCTATTTGGTGTGACTATCCAGCTCTGTAGCTAGTTACATTGATTCAGTGACCACAGTTCATATTGCTCCTATTTCAGTGTCACAAATAACTGAAGTGACAGTAGTTTTGGCAGAGATTCTAAACTCTCATTTATGACTTTTTCCCTGAGGATAATTTAACTAGCTACAGCTAATCTCTCCTCCTACCCCAACAACCCACACCATTTATCATTATTAATATTTTATGTATTATTTATTTATTTGTATCATTGTTGCACCTAGGAGCCCCAATCCTAGACAGAGACTCCACTGCGCCAGGCACTCTACGAACACAAAACAAAAAGATGGTCCCTCCCCCAGTGAGCTTACAAGTTAAATTGATCACTATCCCCATCCATATGAATAAATACTTTACTTGAGCTCTGATATATAGATTAAAAAAACCCTGGTACTACAGAGCTTGACGTTGGGAATATTGGAATAGGGAGAATAATGGAAGGGAGCAGGGCACACTTTAGAAAATCCAAGAAGAGTGTTTGGTTTGAATGTTTTTGAAAACAAGAATCTAAATTTTCAGAGAGCCAAACAATGGAAAATGTCACAATCTGGTATTTAGCACCACCCTTATGCGCGATGAGTAGTACCATACTCCTTGAGAAGTCCTACTCACGTCACCACTGAGTAGTGTTATGGATTTCAGTGGGGCTTACGGAGTCAGGTATTATTTAGTGTGAGTGAGAGTTGCAGAATCTGGGCCATAATGAGTTAACATCTTTAAATGAGAAAAAAAATTTAGTACTCTGAATATTTTAATGCACATTCCTGTCCTGATCATTTACCCCTAAAATGTGGGCTAGAATTAAGTTATTGGGACCGAATCACAGGCTTAAAATTAAGCATGTGCTTACGTGTGGTCCTGAATGGGAATAAACGTAAGCACACGCTTATGTGTTTTCTTGAACAGGGGTGTGGCAGAGTGCTATCAGCAGCACCCTGATCACTGACAGTGCTGCAGCCTGGAGAAGGCTGCAGGCCCAGCTGAGGGCAATTACACACGTCCTGGTGGAGGTTGTGAGCACCTGGGAGACAATCACTGGGTTAGCAAGGTAGCTCGGGGACAATATAAGGGAAGGAAACAGGCAGCAAGGGCAGCTCAGGAGGTGCTCAGAAGGTGAGCCTGGGCTGGAGAGTGGCGGCTGTAAGGAAACCTGTCCTTGCTATAAGTCTGTGTTGCATGGTATTGTTATGTACGAGGGAAATAAATGCACACCTTGGTGAAAGATAAACAGCCTGGTGTGTGTGACTGCAGAACTACCTGAACTGGCCAGGCAGTGAGGTTCACTGGGTAGTGAAGGAGGTGCACTGTGAAAAGAGGCTTAGGAAGGTACTGTATCTAGAAGGCTCATAAAATATTTGTGAGTAATCTAGCAACAGGGAGAAGTCAGAAACTCTCTTTAGCGCTGGAAGAATTCAGCAAAGGCAATAAACAATGGAACCCAGCCCCAACTACAGGCACAGAGAGAATATGTTGCAAGAACTCTAGTGTAGTTGCTGAAAAATGCTTAAGCAATTTGGGAATGTCCCTGGAATGTCTCAGTCAATAAAGCACTGAAGATGACATGTAATGGAAGAGGTGATTTTTGTTGTTCAGAGTGTTTGCAGTTTTTCATCCATAAACTGACTAATAATACATAGAACAGCACTTGGCCTACAATTGTGCACATACCTGAATTCATAACAATGATAATTCTACAGTCAGGAAACCCTAGTTAGGAGATAAAATGAAAATAATCTTCCACTGAGAAGTGACTCTCCCGTTCTACTTATATTGGAGAACCCCATTCCTTCAAACGCCGAGATGCTTCCTCTCTTTGGCGCCCCTTACCGGCACCCTCCTTCCTTCCACTGCGGCCATTACTTCCCCTAGGGTATGCTGTGATGCTCACCCGATTCCCAGCAGCCCCATGAGCTTACCCCTTTCTTGATCATTCCCTAGTTTCACTTAAGTCATCTCTCTCCTTCAAGATTTTCTTTCTCCACCAGGTTCCCTGGTGTACCCACTGAGGCCATTGCTTTCCTTTGAAGCAGTGGTGGGCAACCTGCAGCCCGTCAGGGTAATCCGCTGGCAGGCCATGAGACAGTTTGTTTATGTTGACCGTCTGCAGCTCCCAGTGGCTGTGGTTTGCTGTTCCCAGCCAATGGGAGCTGTGGGAAGTGGTGAGGGCCGCAGAGACGTGCTGGCCACCTCTTCCCACAGCTCCCATTGGCCGGGAATGGCGAACCGCGGCCACTGGGAGCTGCGGGGGGCAATGCCTGTGGATTACCCTGACAGGCCACAGGCGGCCCACCACTGCGTTAAAACCTGGCACTACTTCTATTAAGTAAATGAAAAAAGTCTATTGATTTCAGTAGGCTTTGGATCAGGGTCTTGCGGACTGCCTAAGCCTTCCTGACCTCCCACTGAAGCAATCCCTACTACTCCACCGCCAGCCTCTCTTGACCCATGTGGTTGGCACCCTCCAGAGTGTCTTTCAACCCTTCTGCTGCATGGTACTGCTCTTTTTTCATCAGGGAACAGTGAGTCTCACTTTAAAATTAACTTAATTATGCTCAGAAATATAATAGCAATTGATGTGATTAATGTGAAGACTTGTTCTATGTTCTGATTCCAGTGTTCAGTGCTGACTAACGTCATAAAGTATCCTCTCTTTCCCCTCTCTCTTTAGGCCCATTTCTACCATGCATGCTCACGCCAAATATTGCCTGACTCCTCAAGTAGAAATAAGACCTTAGGAACTCATGAGATTACATGAGGAGTAAGATAATAATGTAAAGGAAGAATCACAGAATCAGGCCTATAGATATTGTACAGTACAGCCAGCAAGACCCAGGACATGTTAACACCAGCATTAGCTATTAAGAAAATATATTACTTAGTGCTTCTGTTCTTTCAACAGTGTATATATTTCTTGTTCTTGGTCAATATATTTCTACTAACAGTTATGTGCCCTTTTTTGCAGGACATTTCCCCCTCTATTTTGTATTGTATCTTTACTCAGATCTTCAGATATAAGAGGATGGAAAATGCTGAAATCCAAAAGAATTGTAACTAAACCCATTAATGTAAAAAATCCTTGGCCAATGTGGAAAATATAGTTCTATATTAGTGATAGCGCAAAATAATCTGTGGTCTTAGGAGCTGGCTATAAAAAGTATTTGTGACTATTTGAATAAGAATGGCAAATTTAATCTCCAACAGCAGAGACTTCCTAGGAGACCTAGTGTGACTCCTAGTTGTATGCTGGTCTTCAAGAGTTTCTGAATCTACCTAGTCCTCTCACTGTGTCTAGTTATAGGTAAGTTCCGTTTTTACTTCCTTACAGGAGGAGGAAAGACTCAAAGAATTAAGGATCAGGAGCCTACGATAACATGTCCCTTGTATTTCTAGTAACCTGTGCGGTGGTTGTAGATTTGGGTTGAAATCCTGGCCGCACTGAAGTCAATGGTAAAGTTCCCATTGACTTCAATGGAGACAGAATTTCACCCTTGTTCTTTGGGCTTTCCTTTTCAGTCTTTTATTTGAACCTTTTTCCATACCAGTCTTGTTAGTTTGGTTTTTAACCTGGGATTCATGGGAAGCTTATTGTTATCTACAGCTATGTGTTAGAGAGACGAGCGCCAAGTATCTCTTGACTGATAAGCTGATGGTTTTTAAGTCCACTGTGTCTAGATTTAATACATATCTAACCATTTTCTCTCCAGTTAGGGATATTAAAACTATACCTTTACAGGAGTTAATCTCTTACGTTTTTTGAATCAGATTTAGCAGTAACTGAGGGAAACTAAGACCTATTTGTAGAGGAAGAGTTTCAAGTTTTTGGCATGAAGATCTTAGCTCAAACCAGACATCATCTTAAAGGGCACAGTAAATGTTGAAAAGTAGAAAAATAATTTCCTTTGATTCTTCTCAACTAAACAGAAATACTAGTTTTTAAAAATGCATGGAGATCTCTTTCTCCCCACTGTGTTCCCTCTTGTCACCCCCTTTTCCCTTCATTTCCACTCTGGTTTCGTATTTGTATTTGCAGAGATGAGGTCATTACATGAATTGGAGAACACCCCGAAGAAGAAAATAGCAAGATTTGGCATTTTGTCCCAAAGAGACAAATTTATCCCTGAGTTAAACTTCATTAACTCAATGTATTAAGAGCATCAACTTTTGTTAAACTTTCCTGAGTACTCTATATAGTTAATGAAACCAAATCCTTATTTCTGTAGATGTAAATATAAATCCATAGTCCTGAATGTCCCATTCCAGTGATACTTACACATATTGTTTAATATCGTACAGTCAGATTTATGCACACACCACTGGGGAACCCTTTAAGCCTTCTAACTTGGCGGCTTATGTAGCTTAACTACAAGTTCTACTGGCAATTAAAAAGAGCATTGTATTGATGGACCATTTGGCCCATTATATTTTGCATGACACCAAAAATGCTGTACAGGTGTAGCCATATAGTTCTGAGCCAATACATGGGAAATACTGTAATTACATAGTAATTATATGGACTGTGAATTTTACAGTAATTATTCTTGATTATCATATGTGGGTAATAAGCATGCTTAATATAGTTGTTAGAACTCATGGCACTGCTTTAGTTCAAATGGAGAAACAATCATTTATTATGGTATTTCAGTGCATCCATATAGAATTTAAGGCAGTCAGCTGTGAATTACAGGGCTGTAAATAATTTCATGAAGGTGTTTTGGTGACATCATAAAGGATAGGTGCAGCAACCTAGCCTGGTGGTTATGTAGCACCAGAACCAACTGGGTGAAATTATAGCCCCTCAGTTCTAAAATTACCAATTTGTTTTATATGTTGTGTTGACTCAGATCTTGGAACTCTCTTCTGTTTTCTACGTGCTACCGGTGCTGCTTCATTTCCTCCTCCACCCAGCTCCTCAGGACTGGTGGCTTTTCTTGCCTTACCTCTCATCTCCATCGCGAGAGAGAAATGGAATTTTTCTAAAGTGACAAAGTAACAGTGCAGATGGATATAATTAGCAAACAGCTCTTTAATCTATCAGAAAAAGGCATAATGAGATCAAATGGTTGGAAGGTGAAGCTAGACAAATTCAGACTGGAAACAAGGAGCACATTTTTAACAGTGAGGGTAAATAACCATTGGAGCAACTTTACCGAGGGATGTGGATTTTCCATCGCTTCATGGGTGGTGGGTATCAAAGGCCAAGGGAGGCTGAGCCTCCCCAAACAGCCCGGTGTGGTCCCGTCCATGCTCTGCCTTCAAGTCCCTTCCTGCTTCCCATCTGTGCCTGCGGTCCTTGGCCGAAGCTAGGAGGGGCTGGCCTGCGGCCAGGGACTCTGGGCGGCTGGAGCCAGTGCTCAAGCCGCCTGCCCGCCCAGTGCTCCGGGGCTGGAGGTGCTCAGGCGGCCCAGGGCTGGGGTGGCAGGATGGGGAAAGGGGGGGGGGCAGCTCTGGGATATGGCGGGAGAGGCGGGGCCTCCGGCAGGGGGGCCATGCCGGGCGCTAGCCTCCCCGAGCCCACAGATCACCCGCTGCCCATGCATCACTAGCAGTGCTTAAATCAAGACTGAATTTCTTTCTCAGTGATAAGCTACATGCAAATGGAAGTTTTGGGCTGGATGCAGAAATTATTGGGTGAAGTTCTGTGGCCTATTATATAATAGCAGGTCAGACTAAGATGATCACAATGGTCCCTCCTGGCCTTAGAATCTATGAAATTCGTCTTAAAGTGAATATTTTAAAAAGTTGTCACAATTATTTTTATGCAATAATTGGCCTGCTATTGAATGAAATACCGAAAAGACTCTCAGTGCTGAATTTCATCCCACATATTGGCAAAATGCACTAATATAAAGGGTCCAATCTCGTAGCCCATACTCATGTGTGTCATCCACAGGCTTCAGAGGGATAACTCATGTCAGTAAGAACTCTGGATTTGGACCCTTATTCTCTATCTTCATCTTTGTACCCAGGGCTGGATTTACACCTTGCCCGCCCCTAGGCACAGCATCTTCAGTGCCCCCTCCTCCCCGCCCCCCTCCTGCCGCCTTCAGCTGACCTTTGTGTCTTCTGTAAAAATGAACCGTAACTGACTTTTAGGCGCCCCTAGAACACCGGTGCCCCTAGGCACATGCCTACTGTGCCTAATTGGAAATCCAGCCCTGTTTGTCCCACAAGGGGTGCTGATAGCTTTTCAGATGTGTTTGGCCTGGTGCTGTCAATGTAAATGATACATTTGAACCTTAAGCACATGAGCAGCCTCATTTCATTCAGTGGAACTCCTCAAGGACTTAAAGTTAAGCATGTGCTAAGTCTTGGCCCCAATCCTGCAAACACAAATGCATATCTGTAACTTTACAAATGTGAGCAGTCCCACTGACAGCAGCAGATAGGGGTTACTGTGGGACTACTCATATTTTGAAAGTTAACCGCCCAGATTGGTATCTGAAAGATCAGGAGTTAAATCTGATAGGGGGAATTCTTTGGATCTGCTAAGGTTACAATTTCTATTATTAATCTCTGCTTTGAGATGCTTGGAACTTTCTGAAAAATGTCAACTTTGGAGCTTATACTACTATGCTTTGTCTCAGCCCAAAGGTGATTTTTTTGGAACATTTGAGTAAAAGTCTCTTTGGCCACTTTTTTAAAGATACGTGACCTCAAGGCAGAGGAAGCATATACCAGTGTGTGTGTATGTCTGTGTGATCATTTGCATGTATGTGCACAAACACACACAGTGTGCTTAGAATATCTTTATATGTAATGTTTTTAAACTATATCTTCATAGTAAAGTTTGCAAAATGCTTTGGGATCTTTCAGGATACCAAGTTCTGCATGCCTGACAGCTGTTATATTTCTAGCATTCATATCAGCAATATTTATGTCTCTGCACTGATGAGCAGAGGATAGATGCAGTAACCTGCTGGGAGAACAAAAGTATATTCCCATCAGTCCGTCCTAGAGCACAACCAGCGCACTAAATTCCGCTCTGACCAATGATAGCAAACAGGTACTTTTTGTCTTCCAAACTGGTTAGTTTGAGTTTTATTATAAAAAAGCAACTTGCAGATTTGAAAAATAAGCTGGACTTCTGTATATTTCTCCAGGCTGCAATTATTTCTTTATAATTAAAAAATTACTCCCTTGCTGTTTCTCTCCTTAAGGATAATTATTTAATGTAAATGAGCCTTTCTTCCACAGACTCTGCCTTGCTCTCTCTCTCTGGCTTTCATCTTTGCCAGGGTGGATTAAAAAGCCTGCTTATGGCTGCTTTCAGTTCATATTTGGGACTAAAACTGAAATCCAATGTTGCAATTACTGCTGCATAAAGGGCTTCTTTGTTCCTTATCACATGTCTGAGTGCTAAAACCTGACTGCCCTAGAGGCACACACACATGGGTCAGGAGGCCAGGATGTGCCCTTTTCCTGTGGTAGACACTGGTGCATGGTCATATGCTACACACCATGATATGAAAAAGAAAATGCAGTTTAGCCTGGAGCGTCTGACTGCGCTATCTGATGTCGCTCTTATCTAGTTTTCTCCCTTGAACAAAAGATGAGGAGCTGTTATCTGCTTAATTATAAGGTTTGTTTTATTTATTTTTCTTTGCCTTGATAGCAAATTGCTACAAGGAAACTAGAGTAGGCTGTCTTTAGGCAACATACAACAGACAAAGTTTGTTGTCTTGGGGCAATTAAAATGCAGTCTTTATAATGACAGCATTTAAATATAAGAACCTAAATGTTGTCTTCTGAATGCCAAGTGACATGAAAATCATTGCTGAAACACATTAGTGCTTTCTCACCATATTTCCTACTTTGCATTATACTGCATTCTCTTTGCCCTTCTACTTCTCCTGTTTCATTGCCGAGGAGCTTTATGATTCTCTGTCTTCCTTCTCCCGTGCTTATAGGTTACTGTAATTTGCATCAGTAATATTAACCTTCCAGATGCCTTGACAGAGCTGATTTTTAGACCTCCCCCCAGCCACAAATCTGTGTAACAGTCCCAGATTCCATGTGGGACTGGGAAGGGTGGGGCTGTCTTCTTTGTGAGCATACTGATCAGTGCTTTATTAGTGGTACCCTGGAATCATAGAGGATTAGGGTTAGAAGAGACCTCAGGAAGTCATCTAGTCCAGCCCCCTGCTCAAAGCAGGACCAACCCCAGCTAAATCATCCCAGCCAGGGCTTTGTCAAGCTGGACCTTAAAAACCTCTAAGGATGGAGATTCCACCACCTCCCTAGGTAACCCATGTTAGGATATAGATATTCAGGCCTGTCGGTAAAGGCCTGTACTTTAAGAATTTAGGTGTATTCTTATCACTTGGCTAGTTAGAGGTATAAAAGAAAGAATCAAAATCACTGTCTGCCAGTGTAAGGTCCTTCTTTTACTGTGACAGTCTGAGGCCCTGTTCTTAGATTAAGGCCTTTGGCTAAGCAACAGAGGCAGCCATAAGCTGGGAAGCGACCGGTCACATCCTCACATTCCAAACTAGTCACATTGAAATCAGGTGCTATTGGGCTGTTAGGAATACAATCCTGTCCTGATAGTGCCTATCACCTCCAGAGAAAGAGAAGTGCCTAGAAAATGTAAAAGGAAACTTAGTTTGATAGCATCCTGTCTGGCAAGAACTAACTTATCAATAGCTGGGATGTGAAATCCTCACTTCTGTATTGTCTTGTCATTATAGTTCCCACTTTGCTATTGTTTGTCTGTATAATCTCTGTCTGGTTCTGTGATTGTTCCTGTCTGCTGTATAATTAATTTTGCTGGGTGTAAACTAATTAAGGTGGTGGGATATAATTGGTTACATAATCATGTTACAATATGTTAGGATTGGTTAGTTAAATTTCAGGAAAATGATTGATTAAGGTATAGCAAAGCAGAACTCAAGTTTTACTATATAGCCTGCAGTCAATCAGGAAGTGAGTGGGTGGGTGCGTGTGGGGAAAATGGGAACAGGGAATGTGGGTAAGCAAATTGGAATCATGTTTTGCTAAAGGGGGAAAATGGGAACAGGGAATGTGGGTAAGGAAATTGGAATCATGTTTTGCTAAAGGGGGAAAATGGGAACAGGGAATGTGGGTAAGGAAATTGGAATCATTATTTTGCTAAAGGGGGAGATGGAAACAGGGAATGTGGGTAAGGAAATTGGAATCATGTTTTGCTAAAGGGGGAGATGGGAACAGGGAATGTGGGTAAGGAAATTGGAATCATGTTTTGCTAAAGGGGAAATGGGAACAGGGAATGGGGGTAAGGAAATTGGAATCATGTTTTGCTAAAGGGGAAATGGGAACAGGGAATGGGGGTAAGGAAATTGGAATCATGTTTGGCTAAGGGCAGGAATGGGAACAAGGACACAGGTGTAAGGTTCTGTGGTGTCAGAGCTGGGAAGGAGGACACTAAGGAAGGAAACTGGAATCATGCTTGCTGGAAGTTCACCCCAATAAACATCGAATTGTTTGCACCTTTGGACTTCGGGTATTGTTGCTCTCTGTTCATGCGAGAAGGACCAGGGAAGGAAGCGGGTGAAGGAATAAACCCCCTAATAACCCATTTCAGTGCTTCACCACCCTCCTAGTGAAATATTTTTTCCTAATACCCAACCTAGACCTCCCCCTCTGCAACTTGAGACCATTGCTTCACATTCTTTCTGCAGTGGGGGGCCCAAAACTGGATGCAATACTCCAGATGTGGCCTCACCAGTGCTGTATTGCTTTCCCAGCAGATGTCAGAGTGATTGAAGTCCCTCATGATAACTAGGGCCTGTGATCTGGGGCTGCCAACTGATGTGTCAAGACTACTTCTATCCCTGCTTTCCCTGCCAGCTTGGGACTCCAGCACTCTGTCTTGCTGAGTCAGACATGCCAGTCTGCTCCAACACAGACCCAGGGTCTGAACCATGTGCCCCAAAGCTGCAGGCTTAACTGAAAGCAACTTAAGAAGTATTCCTGTCTTTAACACTCAGATGCCCTCTATAACACTGACAGAGAGATATACACAGCTGTTTGCCCACCCCCAGGTATTAATACATACTCTGGGTTAATTAATAAGTAAAAAGTGATTTTATTAAATACAGAAAGTAGGATTTAAGTGTTTCCAAGTAGTAACAGACAGAACAAAGTGAATTACCAAGCAAAATAAAATAAACCCCGCAAGTCTATGTCTAATAAAACTGAATACAGACCAAACCTCACCAGTTCCAGTAAGCTTCCTTTTGCAGACTGATCTCCTTCTAGTCTGGGTCCAGCAATCACTCACACCCCCTGTAGTTATTGCCCTTTGTTCCAGTTTCTTTCTTGGGGGTGAAGAGGCTATCGCTTTAGCCAGCTGAAGACAAAATGGAGGGGTCTCCCATGGGCTTAAATAGACTTTCTTGTGGGAGGAGACCTCCTTCTCTCCCCTATGCAAAGTCCAGCTCCAAGCTGGAGTTTTGGAGTCACATGGGCAAGTCAGATGTTCATGCATGACTCAGTTTTTACAAGCAGCAGCCATTGCCCACATGGTATCTTGAATGTTTCCAGGAAGACTTCTTATGTGGATTGGATCCTTCCAACATCCGTTGTTCGTTAAATGCTTCTTGATTGGGCACTTAACTGCAAATTCCTTTCTAAAGAAACTGACCAAATGCCTTACTAAGGTTATTTAAAATCAGACAAGTATACAGCCAATATTCATAACTCCGAATACAACAATAACACATGCATACAAATAGGATGAATATATTCAGTAGATTATAACCTTTACATTATGTTACATGGCATATGTAGCATAAAACATATTCCAGTTATGTCATATATACATTCATAAGCATATTTCCATAAAGCCTTATGGGGGGCACCATCACACCAATCACCTCATAGTTTCTTGACTGTGCCAGGACTTCCAAGTCTTTCTGTTTGTTTCCCAGGCTTCTTGCATTCGTGTACAGGTATCTAAGATAACTAGCTGATTGCCCTACTTTCTCAGTATGAATCAGGAGGCCTCCCCGGTTGCACCCTCCTCCTTGTGTTTCCTCCTGGTATACCATTTTCCGACCTACCTCAGGGCTTAGGTCACCATCCCCCAGCAAACCTAGTTTAAAGCCCTCCTCTCTAGGTTAGCAAGCCTGCCTGCGAAGATGCTCTTCCCTCTCTTCGTTACATGGCTCCCATCTGTTCCTAGCAATCCTTCTTCCTGGAACAACATCCCATGGTCGAAGAATCCAAAGCCTTCTCTCTGACACCACCTGCGTAAGCATGCATTTACCTCCACAATTCAATGGTCTCTACCTGGGCCTTTTCCTTCAACAGGGAGGATGGACGAGAACACGACTTGCGCCTCAAACTCCTTTATCCTTCTTCCCAGAGCCACGTAGTCTGCAGTGACCTGCTCAAGGTCATTCTTGGCAGTCTCATTTGTGCCCATGTGAAGAAGTAGGAAGGGGTAGTGGTCCGAGGGCTTGATCAGTCTCGGCAGACACTCGGTCACATCCTGAATTCTAGCCAGGCAAGCAGCACACTTCTCGAGTTTCCCAGTCTGGATGGCAGATGGATGACTCCGTCCCGCTTATTTAAGTAGGATGCAGATTACCATGGTGGTGAGCAAGGTATAGAAATTCAGATCATATATAAAGAGAGTGAGGTGGTATTGTTCCCCATGATCTTGCTGGCTTTTCTCAAGTTCCTAAAGCCAGCCCTGTGCCTTGAGATAGTATTTTAGACTTTTATAGCGTCTTCCATCCGAGGCTATCAAAGTGCTTTATAAATGTATGAATAAAGGGCACAATCCAACCCTCACTGGGAATTTTCCCATAGAGGTCAGCAGAGAAGGACTAGACCCTAAGTCTCACAATGGCCTTGTGAGGTAGGTAAGTATTGGTATCTTCATTTGAGGATAGAAAAATCGAGGCACAGAGAGGTGGAATGACTTGCCCCAGATCACACAGAACATCTGTGGTAAGGCCGGGAGTAGATTCCAGATGTATTAGTCCTGGGTTTAACCACTAGACCACAGTTGCACCTCAGAAGCCAAGAGCTGTAGGCCAAGATTTTGAAAAATAGGAGACTGCAGTTAGGTTCTCTAGTCTACCCTAAGACAGTGGCTTGATTTTCAAAAGTGCTGAGCACCCAAAAACTCCCAGGAGCTGTTGGGTGGCAGCATTTGAAAATTAGGCTGGTGCCTAAGTGTGGACTAGGGAGCCTAATTGTAGGCTCCTATTTTAAAAAAAAATCTTTGCCATAATATTTCGCATCTAACGGGTCTCGTTGTCCCTAATGTCCTCATGACCCATTACATTTTCTTAGTACATTGGCAGGTGTTTTGATTGATTGTAAAGACAGTTGTGCACGTTACTCTCACTAATTAGTCCATATGGAAACCATTTCAAGTCTTGTGACTTTTCCCTGTTTCTAATAGTTTAAATGAAAGTTAAATTCTAATGGAACTAGTTAACTTCTTTATTGTGCAATATTTAGATTTGTAGACAGAAAATTAATGCCATATTAGAATTCCTTTTTCAGCCATCCTCAACTGTCATCACAGAATTCCTTCTCCAGGGAACAAAAATACTTTAACCATCCTCCAGGACAAAAGGTTTTCAAAAGGAAGGCGCAGACAAATCTTTTCCCTGAAAGAACTGGCTGTATTTTAGTGCTCCATATTAGGTCCCTATTGCCAGAGCAAAAAATCTTTAAAAGCAATAGGTTTATCTCTGGGCGTGCTGGGACAGATGCCTAACCACTAAATATTAGAATTCAAATTAATTACAAAGTGAGCACTACTAACCAGGTCCAGAGGCTAAATCCTTACAGTTCCTTCTCAGATTTACTCATTCATTACCAGAATAAACTCTAATTCATGTACATGGATCCTTTGATTGAATAGGGCAGGGTGGCCAACAACTGACCCTCCAAACCACATAAGACAATCTTCAGAAGTTCAAGAGCTAGGACCTACTTGCTGGGGCTCAGGGCTTCTGCCCCACGGGAGGCACTTGCTGGAACTTGGGGCTTCAGCCCCACTCCTCCTGAACCCCGACCCCAGCAGGTGCACCCCAGAGGGCTGAAGCCCCAAGCGCCCCCAAGGCTGAAGCCCCTACCCCACCACTCAGCTGCAAGGCAGAAGGCTTCCCCCCCTCCCCAAGTCTGGTAGGTGGAGAAGGGGGGAGGGCTCTGTGAGCCGCACTTTAACTGTAAAAGAGCCACATGTATCACATGAGCCATGGTTTGGTCACCCCTGGAATAGAGACAAAGTAAAACCAGAGTAATTACTTCAGGATTTGGCCCTAGATATTTGCTGTTCAGTTAACAACAAGGTTCAAATGCCATGATCTTTAATGGATGTTAATGACTATATACTTTGCCCAAAGCTTTAGGAGAATATAACGGTGTATTAAACAGTGTTAAGGGCAAAGCTGAGTAATTCTACAAAGAACATTTCCTCAAATATTTGAATGGTTAAATCAATTTGACTCAACTTTGTTCATCCCTGGACTCCCTTTTTGGATAAATAGGTCACTTGACATGTTTCTCTGTTCTGATTGGATAGGTGTAACCCCTCACCCATCTGATGCAAATACTTGCAGTTACGTATTTCAAATTCCCATCAGTAAACTAATTCACAGAATGATCAAAGGAAGCGAACACTAAAGGACAGTGGTCTCCAACCTTTTTTATGTCCAAGATCACTTTTTGAATCTAAGGGCAACCCAGGATCTACGCCACCCCTTTCCTGAGGCCCCACCCCTTCCCCAAAGCCCTGCCCTGCTCACTCCATCCTGCCCTCTCTCTGTTGCTTGCTCTCCCCAACCCTCACTCACTTTTACTGGGCTGGGGTTGGGGTTCGGGAGTGGGCGCAGGCTCTGGGCTGGGGCCAAGGGATTTGCAGTGTGGCTGAGCCTGGGGCAGAGGATTGGGGTGCAGGAGGGGGTGAGGGGTGCAAGCTCTAGGAGGGAGTTTGGGTGCAGGAGGGGATGTGGGCTCTGGGAGGGAGTTTGGGTGCAGGAGGGGGCTCCAGGATGGGACAGGGGATTGGGGTGCAGGAGGGGGTATGGGCTTTGGGAGGGAGTTTGGGTGCAGGAGGGGTCTCCGGGTGGGGGCAGAGTGTTGGGGTGCAGGAGGAGGTACAGGGTGCTGGCTCTGGGCGGGGGGCCAGGGCTGGGGCAGGGGGTTGGGGTGCAGCAGAGGGTAAAGGGTGCTGGCTCTGGACGGGGGTCAGGGCTGAGGATTGGGGTGCAGGAGGGGGTTCAGGGTGCAGGAGGGGTATGGGGTTCTGGGAGGGAGCTCAGGGTTGGGGGTTGGGGTGCGGCCTCCCGCTGGGCGGCACTTACCTCTGGGCAGCACTTACCTCTGGCAGCTCCCGGTTGGCAGTGGGCGCAGTCAGGCTAAGGCAGGCTCCCTGCCTACCCCGGCCCAACACTGCTCCCGGAAGGGGCCAACGCGCCCCTGCGGCCCTGGGGAGTGTGTGTGTGTGGGGGGGGGCAGGGTACGTGTGGCTCCACACGCTGACCCTCTCTGCAAGCACTGCCCTCACAGCTCTCCCAGCCAATGGGAGCTGCAGGGGCGGTGTTTGCAGAGAAGGGGAGCACGTGGAGGGAAACTTCTGCTCCCCTCCCACCCCCGCCCCCCGGGGCCGCAGGGCTGCACTGGCTGCTTCCAGAAGTGGCATGAGGCTGGGGTAGGCAGGGAGTCTGCCGTAGCGGCAGCCACGCTGCGCCGCCGGAGATCGCGATTGACTGGTTGGTGACCACTGCTAAAAGGGCATGAACACTACAAAAATGAATTCATCTTCTTGCTTGAGTGAATATTCGTGAACATTTTTGTTTAGATATTGTACTAGCTCTAATCTTTCCTATGAGAAGATGGCTAGAATTATATACACCAGCAGATGTGGACTGACTAATATTTTTACAGAAAACATCACCCCATCCTGTAAATTAGGCCCTAATCCTGCATACACTTAAGCCAGGTCTACACTATAAATTTACATCAGTATAACTACGTGGCTCAGGTATATTAAAAATCCACCTCCCTGAGCCATGCAGTTATACCGACCTAACCCCTCCCCCGCCGTAGACAGCACTATGTCAATGGGAGCGCTTCTCCTGTTGGCATAGCTACCGCCTCTTACGGAGGTGGATTAACTATGCCAATGGGAGAAGCTGCTTGCTGGCATAGTAGTGTCTTCACTGAAGAGCTACAGTGGTGCAGCTGTACAGATGCAGCTGTGCCACTGCAGGGTTTTAAGTGTAGACCTATTCTGAGGGCCAGATTTTTAGGCACCTAACGACGCAGATGGATGCTTAGTGGGAATTTCAAAAGCACCTATAACAATTTAGGTGCCTAACTCCCATTGGTTTCAATAGGACTTCGGCATCTAATCTGCTCAGGTGCTTTTGAAAAATCCATCTAATTGTTTAGCTGCACCTTTAAGTTCCTAAATAACTGTGCAGATCTAACCCATAAGCACAAAAGCAACTTTACTCACATATGTAGTCTCTTTGAGCTTAACGGGACTATTTATGTGCATAAGCCTTTGCAGGATTATGGCCTTTGATTCTGTCCCTCTGCTTATGTATCCTGATATCTTGGCCAACGAAGTATAAATAATAGCCATTATGTGTGATCACTTATAGTAATCTCAGGCCACGACTGCCCTTCCTTATTACTTGGAAATTGAAGGTATTTACATAATCTTTCTTGTTTTTTTTCACCTAAGTTAAAAATCTTTCCTTTTACAAAAATACACGTTGTTTAGTATGTTTTTTCCTCAACTCTCTTCGTGTATTTTATTGCAATAGCTTTTCCTGCTTAATTGGCCTACTAGAGATTGGATGGGGATGCAATTACTCAAATAAAAGAACAATTGGAGAGAAGCTAATTTTATTAGTTAATTAGCTATTTTTATAACTGTTTTTAATGGAGACCTATACCACATATCCTAGTCAACCAGTCCCAGCACAGCTTGTTGTTGTCACATGATATGCATAATGATCTCACATGTGCCATTGTATTTATTTCTGAATAGTCACCAGGCTATTGTTCAAGAATGATGACATGCCAGAACTGATTCAACTTCTAATGTTTCTGCAGCATAGCCTGGTTAGGAGGCTGTTAGCATTCATTAATTACAACATCTGATAGGGCTTCACAAAAGCATGTATAATATTAATTATTAAAGGAACTCATTAGACAGAAAAACCTGCAGTGTGACAAATTCCATTAATGCAATAATAACTTTTGAATTATTCCCTCTCAGCTGATGAAGATAAGCTGTAATAGTTAGGAGCTTCAGGCAAAGTCAGGGGGCTATAAATGTTCCCAAACCAGTCAATGTTAAGTCAAGTGAATACTCAGTGGTGGGTGTTTAGTTCAGTTTAAGTCCGGGTCTACGTGCAGATTTTGTACTGAGATAGCTATGTTGGTTAGGAGTAGGGATTTTTTTTCAGAAATAGTTATACCAGTCCATAGTGTGGATGCAGTTAGAGTGGCCTCATGCCAGTTTACTTACTCTCCTTCCCTTACAGGAATAAGTCATAGTGGTGTAAGCACTTTTATACTGATGTAACTGTGTCCATACTGCTTTATCTATATCAGTAGAGGTAAAGTGGTTCAACATTTCTGGGTAGACAAGCCCCGAAGTTCTGCGGCTCTGCTGTATTTAGTACTTGTAATTTGTGTGCTGCTGAATGACACAACAAAAATGTGTTAGAACGTCAATTCAAATCAAACTGGCTTCAGTGCGCTCCGTTTCCGGAGTATGTCAAAGCGCACTATGGAACTTTGAAAGAGTAGTAGCAGGGTCCACATGGCCAGTTAGTGCATGGGAGGCCAGTGTGCTATACTTTTCACACGTTGCCATGCTCTAACTACCCATGTAGACAAGCCCTGTGTCATTCCAAGCCATCCAAGCTGTGGAAGACTAAGAACGCTAGCCTCATGAAAATGACTATGAAAATGACTATGGAAATGACTTCACTTTCCCCTGGACCACCATCTCTTCACTGATGCACAGGGAGCCCCATGTGTCACCAAGCACAGGATGTGATTATAGGACCAGATCCAAAACCCACTGATCTCGATAGGAGCTTTTTGATTGATTTTAATTGGATTCGGATCAGGCTTCCATGATATGGCCACCCCAAATTCAGCCCTGCTTCTGCTCTTTCACATTAGAAAGCCCTAGCAACCTCCTCAGCTGAGATCTGGGGGCTGGGTATGTCCCCAAATGAACAAAGTGAATCAATTTTAAACAAAGAGCAAAATACCTTTAATGTTTTTATGGTATTCCTTTACTCATTGGTTAATTCACAACACTTAGTAGTTCACAATGGGTCTCCCAGACCCAGTCAGCAAGGTGAAGTAGCAAGGTTCTGCTGTAGTAGATACGTTACTTTAGTGTATACAAGAAAACTATTGTCATGAAATTAAAGGATCCAATGAATTTAGGATCTGAAAGCAGCATGGTTTATGAAGATGCAGTGGGGAAGGTGAGACAGTTGGTCCCTGGGGATCTCTGGACATCTTCCATATGATCAGAGCTCAGCACGCTATTTTGTGCACATATGTTTTTGATGCTATGTCTCTCAGAGAAAAAAGTTTTGTCGGGACAAGCTGATGGATCTTTCTTAAATAAGCAAAAAGAAAAGGAGTACTTGTGGCACCTTAGAGACTAACCAATTTATTTGAGCATAAGCTTTCGTGAGCTACAGCTCACTTCAGCTCACGAAAGCTTATGCTCAAATAAATTGGTTAGTCTCTAAGGTGCCACAAGTACTCCTTTTCTTTTTGCGAATACAGACTAACACGGCTGTTACTCTGAAACCTTCTTAAATAAGGGATTTTTGCATTACTATTATTTTTATTAAAATAACTTAATATTTCCAACAAATAGAGCTAGAAAAAGATGGGATTTTTGATTTATACACAAACAAATACACTCCTTTGACTGAACTCTGCACTGCCATGGTGTAATTACATTCCTGCCAAACATCAGGGACAAGCTCTCTGGGTTTTGTGTAGGTGTGAAACAGGAAGCAATTACCAGCCACAGTCATAAAGGATATAAAAGAAATCACACTTTCCTTTTCAAACCATATAATTAATGCCATATTACTTATCTAATATCATCCCCTCTAATGCTGTTTTGGATAACTCCACTGTCATGTAGTTAAGAGGAAAGTAATTGTATATAGTTGCAAGAATAGTGGCTGTTGTATTGACATGAATTTTTTTTTGCAACATTTTGGACTTAGTTTTATTTAAAACAATCTGCAACAGAATCATAGAAATGTAGGACTGGAAGGGACCTTATCAGGTCATCAAGTTCAGTCCCCTGAATTGAGACAGGACAAAGTATTATCAAGACCATCCCTGAGAGGTGTTTGTCTAACCTGTTCTTAAAAAATCCAGTGACAGACATTCCACAACCTCCCTAGGCAATTTGTTCCGTGCTTAACTGGAATGGGTGATCATTTTGATTCAACTCTTTCCCACCTGTCCCATTCAGACTTCTTATTATGGCTGTCCTTTGTTTCCTGCTCTCCAGGGGCTACTTCCAACTTGTATAGACCTTGAGTCTGATTTACCTCAAGAGTGATTTTTTTATTTGAGTCATTAACCTTTGTACTGCCAGTTTCACCCCCTCTCTGCTCCCTTCTGCCAACCTGGTTCTTTTAAAAATCAATCTTTTGAGTGTGGAGAAACTTGTCTGTAAATGTTCCAGTCTTGTGTGTATGAGTAACCTGCTAATACCATGCACCTGTACTCACTGCAGGGAGTCATGTGAGGACGTAGGGCTAGGAATATACCGCAATGTTGTATTTTTGTTTGGGGAGGAAAAGGAGCACAAAGATTTTTAAATTATAATCCTAAACTTAGACCCCTAAATCCATATTTAGACTCCAAAATAAGTGAACTAATTTTTCAAAAGTGAGCAACCCAGTAGTTATCATTGACCTTAGTGGAAGCTGTTGGGTGCTCAGCACTTTTAAAAATCAAATCACTTATTTAGATGTTTAAAAGGGGGGTTTATAGGGCTCACTTGAGACTCTGATTTTCTTATATCTTAGCACTGGGGATTCTGTTTGCCAGAAGCTGGGAAAGGGCGATGGGATGGATCACTTGATGATTACCTGTCCTGTTCATTCCCTCTGGGGCACCTGGCATTGGCCACTGTCAGAAGACAGGATACTGGGCTAGATGGACCTTTTGTCTGACCCAATATGGCCATTCTTATGTTTTCTTATTAAGCACCCTCTAGATTTCTGTATGGGTCTGATCTAACTTCCACTGAAGTCAGTGGGGGTCGAATCAGGCCCTAAGTACACTGGCTATGTAAATGATCATATTCTGAGTAAAGGCACACATGCATTAGCAGATCAGAGTCAGTCCTAGGGAGGTTCAACCAGTGGTGAATGACAATTAGGAACATCTCATTGTTGAGCCACATTGGTGGGGTCCTATGGGGAAGCTTACACTGCCATTGCCCTGGATGTATTTTCAATTGCAGTGTTGTTGAAGCCATGCTGGTCCATGGATATTAGAGACAAGGCAGGTGAGGTAATATCTTTTATTGGACCAACTTCTGTTGGTGAGAGAGACAGGTTTCTGAGCTTGACTGAGGTCTTCTTTAGGTCAGAAGTTGGTCCAGTAAAAGATATTACCTCACCCACCTTGTCTCTCTCAGCACATATTTGTTCTACTGATAAATACAAGATGTCAGTCTCCAGGATGGCCAGGAAGGCATCTTTTGTATACTCACTTTAAAAAATCACTGCATACCTATGCTTCTTTCATTTGATAAACCTTGTCACAGAAAATGGCTGTAAATTGATTCCACCAGATGTGGACAGAAGCACCACATCATTACAGACTCCAAAAATGCCTCTTTGCAATAAAGCTGTCAGAAATCGCTTGAAAAAGGGGGAGACTGCAGGTTCAGAGAGGCAGTCCCCCTCCCTTCAGCTGGCTATGCTGAGTGCATTTTTATTTTCAGTTTACACTGATGGTGGGAATATGCGCTCATTGGGATTTCAAACAGCTGGATTCTGGGTTTGAATAAAGGCTCACAAAGTTCAATCCAGAGGTATTTGTAGTTTATATAAATAGAATGGATGAATAAATAAGTAAATAAATAAACAATTCTTTGAAGCAGGCCCTAAACTTTTCCAGCCTTTCTCTCTATAAAGTACTCTTTTGTTGTTATATGATTTCCTGATGGCACTATATTAACTAATGAAATGCCAAGCAGGCTTGACTATGGCAATGTTTGAGTTCTGGTAAGGAACCAATAGCTGCACTTTTCTCTGCAGGACTCTGTACGCAGCTTTGGAAACAGCCTGAGGCATTGGACTCGAAACAGTGCCAGTTCAGAGTGTTTGTGAGCAGGAAAGAGAAACAGATGCACCCACAGAGTGATATCACCCACACAGCACCCAAATGAATAATCAGTGTTAAAAAATTAAGGGGAAAATCATATTTAAGCTGTTTCCCCCACCCCATGTAATTAGTGCTTGCCTTTCGTCATTCATTACAATCTTTAGCTTCCTGTATTTGAGTACATAATGTTATCATCTCTTTCCAGAAATGGATTGGACAAATTCTTCTTGGAAATCCTTCCCACGCATGTATATTTTGGTGTCCTTTATTTCCCAGGCAGTCAGTCAGACCTTACTGATGGCAACAGAATGTCATAGTTAGGGATGGCTCAGCATCCCTCCAACCATCTGCTCCACACTGCCATGAGATGAGATTACCTAATGCGGTGTGTTGCAATTTTGAAAGATCAGAAAATGGTTTCGAAATCACAGATAGGGGAAATGTGCATTTTAAACAAAAATGCACTTTGAAAAGAATTAAAACCCAAATTAAAACCGAAAAGATTTCTCAAGTCCCAGCGTCCTTTGTTGACAAGCTGTAGCAGAAGCATTCCTAAAGCCACTCTGCTTGTAGGTTGTTTTAAAAAATTCTATAAAAAATAGCTCACAATTGAAGGCCCCAATTCTGCAATCAGATCCATGTGGATGGCCGCTTCCACTAATGCGAAGACCCACAGACGTCAGTGGGACTCATTCCACATGATCTGACTATAAGAAGAGGGAATGAATGATGGGTCTGACAGAGAAGTAGTTTTCATTACTCTTCTAGTGGGGCATACCTCCAATTCAACTGATCCATGTTTCATGTTAAAATGATTGATAAATATCTTCCTCAATTAAGGGGCTATTACTTTTAAAAATGCTTTATTGTTGTTTTTTTCCATCTCTATTTCATTCTTTATAGTGATGGTGAATGGGACCTGATTCTCCACTGCCTTGTGCCTTGTGTAGTTGTTTACTCCTGCATGGGGAGGGCAAACGGGTGTAAAATACCACCACATCAGAACAATGAGGGACAGACGTTTCTGCAGAGGACAGGCTGTGAATAGGGGACTCTAGACTGGGACACCTCCCATGAGGTGCTGCTCCAGCACTGTCCGCTGGTCTAGCTCAGGACCTGCTGCTTCCACTCAAGATTCCTTTGCATGGTAAGTCTAACATCACCAGGTAAGAATGGAGAGCAGCACTCCCCCAAGCCATGGAGATGGGTGAAGGGGCAGCCCTTCTACACTGAGCAGAGAATGAGGAGCTGTGCTGCCCAGAACTCCTACTTTAGCCACTGGAACTATGTCCACCTGTAAGTAGATCATTCACACCACTCCCCCGGCAAATTCCCCTTCACATATTGACCACAGTAATGAATAGAATCTGTTTTTGGTATTCCAATAGCATCAATTCTT
Organism: Natator depressus; assembly: GCF_965152275.1. Taxonomy (NCBI): domain Eukaryota; kingdom Metazoa; phylum Chordata; order Testudines; family Cheloniidae; genus Natator; species Natator depressus. Next base: position 279,172,355 of record NC_134234.1, read on the forward strand.
CCCTGAGCAGTGCTAAATGAGTCACCAGGAGAAGAGACAGCGAGTTGCTCTGTGCCTGAGCCAGAAGCACTGAGCGCTTGGACACTCCAAGAAATCCAGAACACAGGGATTTATTGTCTCAGATAAAATGCAAGTTTTACCTGCTCCATTGTTCTGCTTGTTTGAGGCTGGCTTGTAGAAGTCTGAGGCATGAAGAAGTTTAGCTAGTAGTTCAGTTGTTGTGAGGTTTAATCCAAAAGCCAAGATATATCTATCTATCTATCTATATAGATATATATAGATATAAAATCTTTCTTTTTTCAAGTCTTGGCTAGGTGCCCCCTTTCTTCCCTCCCCACTGAGTATAGATTTGCTAGAGAACTTTAGCTGGGTGGTGATGCACGAGCAAAACACCCTGACTAGCAGGAGTGGTGGGGACATTACATTGCCAAAGCGGCATGGCTTTAGCCATAAGCTTAATAATCACGTGTGGGACTGGCCTTGGATGTTTTGGCTCCAAGCATCAGCAGGAGCTCTCATTAAAAGGGAACTCTGTAGTGTAATCTTAATTATGGTTCATCCACAGTCATCTACCCAGAGTCCTCCTAACTAGGTCATTCATATAGCCTCTCCTACAGAGATTACAGATGAATGGTAAATTAACCATATTACAGAATGATTTTACACCCCGTGTCTGGACTCATTGTAGATCACATGAATACCTAAAATAGATTGCATGACCAAAACACATAACCCAAATGCGTACATGCAAATAGGCAGACTGCAGTGACTCCTGCTTCTTAAGAAAAGCATTATTCTCCCAGGGAAAAAATGTTTTGTTTTATTTACTGAATTAAAATAAACCAAAGGGGAAGTGGAAACTCATCAGCAGTTATGGGCTGGGAAGAGTCTTTGACCTTGTTTCGCGGTAGAATACTTGACCATAGAAAGGAACAGCTTCTTGGCTGAGCAGCTGCTGTACAGAGGTGTTTTTATTAGCCAACAAGTCAGAAAGGAACGAGGCATGCCTGAGAAAGTAGAACTTTGCCAGCTTCAATCCCTGCTTTTCTATTAGATCTAACCCTGAACCAACTGAGTTTCAAATGTTCAGTAAAAAGTCCCACTGGTCTAATTTGCTCAGCAGGTTCTAGCTCCATCATTATATTCTCCTTAGGTGTGTCAGTTTCAAATTCCAAGGTATACAAGAATAAACAGAAGCAAATGTAGCTTGTTCTCATTATTTCTGTTTCCTGCATTCTCCAGTTTTCTTGGATGGCAGCACTTGGGAAAATAACACAGTCTCGGATGTTCTTATTTTCAGCTCTACAGTTAAGCCTCTGAGGAGGGCATATAAACAGCTGACATTTTATGACATAAAGTTGATTAAAAATAGACACTGCGGGGCTAGAGAAATACAGTTGCTCAACACCGCTTCCAGAGATGAACCAGGAGACCCAGGTACACACTCTGACCTAAAGAACTTGAATGACAAGGTTTATTTTATGCTGCAATACATTTGATGATATATATGGTCAGACAATAAAATATATTGTCGGACTTCAAGATATCTGTGGGTTGTGTTGGATGTAGGGTCTGATCCTCTGAGGTGCTGAGCACCCTCAATGCCCACTGAAGTCAATGGGAGTTCAAAGCACTCAGTACCACACAGAATTGGGTCCTTAGTGAAGATCAGTATCAATTTCTCTTTCTAGCCTAAGTTTTAAGCTACGTAACTACTGTATGAGAGGGCACATCTGTCTGGCTGTCCAGATAGAGCCAAAGCCTCCCTCTCCAAACCATCTTTCTTGTCAGGAGGACTGCAGGAATTTGGAACCAGCCAGGCAGGGGATTAAGTGCAAGTGCAGCTGAGACTTGTTAACTTAGAAGTTCTAGCTTATAGACCTCAGAGGTGGAAAAGGAGAGGCATTACCCTGTAGAGGAGAGGCTGGACTTAATTTAGGGAGTCCTGCTTGGATTTCAAAGCAGTGAGGCTGGCTTCTGTTGGACCATCCTTGTGTCCCTGAAAGGGGAGGCTTTTTATTTGGATCTTGTTTATAATCTGAAAAAGGGGATGAGTTAGAGTCTTTGTTTCTCTTTTGGGAGTGGAGTAATTGCCCCATCAGGGAGAAAGAGCTCAGCCTGTGATATTCAGCATAACTAAGGTTGCACTGATTGGCAGAAAACCCCTGATTCCATCTCTGTTATGTTCTCCAAAGGCATTAATACCGTGGATCTCCTACAAGTCCCTGTTGAAAGCTGTGGTGGTGGCGAGTGACTTCTCATTTCTTAAAACAAAATCTAGAAGATGTGATGCTATGAACTTTTTGCGAAGAGTCTGTTGCTCTCTAACATGGAAGCACTGTACCTACTACACCTTGAGTCTGTTTGAAATTGCCAGTTTGTCCTGCTTTGGGTGAATCTGGTAGCAGGTGAAGGAGGCACTTAACATACTTTAAGGTGAGTTCCTAATTCCTCACTTTGTATCCTTATCAGAATAAGCAATAACATTGCCTCCCAGTCTTTCATCAGAAGGAATGTCTCTCTTTTGAGAGCTGTGTCCTTTAACACATTTTTTGAAAAGTACATTACATTCCCTTAAAGAACACACTTGGTGTGGTGGCTAGAAGTAATAACATGCACAATTTGGGAGGCAGCCTGGCCCAGCTGCTGTTATAAAAGGGAACTTGCTCCCAATGTTTCCTCTTTATATAATAATTTCTAAATTATGCAATTCTCTGTATTCTGATTGGTCAATGGGTTATAACTGCAGTTGTTTCTCAAGCAGACAGCATTCAAACTGCTGCAATCTGTGTGAGAAACAGTCAATAAGGCATCGGTTTGCATGGTTATTTTACAGTAACCTTAATGTGCAAATTGTATTGCTCCAACTGGGTATTGAACATCCCTGTTTTCTGACTGGCTACTGCCCAGCAATATCTCAGCAATAAATATGGCTGCTTCAATGTGTCATCCCTCCTCTGTTGTTCCACCTAACTCCAGATTTTAAATAACAATTGTAATAAAGCAGGAGTGATGGTTCTTCTGCTTGGGTCAAGCAGTTGTGAAAGGTGAGTCTGGATGGTCTAGTGAGAAGACCAGGCTTGACGGTGACATTAAAAGGGAGATAGAAGATGAGTGAGCTGCATTGAGGCATACACAGGAGCAAGCCAAGATATTGCCACATTCAGGCTGTGTCCCTTCCTTCAAATCTACTGTGCTCTCTCATCAAGCATTTCCTAAAAGAAAATAACTCTAAGTTCCTATAGATAATCATACAATAGTATCTGTTACTGGGAAGCTATCTAGTGTAACTAGAGGCTGATCTAGCTATAGGCAAGCTAGGCAGATCCCTAGGGTGGCAGTTTTCTGGGCAGCTGCCTAGGGCAACAGATTTGGCCTGGCTGCTCCTCTGTCATGATGGAAGGGCGGTTGGACCAAATGTGAGTGGTAATGCAACCCTGTGTGCCAGGTTGTAATGCTAATCACTCAGATTTGGCCTGGCTGGTATGATCGGGTGGGTTGGGTATCTGGGCCAAATTTCAGTGGCATGGATGGGGCTGAAGCGTTGCCTCAGGCAGCAGATTGCCTTGAGCAGGCTCTGAATGTAACAATGTAGTCAGTAGTCATGCTTTTAGTGGATATTTAGATAGAAAAGCTTGAGGGCAATAGCAAACCATAGCAATGGCATTATTAGCCAAGCAGAAGGCAAGAGTAAAGGAATGGCGAATACAGTTTTGTATCACAACCGAAGGGTGCTCTTGGTCAATATGGTAATAACTGTGTCATGGCCACAAGCTCTAAGACTAAAGGAAAGGGGGTTTATTTAATCTTAGATGTGATAACTACCTCATAAATAGGAAAACCCCGCAAGTTATCACCAAAGTGTATATTTTATTTTCTTGAGAGAGAGCCACAGTTCTGATACTCTGGCTCGTGTTCAGTATTCAGGCCCATGGCTGGCATTTTAGTCTGCAGTCCCTTTGAAATTTGGTCTGAACAAGGTGGTTTTCTGAAGTAATGGTCGCAGGATTGGGCCTCATACTTGGACTTTATTATATTCACTTCCACTGTTTATTCTATTTTTGAGTAATATGCCCTTCTGGCTAATGGCTTTTGCTATTTACTGACGCTCATCAAATATAAACTTCTTGTACTGGTAATACTATCAATGGTGGAAGTAGTGTCACTTTAATATCATTATTTTTATTTTATTTTAGGCGGGGTGGGGGAGGAACAGGATTTGTGGGGGGGGGTGCTCAACAGAGGCAGTTTGTACACCACCATGCAGTAGCAATTTGTTGGCCGCCCTGAGGACTGACAGGGCAGGTGGAAGCCTGTGCGAAGTGGCACCACTAGCCTTTCCATCATCTGAACACAATTGCAGGCAGATTCCTGAGTTAGTAGTAAGTGCCATGGAACAGTTTCACTACAGATCTATGGTCTGGGAGGAATGATTCGCAGTGCACAGTCTGGCTGCTTGGATTGTGGTGCTAAAGGCAAGATCTGGGTCAGGCTCACAATCTTTCTACATCTTTCTTATGGTTAATATCTAGCACTGCTCAGGGGCTTTCAATCATTCTGTTGTTACTGGTCATATTTTTAAACCCTTACACTGAATTCCTGTGTCCACACTGTATGAACTTCAGATTCCAGGACTCTGACATTCAGCTGTGCAACTAAACAGTGCAATAACCAGTTCTTGGGTTTTTTGTTTTTGTTTTCACACAGGTTAAACACGAGTTTTAATCAGTATTAAGCAAGAATTGGAGCCACTCAGTCATAACAACCATATTACTTATTTCAGTAGTCATTTTGAACCAAGTGGCATGCCATTCAATGTTCTATTTATTATAGGAACATAGATGTGTAAATATTTATTAAATTCACCAAAAAGAAAAGCAAGAGATAAAAACTTGGCGGTGATATAACTAGTGTAAATGTTTTGTTGAAGTGAGTGCATTCTTACATCCTGGAGGTCAATTGCTATTAGCAACAGGATCTGATGAATAAAACACTGACATCTTACAATGGCAATCACACATCCTCCCATTTGGTATTTCCTGTTGCCAAACCAAGGGGTACCAAGCAATCTAGGGATAAAGCTGGTATTGCAATACTCATGCAGAAGTACTTGTATGTATGTCTGACACCATTGCCACAGAATGGAGTACTGTGCTGAATATGTAAAATGAAGGATATAAATTTATTCTTTTCCAGGAAGTGACTCTTGGAAGTGACATCAGATTAATTTATGCTTATGTTATCAATAGATACACTAATAACCACTCCTTCGTCTCTTCCTTTGTCTGGTATATCTGCAGTAACTTTCATCTGAAGATCTTAAAGCACTTTATAAACACTAATTGCACTTCACAATGCTCATATGAGGCAAGTGTTATTTTTACCACTTTAGAATTGGATAAACTGAGGAACAGATGCTGTCACTGGGCCAAAGATCACAGAGTCAGTGGAAGATCTGGGAGCAGAACTTGACTCTTGGATGTCAGTCATCTGCAGTAATCATTAGACCACATTAGCTTCCTTTCATGACATGCTTCCTTTATCTTCTGTTTGATCACCTTTGCTTATTTAAATGAAGCTGTCATCTTTTTCCTTAACATGCTGATTCATCTTTGACAATGCTGAAATGTTGGAACATACAGGAGGGCAATTTGCATAAAACTGAGGAAAGGCTACAAGGTCAGTCTAGCAATCTAGCTTATTTTTAAAGTGAACCAGGCTAATGTAAGGAAAATGAAGGTTCTAATGGAAAGATGGCTGCCTCTGAACTATGAAATAACAATTGGGATTCGATAATTAAGCCTTTTTCACAACAGCCTGTTTTATAGATGTATCAAGTGAGAAACAGAGGTCACAGACTTGACCAAAGTAACACAATTAGTCAATGGTGAAGATGGGAACAACATAGAAATACTAACTCCAATCCCCTTTTGTCTAACTTCTAGATGACAGACCTTCCTTTGTAGTGACTAGTGTTTGCGGGGGGGGAGGGGGAATGCAAACCAGTGCGTTTACATTTGCCAAGCTGTAGCCAAGTTTGAGAATTACCTGCTTCTGGATGCTTGCATCTTGATGCTACTTCACCATCTCGTGCCAAGTGTGGGAGAGGGCTAGCCACTTCTCCATGACTAATTCAGAAGAGCCTTACGGTCTGGGCTTACTGCTTGGAGTGCATGGAGAAGAAAGGGATCAACTTCAAAACTACTGTGGGCCTGCCCACTCCCAATGTTTATCAGAAGAGCACTTCTGATCGTCTTAAGAGGATCAGAAGTGCTCATGTTTACTGGAAAAAGCTTGAGCACGATATGCTAGTTGTGAAACACCCTACCATGGCAGTTAATAACTCTTCTTTCACTAGTTCTCCAGAGTTAGTTGTGTGTGTCTGTAAATATGTAAATAGCAGCAGCATTTTGCTGCTCTTATTTATACAAGCTCTGAGTCTCCTGCCTGACAACCACATTTCTTCATATTATTTTGTCATTTCTGGAGGAAAAAATCAATTACAAGATATGGACCTAAAAATGAATTTGAAATGACAGTATGACTCTAATGCAGCGTGGCTTTGTCCCCCTCTAGTGGCTAGATCACACTCTCCTGTTTAAGAGCTGGTTACTGGGCCTGGGCCTTTAGCTTGGGTAGTAGAAGCTCCTGTTTTTAGGTCCAGCAATCCTAGGTTTAGTCCCCTTGGACAGTGACCCATCTGAGGCATCATTACAACAGTAATTACAAAAGGTAATCTGTTCTGTTTAAAGATCAGGTACAGCACTGTCAGTAGCAGCGTATCTCAACCATGACCTGGATGTGACCTCTCCCGGAGGGAAGGATATTTCATTTCATTGCCCACGCATTCATTCTCTTCTCTGATAAGTGTTTGGAATTGTCACCACAAGAGTGTATTCACTTATATAGGAAAATGTTGTCTGAGCTAATATGGCTTATCTGACATAATCTATTACTGTGAGAGATCACTAACACCCTTTATGACTGCTTTCTCAGTCCAGTTTAAATAATTTAATCCAGGGCCAGCATCAATAAACCCTGAAACTGTGCTCCAGTTATGAATAGTCTCAATATTCTGTTTCCTAGGCTCATTAACTCTTAGGTTTCTGTGGACTTTCCACTTTGTAAGTCAGATAAATGCATTAGCATCTTCAGTCAGAAAGTTAACACTCAGGGTGAAATCCTGGCCCCACTGATGTAAATGGGAGTTTTACCCTTGACTTTCTGGGGACCAGGATTTTGTTCCTGGGGCACCATCTTCTGGGCTTAATTCTGTTTGTACATAGGCTTTAGAGCAGTCCCTCCATCAATTTCAGTGACACCAGCGTAAGTGAGAGGTTAGCCGGCTACCTGATCAGTGTATTATTAAGGTAAACCTCACTCTTCGTAGAGAAGTGACTTGTACTAGTTCTTAAGTTACCCTGATATCTTTCCTTTTCGTCATTACCATTCTGTCAAACTGATAGGGCAGGTGGGGGGAAAAATGCAAGAGAAAAAAGCAGATGGACTGTTTCTTTATGGGAATAGAGTTTCAGTTTAATCAGTGGCCTAAAGTGAACTTATTATTTCACTTCCTAGCTGATTGTAGCCCACATCACAAAATCCCAACAGAGAAATGTTTCCAGTCGTTCTGTTTGGGAAAGACCACCATGGGCACACAGACTGACTCTAGTTTCTCAGCTTGAGGGAGAAAATGATAGGCTGCCAATAGCAACACAGTTTAAAAAGCCAGAGAATCCAAAAGATAGGATGCTTCATAAAGGCAGAAAACAGTGCTGCTTGCTTGTGCCATTGCCCGGCTGCTGTTTTCTAGGATGATCTGCCTTAAGGAAATCTGTCTTTGTACAGTCCTATAGGTCTTTCAGACACTGCTCAAGTGCAAATATAGGCAGCAGCTAGTTTCAATTTAGTAACGGTCAGAAAATCTTGTCCTAGGATGTTACAAAGAAATCAAATTACATACATATGTGTGATTCCTATACAAGTAACGCAATGGCATTAAAGGAAAAACCACTCTTGACTACCGTGACCACTGGGTTTTGTCATACAATCCGGTGTTGGTAGCATACCATTGACTGTTATTTCTGACTATCACAGGCTCACTGGGTAACTTTGTACATGTAACTAAAAGCCTCATCCAAGGCCATTGAAGTCAGTGGGAGAGCTGGACATCAATAGTACCAGGATTTGACCCAATGAGTCTTTCAATTGACATCAGTGGGTTCTGGACTGGGCCCATAATCTCTGAGTTTATCCCCATTTCACAGATGAGGATAACATCTAATGTGCTGCACAGCTACATTAATGTTTCATAAAGAAGCTTAATTATAAGTGGAAAAAAGTGATTTTTAAAATTATTTTAAAGTAGCTAAAAGTGAGGCCCAGCCTCCCCATGTTAATTATTTAAAAAGAAAACAGAGGTGACGTGATAGCTACACACTTCTCCCTCCACCCCATCCCATGGATCATACCATTTCCATTCAAGAGGGGTGGAGTAGAGATAAGCTGGCCATAATCTATTTAAAAACATTATATCTTTACATGTTTGCTTTTTGTAATTATGAACAGGTAAAATGAAATGCCCCCCATTAATAGTGACTAGTCAGTTGGAGTCTTCATCCCACCTCCGGACATACCCTGTCTTTTCCCTGTACTCTGAATATGTAAAATCTTCATCACTTTGAAGATAAAGTACCAAACAGTGCCCTGATGTAAATAGGCATTACTCCTGTGAAGCAATTTACACCTGAATCAGACCCAAAGCTGAAACTGAAACCAGGTGCACAAATCAAACGTGAATGTTGTTTTTATTCAAAGAGGAATGTGCTAAGTGTGCATACAGCTGCCTTGGTGACAGAAAACAGTCACAGCAATCAAATGAAGCCAACACCACCTGCAATTTACATACAGATCATTGCCTGAAGTACACTATTTATATAGTCCTATTCTTTATTTATGCTCCTGGGGAAAATATAATCCAGATAAATTTAAAATCTGTGAGTCAAATCTTATGACGTACTGAGTATCTCAAACTCCCATTGACTTCAAAAGGAGAAGTATGGCTCAGGATTTGGTCCTATATGTTTAGGGTTTTGACTGAATGAACTTTTTTCTTCTGTGCAGTAGCCAAACTAGCCCCATGTACCCTCCCCCTCTCCTCTACATAAATAAGCACAATAAAATAATTACTTTCCCTATAAAGTGATTTTTGAATAAACTACATTATGGCTGGAGTTTCTAGAAATCTCTGTTTGCTCTATGTTAAAGGCTAAGTGCCTGATCCTCAGATAGCATAAATCTCTATAGTTCAGCTGATCTATTCAAGCTACACTGATTTATGCTAGCTGGGAATCTGGCCCAATTGATTCTGTTTATGAAGCCACTTAAGTGTCTCTCAGTATTTTGTGTTACATGTTACTTATTTAGATATAAGTTGCGAATGGATCTGACGCATACACTGGATGGTTAAGGAAGCAGTTAGTCAGTGGTGTAGAAAATCAAACAAATTGTAGCACACTGAATTATTCATGTAATTTGTGTGCAGACACTGAGTGAGTTAATTACTATCTTTGTAAAAGCCATCGCTGAGTCAGTCTGAAGTGCAGTCTAATGAAAACAGACAGAAATGGATTTTTTCTGAATGTAAGTGAAAAGCTCTAAATATATGTTGATTTCTGATAGGATGTGTGAATGCTTTTCTTTTATGTAAAAGCTTAATCCTACTCTGCATAGCAATTGCAGCTAACTAGTTGTGGTATCAGCGTAGATGAAAGCTGTGCCTTGAAGCACAACCCACCATCTGCTTCCGTTGGAGTTGACAGGATCAGCTGTCCATCCGACAGAATAGACACCAGCCTCAAAACTTTAAAGGCAAACATATGCTTTTTGAAACATTACAGAAGCATATAACGTTGTCTTGAGGAAAGGACAAATGTGGTTGGCATGAATATTTAAACCAGAGTGTATGGCTTTAATGTATGCATTAAAATGAGCCATTTGATTAGTTTCCCAGATGCTCAGAGTGTGTTAATGAAAACTACAACTTCAGTATTTTATTAAAAGCTACAGGATTCATTCAACTCCCTGCCTCTGTTTAGATACAGTTATAATATTGACCAGCAAGCACTGCAGATAGACACACAGAGATTCAAATACTTCCTTTATAAGATCACTTCGTCTCAGGGGTGCTGGAACAATTTGTATAGTGGGGATGCTGAGAGCCACTGAGCCAAACTGTAAACCTTGTATAAGATGGAAACCACTTCAAGTCAGGGGCTGCTGCTATACCCACAGCGTCCCTAGTTCCAACACCTATGTTTCATCTGTACAGTACAACTCTATGTATCTATGTACAACTCTATGTATCTGTACAGTACAACTCTAACTGTATATTTGTGCACATGGAGATGATTGGGACAGATGGGAGGAGAATTGGAAATTTCCATGTGGAAATTTGATTCCTCAGCACAAAGGGCCAGAGTTACTTAGAAAACAATTCCTAGAACTGAGCGAACCAAGCTGAGACAGGCTGGAGTTGACCTGAAATGCCCAGAGGGGAAATGAAGAAAGCACTAAAGACAAAAACAATTAGGATAGTGCAGCTGTACTGTACAACATACTCAAAACCAACTGGAGTAGTAGACAGGTTTCAGAGTAGCAGCCGTGTTAGTCTGTATTCGCAAAAAGAAAAGGAGTACTAGTGGCACCTTAGAGACTAACCAATTTATTTGAGCATAAGCTTTTGTGAGCTACAGCTCACTTCATCGGATGTGAGCTGTAGCTCATGAAAGCTTATGCTCAAATAAATTGGTTAGTCTCTAAGGTGCCACTAGTACTCCTTTTCTTTTTGGAGTAGTAGAGAACATGAGGTACCCACTGGTGGCATGTCACCTGCACACACTGTTCCTGTCCACTTGTGATGTGCTATCACTGTGTCTAAAAACACACAGGCTCAGACTGTGACTGGTGCCTCTGCATAGGTACTGGTGAGGGGGTAGGCAGATGGAACCTCCTCCTGTATCGGGGCCATTCTTGCCCGAAGTTATTTCCCGAGTGCAGCAGCTGCTCTCTCTTAGCATCCCCTGGGTACAAATTACTCTAGAAATTGCTTGGAGAAGGCAGACCATGGCCTGGCTTCTCTGTGCCCTCCACCACAGCTGGCCAGCTGTGCAGGGGTAACTGTGCTGCCCCATACTAGGGGAATGGGGTGGCAGGTGAAATTCCCCATATTCCTGAGAAGCGGAATTGAGGAGGCACAATCTTTCCCGGAACCCCCCCCCCCCGTAGTAGTGTGGTTCTGCACTGCCTCCACCTGAGTCACGGGCTTGCACTTGAATCCACAGAAAGCCGTGACTAACACACATGGGCTGCCACTGATTTGCATATTACATTTGCAACCAGGCTTCTGCAGTAATTCCTTTCAAACGAATCCAGACCCAATTGATGAGCATATCACCAGCATGTTTGTATTAACGCTTAACAACTTCCTAGTGGCTCATTTTTGCATTTTATTGTCTTCATGAGGTTTCAGAGCTAACCCCCCTTAAGATGAATGAAGCAGTTCATGCTTCTCAAAGCTATTGTTAGAGTAGATCTGCAGGATGAAGAAGTCAGTGCTGCTGGTTCACATTTCCATAGTTTTCTTCATGAAAAGGATCAGAAATGGGGCTTTTATCATTTTTTGAAAGTATCTTTAAAGTGTACAGAAAGCCCTGGAAACAGCCACAATCCACAGAAAAGTCCCTGTGCCTTCCTCCAAAGCCTCTTGTCTTCAGGTGGCATATCCTGTGCTCCTAAGAATATCAGCAAAATTGTTATTCATGCTTGATTGTCACATTTAAAACTGTATTATAGGATGGCTGGTAGTACCCTCTTTTAGATTGCCTGACACTTTCTATTATAATCTCCCGTTATCAATATGGCTTTGCCAAATTTTAACTAGTTGGACTGAAATTTTAACCAGTTGGACTGGATGAATGCCTCAGGCTGAATTTCTGGAAAACTTCAGCAAAAACTGTTCAGCCATTTCTGAGAATGAAGTCAGAGAAAAATACATTGTTTTGCCTGTGTTTAAAAGATTCTTTGAGAAGCTCTCGCTCCCATGTGATTTGAAGCAGTGACTTGAAGTTTGGAAGTGGGGAATGGGGACAGGGGGTGTGTGTGTGACCTTTGTTTCAAGGATGTGCTTTTAGCTGTCCTGTTAAAATATCTGCCCAAATTTGATCAAGCTATAAGGCTTTTGAAAAATTCCAGTTCTCACACACTCAATAGAGACTTGCTAGAGCTTCACAGATGAATTCCCCGAAGATTCCATTTGTATGGGGTATGTTCCAGCCTCATGTTGTAGGGGGCTGAACAGGACTATTCCTGCAATTGTAGATCCGGATTGCTGTGTGCTGGGCTGGGGCTGGACGTGGGACACTTGAGAGCTAGGAACCTGTCTCCCCTGTGTTCTCAATGCCTTCCAATGGACCCAGAAAGCATGGATGAAGAAGTTGGCCGCTTCAAATACAGAGGCGAGGGGAGCCAGACCTGAGTGGAGAAAACTGATTAGAACAATCGCTATTAGCCAGGATGGGCAGGGAAGCAGAACCATGCTCTGAAGTGTCCCCAGCCTCTGTTTGCCAGAAGCTGCGAATGGGTGACAGGAAATCATCAAGTGATCCATCCCCTGTTCTGTTCATTCCCTCTCTACCACCTGGCATTGGCCACTGTTGGAAGACAGGAGACTGGGCTAGATGGGCCATTGGTCTGACCCAGTATGGCCATTCTTATGTTCTTAACAATGAGTATAGGGTGGGAGGAGGGAAATCGGGACTGGGAGCCAGTGGGCAGGGAAGAGGAGACTGGGATTGGTTGGGCAAGGAGATGACGAAGCAGTAGGGAAGGGTGAAGCAGGTGTATGTGTGGTGGTAAAGACAGATCTGACATGGATGTCAGGATGTGTGTGAAGAACTGGAACTGGCTGGGGAAAAAAGATAAAGGAGCTGTGAGAGGGGGGAGAACAACAAGATTAGGGAGGGAAACTGGGACTGGGAACCAGTGGGGATGAAAAGCATGAAGGGGGGATTGGGGTGGAGCGCAGGGGATTGGAGGCCAAGCAGAGTGTTGGGGAGAAAGACAGATCAGACAGAGCTAGGAAGAAGGAAATGGGACTGAGAACAGTGCTGTGTGTGTCGGGGTGGGGTGAAGGGGGGGGGGAAGAAGAGTAGGATGAGTCTAGAGGGGGAAAATAGGACTGTCTGAGCAAGGAGAGAATGGGACTGGTATGTGGAACCAACTATGGGAAAGACCTTGGCAGGGATAGGGACAGATTGTAGAGTATGGGTCAGATGGAGTCAAGGTTGGGGAATGGGTAGAAGTGTCTGACCTATATAGGGGTTTTTTCCAGTTTCAAAAACCTAGGAAATTACAAGGTTGCAAAGTCAAGCACTCAAAAGTTAGAAAATGGCAGCATTAAGGTTGCCTGAGTAAAATGGCTGAGGTCAGTCCCAGGTGGGTGGGTGTGGGGTATAGGCTTGACTTTGGTGAGTTTATCTTATGGCAAACCTGAAGTGCCTGGTGTTCACTTTGGATTTACCTCAGGACATCTTCTGTATGTTAGTTACCCCATGGTCAAAATGCAGCTCTTTCATCACAGAAAACAAGCTGTAAATGAGAGGCACTAACCCACTACCCAACCTATATCTCACAGTAGGTGTTTTATGATAGAAAGACTAACATGCCCCAGAAGTGAGATGATCACACAGCAGTAGTGGCCAGACAGTTTTTTCTTTTTTCGACCTGGCCAAGGGGTTGTGACTGTCTTTCAGATGCAGATCGTGCTACTGTGATCTGTGCCTTTGTTTCCCTTGGATTAGACAGCTGCAGCACACTCTGGATGGGGCTACCCCTCAAATAAATTCAAATAGATGGTGCAGAATGCAGCAGTTCTCGGGGAAGGGGTGTCCCCTTGTAAGCACAGCCCCAGTACTGGCTGATCGACATAGACTATTGCCTGTTTTCTGGGAGGAATTCAGAGTAGTGGCTTTGACCGATAAAGTGCTAATGGCTTGGGAGCTGCCTATCCAACCCCCAAGTCTTTCCCCATCCAACATTGCTGCAGGGGGGAGGAGTGGAGCTGCTCAATCTGAAGCCCCCTTCCCTTCAAAAAGAGGGAGGTATTGAAAGGGCATTCTCACTGGGGGATGCTGCTCTCTTGAATCCACTTCTTTCCTTGGTCGGAAATACGCCAGATCTGTTGACTTTCAGGGCATGCTTTAAAGTCTCTCTTTTTTCCTGGGCATCTGGGGAGGGAGGGGGGCATAGAGGGCTGGGAGTTGTGTGCAGCGTGGGTTGTTTCCTGTTCTGGTGAGGCTGCTGAGTTTGTGCTGTTTGTACCCATAGAACTAACCTTTTAATACATGGCACGGGTACTTAGAGCACTTTCTAATAGGTTCTGTACATTGAAAGAGTAGATGCAGATACACTATCAAGAGAAGTTCCTGTTACATAGGATGAAGCTAATGGGCTGCAAAATGCAAATGAACTAGATGAGATTAGAAAATGATTACTTCAGAGAATGGAAAACCTCAGCTAAAGCTAAGTCTGATCATATACTGGCTTTCTGATGTGTTGCTTCCTCCCCAGCTATAATAGAAAGGAAAAACATCTTAGCTGTAGCTTCACAGGATTGATGGTTACTATGGCTACCGCTCCATATTCCATCTAGGCCTTCATCTGCCCAACTCACAGAAGTGGGAGAAGATACACTGCTGATTTTGGTAATCTGTACTAATTTACTAGGGTGGGGTGATACACACTGAGGTAAAAAGTTATTTCCGCTTAGCATTTTCCCCATGCATTCAATCTAAATAGGCCTTTTAACCCCCTAAGTGCAGAGACAAGCTGCCAAAGGGTATGCTGTTGCAATTTTCATTGATGTTGCCTTGTTACGACATAGTCCTATTGCTCTCCTGGTACCTACAGAATGGGTGCAGTTAGAATGGAGAGAGTTTGTTTATTTTTATTTACTTGGAGCACACTCCTGAATTCCTAGTACACTGAAATTTCCCTCTGAATATAATGGAGGTCAGTTGTTCGTAAGATTGACTTGAGGGAGAACATATTTTGCTAATATTCCATCTAGCCTGTTTAATATAGATAAGCTCGGGGAACAGAGAAGCTAAAAAATTGTGTTGTAAGGATAGTTGGGGGTTAATATGCATAACTAGATTTTTATTGCCTGAAGGGACCACTGCAATAATCTAAGTTGACCTCCTGTATAACACAGGCCATAGAATTTCCCTGAATTAATTCCTATTGGAAGGAGCATATCTTTTGAAGACACATCCAATCTTTTTGCAAGATTTGCTAGGATGACCAGGCATAGTTACCATGGGCCAGAGGCACTTTATTGCCTGAATAGTCCCACTGACTTCAATGGGACTTACCTGTGGGAAAAGGCACCACATAATGTGAATAAGAATATCAAAATCTGGCCCTGCAATAGATACTTCAGAAATGTTGAGAGAATAGCTTAAAAGAAAGTTCTGAATCTTAGGGCTTGTCTACATTACCCTCTGGATTGCCGGGCAGCAATTGATCCAGCGGGTGTCGATTTATCACATCTAGTCTAGATGTGATAAATTGACCACCGAGCGCTCTCCCATCGACTCCAATACTCCACCGGGGTGAGAAGCAGAAGCAGAGTCGACGGGGGAGCGTCAGCCATTGACTTACCACAGTGAAGACACCGTGGTAAGTAGATCTAAGTACATTGACTTCAGCTACGTTATTCACGTAGCTGAAGTTGCATAACTTAGATCGTTTTCCCCCCCACCCCTGTCCTGTGTAGACCAGGCCTCAGTGTTAATTTCACCCTTTGGGTGCAAAAATGATCAATGTAAAGCATTACTTGCATATTCTATTACACCCTTTTCATGACTACTGCAAGTCCTAAAGCAAGTTTCTCATTTTAACACTAGGTTTGGTATGATGAGTTTCAATGTCAGATGTAGATGTGTGTGTTTTTTTTTTTTTTTTGCACTTGGGCAAATTCTGTAACCTTTCACCTCTTAAATACCACTATGATAATTCATCTATGTACCTTGGGATAGATATGCCTCTCTGTAGCCTTTTAAATTTTGCAACAGTTGTACAAATGATGTACATTGATAAAACAACTATTGTACTGTCTAGTATAAGGTAAATTCAGATAACCTCTAGCATCAGTCTATTGCTGTTTCATTAGCAGAGCTCTATTTGAGTCCTGCTGCCCATTCTCATGGCTCTTGAACTAAACTCCTGGGGATCTTGTGTCACAGCATTATGGTGCTGTCAGGTCCCCAGCTACAAGTCAACACTGGGGCCTGGATGGGCAGGGACTCAAGAATGTGGTCCGAGTTCAGTCTCGAGGGTCAAGGCCAGAATCAGCAGTCCATACTAGTGTCATGCCATAGGATTGGGTCGGAGTCAAGGTCAATGAGCTGTGCTGGTTGGAGCCAAGTGAGCCAGCTGAAGTGGGGTTAGTGGTATAGAGGCAGGATGAGAAGTCAGGAGCAGAGCAGGGGACCAGGAATCGAAGCAGGGTGGGGCACCAGGAGTGAAGCAGGGGACCAAGAGTGAGCCCAGGTATCAGGGCTGGGGTCAGAAACCAGGAACAATATCAGGAGTATGCAGCAGGATCTGTCTGCAGCAGCAAGCCAGGAATCTGCCTAGTTGCACAGACAGCCTGTAAGTATTTCCCTTTGGTCCAGGCGTGCAGTTTAAGGCCTATCAGGGAATGTGGTAGGCTCTGCCAGTCAGGAACTCTGTGGGTAGAACATCCAGTTGTGCTTGAAACTGTAGAGCTCATAGGCTGATATTCCTCACTTCACTGGAGCTGTTGGATGGTGGTGTGGACATGACAGCTGCCCTAGCACCAACAGACCTGGGTTATAGACCTGCATGTCCTCACATGGGCTGTGGGAGCTGTTTAGGGGGGTTGCAAGCAGGGCTGGCGTTAGGGGGTAGGAAGCAGAGTAATTGCCTGGGGCCCCACAAAGCTAATTTACATGTTTCAGCCCTACGCTGGGCTGAAGACTGGACCCCATGGGGGGGAGGGGCTAGCACCCAGCACCCCAAGTTTAAACTAGGGGGGGATCACACGTTTTTCTAGGAAGATCACAATATTTTTTTAAGCCTAAAGGGGGTCACCAGCACTGAAGGTTGAGAACACAGCTCTAGAAGGTAGTAATTATCCAGGTGATCCTAAAGGCAGTCTTATCCCTTTTCCTGGGAGCTGTCATCTGATTATACCATTGTTCCTCAGACCAACTTTGTTCTTCTACAGTGTGGCTGAGATGGGTTCACAGGCCCTGCCATGTTTTAAAAAATGGCTTAATGTAGGAAGGCTTTCCTTTGTTCCTAATGTGATTTATGATGAGCAATAATCTAGTTTCAAGTTTAAAAAAAACCAAACCAGGACTTCAGCCCAACTTATGCCCTGGTTGCTAAAATCTGTGTTAAAATGGTCTCCTAGCATGGTCTTGGGTGTAGTGGAGACAGGGCTGCAGGGTGCACATGCACAATGGTTGACTTTAAAGACTGAGAGCTCAAGCCTGGCCTTTCTTGTAGGCACTTGGTTTGCTTGTTAGGTAGTGCTGATGGGTAATACATTCTGCATGCTGCTCTTACAGCGTGTTCATTTTCACACTTGTTGGATGGCTTTCTACACATAAATGAGCTATAATACGTTAATGATATTTTCAGAGGTTTGATTTATTTATTTTTTTGACTCAGGAATGTTGGTTTCAACTCTTTTGCCAGATGGCTGAGGATAAAGCAATTTGTTTGTGCTAAATGTTTGAGCTAGAGCCTAAAGAAGGAGGGTTCAATTAGCACAAAAAGAAAGTGCAGTCTTCCAGTATATGGGAATGTAAAACCATCAGAACAAAACAAGAAATCACCTGCCTTTAAAAAAAAACGCAGCTATAAAACGTATTCCACAATAAGTCCACTGAGTATGTATCTCTGCTTGCTGACTTCAGAGCTGATTTAGTATCCTGCATAAAAAGGAAGCAAGTACTATTAAGGCTCTATTTCAGGAGGATCTTGACTGTATTATTTATTTGGGGAAAAATGAGCACCTTCCTTGTAAAGCCTATTTCTTCTCCTATGGGAAATTGTCTCTCTCCTCTCTGCTGGAAGAAGTCATCAGCAAAAGGAGTCCTGAAAAGTCGAATGTATTCATGAATTACAAAGTAGACATTTTCCATTGCAAATGCAAAATTCTTGAGCTTATTATATTTAAAAAAAACTATCACCTTTGTGAAATTTATTCCGTTCTCTTCATTCATCACCCCAAAAACAAATATGCAAGGACACACCTGACTTTCCCTTTTTGTAGAGCTGTGCAATAAATACATTAAATAAATGTCTGTATGTGGAGTCCCATTTTTATCTTTTAAAATGCATAAAATCTACCATTTCATACTTATCTCTCTTTCATATAAGAACAAAATCTCATAGCTGTTGGTAGCAGATGAATTCTACCTTGCCCCAATCACTCTTCCAAAAATTGTTAGTTGAACCCAGCACTACCCTTAAATGCTAATACATTTGCACATTCCAAGGCCAGAAGCTTTACCATGCAAATTTCAATGAAAGCCGAGGAGCATGGAACAGTACATGTTAAAGAAACATAAAATACACTATTGTTGATCTGCAGCATGTTTCACAAGCTTTCATGTGTTTTGCAGAATTATGTAGATCAAAGGGTCAATCATGCTGACCACTATTGTCTCATTATTTCCTTCTACTCCCCCACTTTGGTCTGTCTGTATCCATCTGCTGTTTCTTGCCTTATCTTTCACTTAGGCTA
This sequence comes from Natator depressus, assembly GCF_965152275.1. NCBI lineage: Eukaryota > Metazoa > Chordata > Testudines > Cheloniidae > Natator > Natator depressus. The sequence goes on from NC_134234.1 coordinate 279,191,196, forward strand.
TGTCTACACTGCACACCTCTTGCAGCAGTGTGTAGGGTGTGTGTAGCTACACACCGCAGTGAAAAGCAGGTTGCATCCACATTAAAGGCTCTGGCAGGGGAGGCAGCAGGGAAAGGCTTGACAGTGGGGAGCTGCAGGAGCCTTTCCATGCTGCAGAGAGGCAGGGGGAGGGGGGGGGGGGAAAGAAGGAGGTGGGCAGCAGGACACTGAGCTGCTAAAACTAGCTGTGTAGACAGGGAAGGTACTGCTTGAGAAATACAGTACATACCTGGGTACGTACTCACAGGTTTCAGAAGTGTCTTCACTCGCCTAAGCAATGCCTAACGCTCTACACTGCTATTTATACCCCTGTTTGCGGGGGTGGGAGAGGGCGTGTGGCATCGGTTCTCTACACATCGCTGAAAGGAGTGTGCACTGTAGACATACCTTTTAGACTGTAAATTTTGGGGGCAGGAAAAATATTTTTGTTTCAGCTGTTTTGCGGCGCAAGTGCTGGGAGGGAGGGGGGAGAAGCAGGACCCAGGGGTGCGCCCAGGGGAGGAGGCAGAGCGGAGCAGAGGCGGAGGTGAGCCGGGGTAGGGGGGTGGGGTGGGGAGCTGCCAGTGGGTGCAGAGCACCCACCAATTTTTCCCTGTGGGTGCTCCAGCCCCAGAGCACCCATGGAGTCGGCGCCTATAGGCTGTTGGGTGGGGGTCCTGTGTGGCACGGCATGGGCCCGGCCTCGAGGGGAAGGGGCCTGCTGGCAGCACAGGGACAGGCTGGGCACTGTGCATCTGGATGCAGCCAGTTGTAAACAGTGCCCTCGCACTGGGCTGGGCAGAGCGGAGCCACCCCTGCCATGCCACGCCTCATTGCCCCTGGCTGGTACCTCTTTCTGGGGACTGACATCTCTGCACCATGCTCCATTGCCTCCTTGGGGGCCCACAAATATGTTTGGCGCTGGGCCCACAAAAGGTTAATCCGGCCCTGCATAGCAGTATCTTCATTACAGTGCTGCACCAGTGCAGTGCTGTATGTTAAGACAAGCTCTTAGAGGAAGGACAATTCAGCTGCGTGTGTGAATGCATGAACTGTTTAAATGTTGCTTTCATCTCTCTGATCCTTTGTTGGCAATCACATTTCACTGTCTCTTGTGTGCTGCCATACCGAGATGCATTTATTTTAAGCACCTGTATACAAATGGCCTGATTTTTCAGACATGCTGAGTATCCACAAATTGAAGTCAATGAGAGATCTGCTACATGTAAAAGCAGAACTTTAGATCCTCATGTTAGAAAACTTTGTCCATAGTTTAAATCAGGGTATTAGTGAGTTAACATGACTCAGTTTTATGGGCTGGAAAGGAAACTTTTATCCCTCTTGTTTGAGATTTCTTTCTTGTATTTTGTCTTTGAAGCACAAAACATCATTAGGGGAAAACACAAAACAAAGTCTTTAGATAATCTTTAAATCAAATACGTTGCATTACTGCCAGGGATGCTATAAAATCATCAAAAATTTCAGTCTGTGGTCTAAAATTCTGAGGAGTCCAAGTTGGTTTAATTTACCACACGTGATCATCTGGACCCTCTCTGTGTGTTAACTTAAACTCCTTCAGGCCCACCTTCCAACATGTCGCTGACATCACATCTGAATTTGACTTGGTGATTTAAAATTATATCTGCAATATTTTCCTGTCATGTCATCTAATCTCATCTTTTAAAAATATCACCACCCTAGCAATGCACAGTATACTGAATAGTATAATTATTTCTGCTTTCTTTTTCTGTGATAGGAGAATCTGAATTACTCTACTGGATCTGAGGTAAAACCTTGTGTACTTAAGTGACTGACTTAAGCAGAAAAATCTAATTTAAAGTCTATGGGGCTTTGATTTAGGCACCTAAATCCCTTTTCCAAGTGACTTTGGTGCCTAAGTCCCATTTTCAAAAGTGATTAAGGCACCTAAGTCAAAGCCTGATTGACTTTAAATTAGACTTTGGCGCCTTAGTCACTTAGGTGCTCTTGAAAATTTTACCTCAGTTCAGTCTAATATTTGTCCATACCTTAGTCAATGACCTACACCTGATGCCCCACCTCCAAAAAACCTACACTGTGTCTGGTTTTTCTGAAATTCTGTAACATAAGAAAACTCTAACAGTCCCTCCATGCAAAACTACATAATCTGATTATCCAAGAACATTGTTTGCTTGAATAGTTGCAAATGTTATGAATAGTCCTGAAAACATTCTGGAATTTCCTGAACGCTCATTCTTTAGTACTTGTTGACATCAGGGTTGTAACAACATGAAAAATATTGGGAGATAGAGTACTGAGAATGCAGGAAGGCTGTAATCACATCAAGGGGAGACATCAACAAGATAATAAAACTGGTATAAAAGAATCTGGTTCATTTGTCCTCTTCCCACCCACGCTCCTCGTGCACGAACACCTCCGTGCTTGTGCTCATGCAGTGCTTGTGCTCACGCCCTCTCGCAGTATGCCCCTTTCTCCTTTGTGTTGGGTGACTGTGTTCCCTAAGCTTGTCTTTCTCCACAGTGTACAACTCTTCCAATGTAAGGATGGGCAACCCAGACAAGATGAGGGGAAGCACTTTTGCTTAGTGGGGGAGGGTTTGTGCTGAGGTTTGAGTTCAGGAAGCTTGGGAATTTTTGAACTATTTGGGTTCCACAGAGCTCAGATGGCTCCCGCGCTTCACCAGGTTTGCCCAGCCTTGTGTTTCTTGGTTTAACAACCTCTTCTGGTGTTCCATTTTTCCTCGTATTTTGACATAAAGCTCTATTGAAGCCAATTCTCTCTGCATGTGTCGTATCAGAATATTTCAGGAGCTGTGCAGAGATGTAGCTACACTGCTACTGAGGCAGTTTAAATTCCAGGGCAATTCTTTTAAACTTAATGGCTGCCGATGTCAACTAGATCCTATGAGATGGACCTCATCCTGTGAGGTGCTGAGCACCCTCAACTTCCCTAGGTGTCTGAGGACCCTAGATTTGAAACTTTCATAGCATTGCAGGGGATTTAAATGTGTGTCATCTTGGTTAGCTGTGTGGCTAAATCCCCTGCACTGCTCTGAAAAAATCTCAGCCCTTGTGTCTACCAGTGTCAGTGGACTTCCCTGGGAGTTCAGGACATTAGGTACCTCACAGAACTGGGCCTACAGAGAGAATCAGTGCATCTAACCTGTGTTGTAAGAACATAGTCAGCCATTTCCCCCCCTTACAACAGCTGCACATTTGGGCAATAATGATAGCTTAAATGACAAGGGGACTTCAAAACACATTTCTTTCCTAGATCAGTCTCTTATTTTTATATGGCTGTCTGCCAAGGCTTTGAAACCCAACAACTATTTGACAGTTACTGGAAGTCCTGTGTTTAAACATCTGATAATGTATGTTGTGCTGTGTATTAGAGAACTGACAGTACTATAGAAGCCTCTTAAATAATATTTTTTTATAGTATCTCTGCTGAGAACTTGTTGGTTATTGACATAAATTTTGTAGTCAGAGATACTCACTTTAATATGGCCTTAGAATACCATTTTCTCGGTATGCAGGTCTAGCTTTCAAGCTTGAATAAGTCCAACCAGCTCTAATAACTTATTCATAGTAGTTTGTAAGTGCATTTTTAAATACAGTAGGGAATTTTGACACTGACACCAGTTTATTTCAATAGCTTCCCTGAGGGCTATTAGATTTTAAAAGAACAATGTTCAATGTGCTGATATAGCAAATTAGTCAGCATTTTTGATAGCTATACAACTCACATAATTTAGTAATTAGACTTTTAATAGTCCTGCTTAAGCATAATAGGAAACCTATGACTACTACCTTATGAGAATCACCTTTATTATCCTGTATTATCTTCATTAGAAAGGCTTATCTTGTGTTTCATAGCATTTCCAACTCTCCCCCGCTCCCCCTCCCCAAAGGCTGCCCATTCTTTTCAATGTCTCTCTAAGAATTTACTAACAATGTATGTCAGTACTATGGTGGGTGTTTGGTGTTTTATTAAGGCGGTATCAGCATATAGTACATACATGCCTGTAAATTCTTAAATGGTTGGGAAATAGCTTGTTTTGTCACACAATAATGGAATGTATTTGTGGGACACTAAAAAAGCTAGGGATGGAAATACATTTAGAAATTTGAGTCAGTTTTCTGTCTGGTGTCACTCCAGTGACTTCAGTGGAGACTTAGCAGGGATGAGTTGAACCCTTCCCTTCATGTGGGCTATGTACAGCATAAAGTGAAAATAAATGGAACAAGTCCGTATCTGAAGCTAGCTTCATTGAATTAGTAGAAAGCAAAGGCAATTATTCTAAAGAATAAAAGACAGCAATTTGTGTTTATGTCCCTAGTGTCGTCATAACCACCCCCCAATTGAAAGTACATCTAATCATCAGTCATCACTGATGGCTGTGGGGAACCTCTGCCCCTTGTGTGGATACATTATAACAGGGTCTTTTATTACATGATCGTAGCCTGATGTTGTATGTGAAGAACTGCTTGGCAAAAGCTACCTTAATGATATCAGTGGTTATGGCATGTGACAACATCTGTGACTTTTTGTGGGTATTGCTTGATTAGTACTCACAAGTGCTCTCGCCCATTTTGCAGACTGGTGCTCCTAGAGCCTGGTGATGACAAGGGAAAAGGTACTAATGTCCCATTTTTTAATTTGTTATATCAACATTTTCCAGGACCCATCTGATTATTTTTGTTTACACTATTTGTACGAATGTGCAAAATAACACATACAGAAACATTCTTATTTCAGCCTCTGGTGATTTTATCTCTCAGTAGAACATTCAAAGAACGTGTCAGTTAATATTTCTCAGTAATCTAGAAAGGATTCTTAATTTTTTCAGTGATTTGCAGGTGAATTGAAGCAGAAAGGAATAAAGAATCTACTCGGAAAAATATAACCAATCCTTCTTCTGCTTTCTGTGGTTGAAAGTGACATAAGTGGTGAGCTCTAATCATGATCCAAACACTCCTTTAGTCAAAGGGTTTGTACCCACTTAAGCCATTAGTTAATTGGGACCCCAAACTGATGGCAGGGCGACACATTTTTGTTGCAGGAATCATCCATAACTGTTAGAAGATGGGATGCATACACTTCCTTACACATACTTCTGAATTTGTCCCATGTCTAAAATGAGCAAACTACATGTGAATTTAAGTTTAAAGTAAGGCTAAATGAATTTGTATGAGTGTAACTTGCATGCTGAGGAGGGAGTGACCTACTTAACTTACTTACTTAGCTTTGACTAGTTTTTATAAATGTAATTATAGAATTTCTAGCATTGCTCCGTAACACCAAGAAAGTTCAGCGTTCTCTCTCAAATGAACCACCACTGCAATTTGTATAATGAAGTTCAGCTAGAGTCAAATTCTGGCAGGCCCCTACATGGGAGCATAAGGTAGAGGGCCCAAGAAGACCCAAAAATGGTGGAGCTTCTGCTCTGATATATTCACCCCAACAGAGATTCTAGCTGGCTCTGCCAAAATTCCTCCTGGCGCTCCAGCCACTTTGCTGGCCCACTACACTCCTTTCTACTGTGCTTCCAGCACACAGGGCAGAACCTTGCCCATATTTTGTTTGTGATCGTCTAAAGAAAGGGTCTATTGCAAGGGGGCAGAGTTACAACTGTTGTGGGAAATTTAACTCTGAATATAAATCCTGTGTGATTAAAATCTCAGCCTTAAAGCTGGATTAACGTTTACCTATCACGAGTATTTCTGTGAATGCTGAAAACTGAGGGCAGGTCTACACTTAAAACGCTGCATCGGTGCAGCTGCATCAGTACAGCGTTAAAGCCGCTGTAGCGCTTTAACGAAGACATTGTATACCGATGAGAGAGAGCTCTCCGGTTGGCATAGCTAATCCGCCTTTGTGAGATGTGTCTACACCAGCATTTAAATTGGTACAACTACATCACTCAGGGGTATGGATTATTCATGCCCGGAGCGATGTAGTTATACTGAAGTAATTCTGTAGTGTAGATCAGGGCTGGGTTGTAAAACATTGATAATGCTTCACATTGAATGTCTGTGAAACTAACTAAATGTAAATTAAACTTCCTCTCCCTCTTCTTCCCACCACCTGACACACACTTCTTTCCTAGGGAGAGATTAGGAGAGGCAGTTCTCAGCCCCTGGGAGAGGTCAAGGGGAGTACATTGATCAACGGCAATCCCCTGGACTGGCTGATCAGTAGAGTTAATGAGGTGTGAAGAGAGTGCCACACAAACCTTCTTGAGCAGAAGCATATTGGTCTAAGGCCAAGATTTTCTTCTTGGCTTACCCCTCCCCCTTCATGGTTTCTTTCTGTCATTTAAGAAGGGGAGGAAGGAAAGAAAGAAACATAATCTTTTTTTTTTTTTTTTTACACTGTGGGGGAGGGGAGGAGAAAGATAGTATGTCCCCTACTCTGATTCCAGGTGACAGTGGATTTCAAGTAGTCAAGACTTTTTTTTTTTTTCTTTGACTAAAAGAATTCATCTCTGTTGTCTTCCATTATGCTGTTGCTTGTTACATCCACAGTTATGGAATTCGCAATCATGGGCTGATGGAAGTATTGAAAAATCTCCACAAAACTGAATTTTAGGCCAAATGTGAATTAGGTAGCATTAGCCAGAAAGATGGATGGAGGAGGGCAGGGGGAAGACTGTAGATGTTCTGACTTCACCTTTCCTGATCCTAACATGAATAATCAGGATCTGTTCAAGTCCTCCATACATTTGTTGTTTTTTTTTTTTCTCCTCCTAGTCTTATAATGTTTGAGCTCACTAAGGGTATGTCTACACTTTAAAACACTGCAGTGGCACAGCTGAGCTGCTTTAGTACTCCAGTGTAGACACTCCCTACAGCTACGGGAGGGGTTCTTCTGTCGCTGTAGTTAATCCACCTCCTATAGGAATTCTTCCTTTGACCTAGCACTGCCTACAGTAGGGGTTAGGTGGGCATAGATACATCTCTCGGGGGTGTAGATTTTTCATACTCCTGAGAGGTATAGCTTTGCTGATATAAGTTTTCAGTATAGACCAGCACTAAGAGTCTGATCCAAAGTCATTGGATCCAAGTCCAATCTGATTGGAGTCATTGGAACTCTTTCTATTAATTTCAAGGTGCTTTGGATCCAGCCCAAAGTGAAAACAATGTCATGCTATTACTACATTCTAAGTAAGTAATGGCTTAAAATATTGAAGTCCTAATGTTTTTCACACACATAATATCTGGGCAAAAGCATGTGATCCTGATAGGATTCCGCTAAATAAGGCTACCCCATCCATAGAAATCAACAACTGCAGTTCTGTGCACGAAAGGTTTTGTAAACATGCAAAAAAGGCAACTTGCCCAATCTTAGCTGTTTGGATGGTTTTGAATCCTTGATTATAATTCTCAAAAATAAAGGTTCAAAAAGGGTATTTAAGTGTTTGGCTAATTAAGACCTAAATGCATCTCAACACCATAAATAGCCTGCAAAATAAAACTGTTAAATGGACATGCGTGGACTATGCAAAAAGATTTTTATGTACTAAAGCTACAAGTCTGAGAGATACATCAGACCCCATTAGTTTAATGGCACATGAGGTTTATAAAATCTCAGAATGTCTAAACAATGATCAGTTACTTCCATTTATTTAGACTGCTTGCTGTACTTCTTCAAATAAACTGTGGTTAGTGCTCATTCCGTTACCCTGTTCGCTGTTTTAAAATGTTCATATAATTTGCTATTTATTTTTGTTTAATCTCAGACTCTGAGAGCCACATTCTGATCTCAGTTGTGTAAGTTTGGGTAAATCCAGAGTAACTCTACTGAAGTCAGTGGAGTAACTGAGGTCAGAATCTTGCCCAGAGAGATTCCTTTGCATGTAAATACAATATAAACAAAGCTATATACAAGTAGGTAGAAAAAAGTTCTGTTTTAACTTTGACACACATTTGACCTTAACTTTTTAAAAAAATGAAAAACATTTTAAAATAGATGGACCATTTTGTCAAGTAACTCTGATTACAAAAACGAGACATTTGTACATCTTTAATAAATGTAAAGACAGAGGCCTTCCTTCAGCAAGAAGCTTAGGCATCATGTAACTTTAAGCATGTGGCTAGTTTCACTGGGCTTGATTTTTTTTTTCCATTGTACCTGAGCTCCGCTTAAAGTTAAGCATATGCTTAAAGTTCTGAACTGAAAGGGTGCCTGTATGTGAGGAACTTCATCAACTTCAAATGGGAGCTCTTTGCATACAGGATGTGTTGGGTATAGCTCAGTATTAGTCAGTACAGTACACAAACAACTAATACACACACTATCTTATGTGTGGTTTGATTGGAATGCATTTCAGTTGACTGCATTACGCACAAGTGACTCTGTGAAAACTCTGTTGGGGGTTCTATATTTATGGAGTCCCCTGACTCCTTACATTTTACTTACAGGTTTCTCTTTAACTCTCAGTATTGTAATCTCAACCCGGGTTGAGTTCGGATTTTTTCCTCATCTTGCTTATCCTCAGTAATAAAGGTTCTGTAGGCCAAATTCTGTGCACATTTACACCTGTGCAACTATATATCCTGTGAGGAAATTAAAATGTAGGCTTAATGGGCTATGGAATTGTAAAGTGCTTTAAAAGTATACCACTCTGAACAGTACTGGACACACACGCAAACTGGATTAGTATCTGAGACACTGGACCAGATTCAGTCTTGTTGTAAGCAGACACAGTTTCAAATAAAGAAGGTTGAATCTGGCCTTCATTTGAGGAGGAGACTTTCAGGAGCAAACTTGTAGTAGTGTAATATAAATGTTTATACAGCGTTTCATCATATTTTGAGGACTTTGAAAACACCACAGATGTATAAATTCGCTAAGCAAATGTTTCAGTAATCTAGTCTAAGTGAATTCATCAGTTAGATGGAGTATTGAAGGTTCAAAGAGTAAGTGGAAAGTAATTATCAACCCGTCAAGGTTGTTGTTATGAGTAATGAAGTTACTTGACCTTTTAGGTGAGAGAGATGGTGAATAATTGCAGCTTGAATAGGAACTTTGAAACAAAAGGTTTTGGTAATCAGGGAACAAATCAGTGAATAATAGTGCAAGTTATTCTTTTAATAATTGCAATGTTCTAAGTGCCAAAAAGTGAATATTTTAAGTAGTGTAGAAAATTGCCTTTGACTGGGTAAGCATTAATGTACCAACACAATACTATCAGGTTGGTTGGTTGCCTCCCTGGAATCTCACAGATCCCATCTCAGAAGGGCTCCTGCAAGCTCTGGGGAAAGGGAAAAGGATGGTTGGAAGGCTGTGTGGAAATGCAGGGTACAATATGGCCCAAAGTTCTTTAATTTAAAAATGTCTGTTCAATATGTAAAGTGGCACATGGTTAAATAGCACTGTGAGCTCTTCATGGTAGGTACTTGCTTATGTGAAGTGCCCAGAACACTTTTGGGTGCCATATTAGTAATAAATATTAACAGCTTCCCAAAATGAATTGTTGCCATCTGTGTTTCTATGTATTCTCAACTCTTACAGCTAAATTGCTGACACCAAAGATTTGCAGAAAGGTCAATTCATTAATAATGTTCTTGTTTGGGTCTCTTGTTGTTTGGAAGAACTTTGTCCACACCCATTGCCCTTTGATAGGTGAGCACTTTTTAAAGTAGAACTTGGTATTGGTCACTGTTGAGCTAGTGGTAATGAAGAGGCTATTCTTAAACTATTCTCTTATTCAGAAGGAAAGTTGGGTTGATACAGTGTGCATGTGGATTGGGGGCTTCTGGTGGTTCTGAACTGGAATTAGTCCACTCATCCTAAACAGACTAGCATGCTATGTTTCAATTTACAGTAAAACAAACCGTAACTGCTTTGATTCCATCTCATTGCACATTTCCAAAACCCTTTAAATCAGAGTGCCTAAAATGTAGGGTTCTATGCAATCATTGCTTAAAAGTTACACACTCCAGCTGCAGTTTAAATATAATGCTGAAACATGTTACATTAATTGCATTATTAAAAAGATTCCAAAGGGTATCATCCATTCCATAAAGCCTATATGAAGACTTCCTTTCAAATGCCCATGGAAATGCTGGAGTTCATTTTACACCAGTGTCATCAGGCAAATTCATCTAAAGAAATTCTCGTCTTAACAGTGCCTCCCCTGTTCATTTATCATGTGTCGTTCCCCTCCTCCCCCAAAGAAAAGGTATTACAGGCTATTAAGAGTCCATGGGAATAGTCTTCATTTGAATTTGCATCAGAGATGATTGAATGTTGTTTAGACAGAACTTTAAGTGCAATAAATAGGACATTTGGAGATTGCTGGGAAGATTGATAGAAAAGGATAATGGCTTGGCTGAGACTTTGAAAAAAAGGCAATCAATTAACTGGACTAATCTAAATAATCTGAGGTACTCTCTCTCTGTAGAAACTCTTGTATTTATATAAGATACAGGGCTTGGAGGAAACAGCTGCTTTTTAAAAAAATGGCCTGTGTGAGGCTGTGTATTTTTGCTTTAAATCTGTAGCATGAAGCCAGGAGGATGGGGAGGAAAAAATTCTAGGCAAAGGCTCTGCAGTGAAGCGTATTGAGAGATAGACTTCAGTGACAATGCTGTACTTATAAATCATTTACCCAAGAATGATGTGATCATGTATTCATAAAGCTTTAATTCCAGAAAGGCATGTAATTCATGAAAACAGGCATGTTGCTAGCAGAGAATGCAGAGGTCTTAAGAACATGTGGAAGCCTTTATAACACTTGATGAACAAGCAGAGTATTGAGACTTGGATATCAGTAAAGAAGAACACATCCAGTAATTGGGATTTCATATACAGAACTTTCAGAAACATTACACTTGCAGTATTGCTAATCCCAAGTGTTGCAAAAATATCATTCAGGCCCCTGAAATCAGGAGATTTTACAAAAACAATAAAGTATGGATTCTTTTTATTTTTCTTCTGATGTTTGAGCCTTTTAGGATTTATGTTTTCAGGCTTCTCTGCAGCTGTGGGGTTAGAAACTTTAAAAAGACAACTGAGATTCTCATGTAAACCTGGGACTGCAGGAGCTGGGGATTTCAGAAAAATACCAGATATGAGACTTAGTTATTTATTTATTATTTGTATTATCATAATACCTAGAAGTCCCAGTCATGGACCCACAGAACAAGACAGTGCCTGGCCCAAAGAGCTTAATCTTTTAATCTTGTGCGTAAATCACAAGAGTTGGTAACACTGCATTCAGAGTCTTAGGGCTTGTCCGCACAGTGCTTTATTCCACACCAGAGGGGTGTAAATTGTAGTCCACTCTGGTGTGTCTTGCACTGTCTGGCCCATATGGACCCTGCTGGTGTGCACTAAAACTTTTAGTGCACGTTAACATAGTACTGTTTCAAACTGGATTACATGAACATGAAACTTTTAGTGCACTCCAGCAGGTTCAGCATGGGCCAGTTAGTGTGAGACATGCTACTACAGACTAAAATTTACATCCCTCTGGTGTGAACTACAGCACCATGTAGGCAAGTCCATAGCTAACTCTAGAGCAGGCACTGCAAATGGCAAACCATTTGGAACTAGGAGAACTAGGATTCACCCAGCAAGAAATAATGGAAGCACCGTGTATCACAAACCTCACCACCTTCTGCCCTAAGTATACAGCACACGTCTTTGACCTTGCCCGAGCCTGAATGTCTACACTGCAATTAAACAGCCTCTTAGCCCAAGTCAGCTGGCATGGATCAGCCGAAGGTGTCTAACTGCAGTGTAGACATACCCTTAGTCATCACGTCTAGCATCCTGAGATTGAACCAAGTAAACCTAGATCATTCCTGACAGGTGTTTGTCTAATCTGTTTTTAAAAGCCTGTGATGATGCGGATTCCAAAACCTCTTTCGGAAGCCTATTCCTCAGCTTAACTACCCTTATAGTTAGAAAAGTTTTTCCTAATATCCAATTTAAATCTCCCTTGCTGTATATTAAGCCCATTACTTCTTGTCCTATGTTCAATGGACGTGAAGAATAGTTGATCCCCATCTTGTTTATAACAGCCATTAACATATCTGAAGATTTATTATCTGTCTTCTTTTCTCAAGACTAAACATAACCAGTTTTTTTCCCTCATAGATCAGGTTTTTTAAACCTTTTATCATTTTTTGTTGCCCTCCTCTGCACTCTCTCCAATTTATCCACATCTTTCCTAAAGTATGATGCCCAGATTTGGACGCAGGCCTCCAGCTGAGGCCTCACCAATGCCAAGTAAAGGATCTACCGAGAATTTTGAGAAAATCATATGCTCTTGAGATAACTGGTTGGAAACTATTTAGACTGCAATGACACTGGATCAAATGGAACAGAGAGGTCCATGAACAGAGAGGACCCGTACCTGCTGATTGTGGGGGAGTGGCACAATTTAAAGGTTCAGCTGCCCCCACAACACCTTGAGTCACGCCTCCGCCAGGCAGGCCCTGACCTTACTCTCAGTATCCCCTCCCAGAAAGCAGCTGTCCCTCCCTGAAGCTTCTAGCTGTTGCTCCTGCCTCTCCCCGTCGGGCACAGCTCGCTGGCTCTGACAGCTGCTATGCAGCGAGGGGACCTGGCCACACCATGTGAATGAGCGGGGGCCAGCAAACCCAGGCATAAATCTGGGGGGGGACATGACCCCGTGTTCCCCCCACCCTCTTTGTGTTGCCTCTGAAATGCAAAATCTATACGCCTTTTAGTGCCATGTTGAATTCCATGAAGAAGGGTACTAAAGTGGAGAGTAAACATGAAGCAGGCTCTTGAAATTTTTTTGACTGACTATTGGATGAATAAACACAGAAAGTAGCCATAACATAAGAACGGCCATACTGGGTGAGACCAATGGTCCATCTACCCCAGTATCCTGTCATCTGACAATGGCCAGTACCAGATGCTTCAGGGGGAATTGCAGTGAGATGGAATGGCCTCCCTACGGACTTGAGAGCTAGGCACCACTACACTCCTGCAGTAGGCAGAGCCAAACTCACCCCGCCTCCCTTGCTGAAGTAATAGAGTGGGGCAGGAAGTATAAAGGGAGGGCCCTGCAGCTCAGTTGAGTGGGAGCCAGGGAAGGAGGCAGATGGCTCCAGCCTGCTGCAGAACTCTGGAGCTGAAACTGCGCTGTGCAGCGCACGGTCGCCAGAGGAGACCGACCCCTGGAGGGGAGTTGCTAGGACTGCCATCCGCAGTGTACCCCAAGGAGACACAGGACCCTTAGACTATGGAACCCCCTGCCCAGACTGTGGTAGGAAGTAGCCCAGGGAAACCAAACTTTAGTCTGGTTTTGTTGCCAGAGCACGGGTCAGTGTGTTTCAGTAGGATCCCTGCTGATCCAGTGGTGGAACCATTTGCCACTGTTAAGGCCCTGTGCTAAGACTTGGTGGAGTAGGGTGGACCTGGGACCCCCAGTCCCTGCTGCCAACCCCACCCTTGGGATGGTGGCCTATTCACCCCTAAGCCAGAAGGCCCGGACATTGTTTGTGGCTTGCTCCAGCCAGGAAACTGTGAGCCCCAGACTGTCTGTGGCTGGCTGCCTTAGTCAGGAGACTTAGGCAAAAATCTGCTCCCTGCTCTGCCCTCCTCAAAGGGCCAGAGTTTAAGAACATAAGAATATAACAGCATAATGGGTCAGACCAAAGGTCCATCTAGCCCAGTCTTCCAATAGTGGCCAATGCCAGGTGCCCCAGAGGGAATGAACAGAACAGGTAATCATCAAGTGATCCATCCCCAGTCTCCCATTCCCAGCTTCTGGCAAACAGAGGCTAGGGACACCATCCCTGCCCATCCTGGCTAATAGCCATTGATGGACCTATCCTCCATGAATTTATCTAGTTCTTTTTTGAACCCTGTTATAGTCTTGGCCTCCACAACATCCTCTGGCAAATAGTTCCACAGGTTGACTGTGTGTTGTGTGAAAAAATACTTCCTTTTCTTTGTCTTAAACCTGCTGCCTGTTAATTTCATTCGGTGACCCCTAGTTCTGTGTTATGAGAAGGAGTAAATAACACTTCCTTATTTACTTTCTCCATACCAATCATGAGTTTATAGACCTCTATCATATCCCCCCTTAGTCATCTCTTTTCCAAGCTGAAAAGTCCCAGTCTTATTTATCTCTCCTCAGATGGCAGCCATTCCAGACCCTAATATTTTTTGTTGCCCTTTTCTGAACCTTTTCCAATTCCAATATATCTTTTTTGAGATGCAGCAACCACATCTGCACACAGTATTCAAGATGTGGGCGTACCATGGATTTATATAGAGGCAATACGATGTTTTCTGTCTGATTATCTATCCCTTTATTAATGATTCCCAACATTCTGTTCGCTTTTTTTGACTGCCACTGCACATTGAGTGGATGTTTTCAGAGAACTATCCACAATGACTCCAAGATCTCTTTCTTGAGGGGTAACCGCTAATGTAGACCCCATCATTTTATATGTATAGTTGGGATTATGTTTTCCAATGTGCATTGCTTCCGCCGACGTGCACGGGCTGAAATTGTGGAAAAGCAGCATCACTTGCCCCATAACCTCAGCCGTGCAGAACACAATGCCATCCACAGCCTCAGAAAGAACTCTGACATCATAATCAAAAAGGCTGACAAAGGAGGTGCTGTCATCATCATGAATAGGTCGGAATATGAACAAGAGGCTGCTAGGCAGCTCTCCAACACCACTTTCTACAAGCCATTACCCTCTGATCCCACTGAGGGTTACCAAAAGAAACTACACCATTTGCTCAAGAAACTCCCTGAAAAAGCACAAGAACAAATCCGCACAGACACACCCCTGGAACCCCGACCTGGGGCATTCTATCTGCTACCCAAGATCCATAAACCTGGAAATCCTGGACGCCCCATCACCTCAGGCATTGGCACCCTGACAGCAGGATTGTCTGGCTATGTAGACTCCCTCCTCAGGCCCTACACTACCAGCACGCCTGTTATACCAATAAAATAAAAACCAGCAGGATCTTATTAAAGGGAAAAAGGCAAAATACCACATTTATTGTGAATACAGAAAGAATCATAGTAAGCAGTTAGTTACAGCTATAACATTCCATTCAATCTCATATTTATTCACACATTCATACTCACACACACACACACACACACATACACACACACACAGGTTCTGCAAGGTTGTTATCATAGTTACCAGCCTTAGAGTTGCTCATTCCAAGCCACTGGCCAGGTGGCCTGGACATGAGGAGGGAGCAGGGCCTTGTCAGATGCTCATCTGATGCTCCTGGAAGTTGGTTTGCAGAATTAGACCCCAAAGTTCTCACTTTTTGGAGTCTATTTTTATAGGAATTTCTTCCTATGCCAGTCTATGGGAATTGCTTCATCATGCTGTTGCTGAATCAATCAGCAGATAGCACATTCCTGACGGCTCCGTGCTGCTAGATGTTATCTTGTTCTTTGGTTCTCCCATTCTTGAGGCTGTTGGGTGGATTCCAGTCTGCCCTCCGGGGGTCCTCTGGCTATTTCCACTTGACGCCTTCTTCAGCCGATGGACACTGGATTCTTAGGCTGGCACCTCCCTGATCATTCAGTTATTATCCACACCAAGCATCCATCCACATACATCCTCTATCTCTATTTTAATCACAATTGTTAATACAATAAAAGGGCGGGGAGTCTCTGGGTGCTGTTTCTGTTGTTAGAGTATTGCTTTGAGTCTGTGAATTGCTTTGAGAACAGACTCTGTCTTAGAATGTACTAACACAATTAGCAGCTTGCAAGTTTCACACATAGAGGGAGAGAAACAGTACCAAAAACCAAGAGACCTCTTAATTAGTAATACCCTGGCATTTAAACTATGGGGAATCAAACTCATTTGTGATTTTAATACAGAACTTCTTTAATATGATCCAACACTCCTAGCTATCTTCGAGACACCACTGACTTCCTGAGGAAACTACAATCCATCGGTGAACTTCCTGAAAACACCATCCTGGCCACTATGGATGCAGAAGTCCTCTACACCAACATTCCACACAAAGATGGACTGCAAGCCGTCAGGAACACTATCCCCGATAATGTCACGGCAAACCTGGTGGCTGAACTTTGTGACTTTGTCCTCACCCATAACTATTTCACATTTGGGGACAATGTATACCTTCAAATCAGCGGCACTGCTATGGGTACCCTCATGGCCCCACAGTATGCCAACATTTTTATGGCTGACTTAGAACAACGCTTCCTCAGCTCTCGTCCCCTAATGCCCCTACTCTACTTGCGCTATATTGATGACATCTTCATCATCTGGACCCATGGAAAAGAAGCCCTTGAGGAATTACACCATAATTTCAACAATTTCCATCCCACCATCAACCTCAGCCTGGACCAGTCCACACAAGAGATCCACTTCCTGGACACTACGGTGTTAATAAAAGATGGTCACATAAACACCACCCTATACCGGAAACCTACCAACCGCTATTCCTACCTACATGCCTCCAGCTTTCACCCAGACCACACCACACGATCCATCGTCTACATCCAAGCTCTACGATACAACCACATTTGCTCCAACCCCTCAGACAGAGACAAACACCTACAAGATCTCTATCAAGCATTCTTACAACTACAATACCCGCCTGCTGAAGTGAAGAAACAAATTGACAGAGCCAGAAGAGTACCCAGAAGTCATCTACTACAGGACAGGCCCAACAAAGATAATAACAGAACGTCACTAGCCATCACCTTCAGCCCCCAGCTGAAACCTCTCCAACGCATCATCAAGGATCTACAACCTATCTGAAGGACGACCCATCACTCTCACAAATCTTGGGAGACAGGCCAGTCCTTGCCTATGGACAGCCCCCCAGCCTGAAGCAAATACTCACCAGCAACCACACACCACACAACAGAACCACTAACCCAGGAACCTATCCTTGCAACAAAGCCCGTTGCCAACTGTGTCCACATATCTATTCAGGGGACACCATCATAGGGCCTAATCACATCAGCCACGCTATCAGAGGCTCGTTCACCTGCACATCTACCAATGTGATATATGCCATCATGTGCCAGCAATGCCCCTCTGCCATGTACATTGGTCAAACTGGACAGTCTCTACGTAAAAGAATAATGGACACAAATCAGATGTCAAGAATTATAACATTCATAAACCAGCTAGAGAACACTTCAATCTCTCTGGTCACTCGATTACAGACCTAAAGGTCGCAATATTACAACAAAAAGACTTCGAAAACAGACTCTAACGAGAGACTGCTGAATTGGAATTAATTTGCAAACTGGATACAATTAACTTAGGCTTGAATAGAGACTGGGAGTGGATGTGTCATTACACAAAGTAAAAGTATTTCCCCATGTTTATTCCCCCCCTGCCCACTGCTCCTCAGACGTTTCTGTGAACTGCTGGCAATGGCCCACTTTGATTATCACTACAAAAGGTTTCCCCCTCTCCCCCCCGCTCTCCTGCTGGTTATAACTCATCTCATCTTAAATGATCACTCTCCTTACAATGTGTATGATAACAACACCCACTTTTTCATGTTCTGTGTGTATATAAATCTTCTCACTGTATTTTCCACTGAATGCATCCGATGAAGTGAGCTGTAGCTCACGAAAGCTTATGCTCAGATAAATTGGTTAGTCTCTAAGGTGCCACTAGTACTCCTTTTCTTTTTGCGAATACAGACTAACATGGCTGCTACTCTGAAACCATTCATCAACATTGAATTCATCTGCCATTTTGTTGCCCAGTCACCTAGTTTTGAGAAATATTTTTGTAGCTCTTCCCGGTCTGTCTGGGACTTACAAAACTACTCAAGATAGTTATCATCTGCAAATTTTGCCAACTCATTGTTTACCCCTTTTTTCCAGATCATTTATGAATATGTTGAATGGGACTGGGCCCAGTACAGACCCCTGGGGGACGCCACTATTTACCTCTCTCCATTCTGAAAACTGACCATTTATTCCGACCCTTTTTTCCTATCTGTTAACCAGTTACCAATCCAGTTTCCCTTGTAGACTGTGTGTTTGCAGTCTGCCTTATCCTGGAGACTTAGGCTATAGAGCACTTGTGCGTTGCCCACCTAGAGGGCCAGAGCCCTAGACTCTTGATTGGTGGCAGCCCTACCCGGGAGACTCTGGGATAAAGATTGCTTACTGCTCTGTCCCTCCCGAGGGGGCTAGAGATCCAGACTGTTAACGGTTGTTTGCCTCTGCTAGGAGGCTACGAGCTGTAGGCCACTTACTGCTCAGCCCCACCAGCCGGACCCGAGCCTGAGTGCTGCTGCCAGACACAGTGAGGCGGAGTGGCCCTCCTCCCTACTTGAGAGTGAGGGATCACTACAGGAATGAACAGAACAGGGCATTTTACCAAGTGATCCATCCTCTGTCATCCCGGCCCAGCTTAGGGACACCCAGAGCATGGAGTTGTATCCCTGACCATCTTGGCTAATAGCCATTGATGGACCCATCCTCCATGAACTTATCTAATGTTTTTTTTAATCCAGTATACTTTTGCCCTTCACAACATTCCTTGGCAATGAGTTCCAAAGGTTGACTGTGCATTGTGTGAAGATATTTTTCTATAGTCTTGTTTTTGGAAATGTCTGGACCATTTTCACTGAAAAAAAAAATCAGCCTAAGGCACACACCCAGGATGGGAAATTTCAACCCAGATGGTTAGTCTGGCAACGTTATTAGCAACTGAATACAGGGTCTTACAATGGGAAGTGTTGGGCATCCTTAAAAACAGGCAGAGTTATGAGTTCCACCTCTAATTATGAACTTATTTATATATTGCCTTGCCAGGGTTCCTTCCCCACTCTGAACTCTAGGGTACAGATGTGGGGACCCGCATGAAAGACCCCCTAAGCTTATTCTTACCAGCTTAGGTTAAAAACTTCCCCAAGGTACAAACTTTGCCTTGTCCTTGAACAGTATGCTGCCACCACCAAGTGTTTTAAACAAAGAACAGGGAAAGAGACCACTTGGAGACCTCTTCCCCCAAAATATCCCCCCAAGCCCTACACACCCCCTTTCCTGGGGAGGCTTGAGAATAATATCCTAACCAATTTAATACAAAATCATCAAAGACCCAAACCCCTGGATCTTGGAACAATGGAAAAATCAGTCAGGTTCTTAAAAGAAGGATTTTATTAAAAAAAAGGTAAAAATCATCTCTGTAAAATCAGGATGGAAAATACTTTACAGGGTATTCAGATTCAAAACACAGAGGATCCCCCTCTGGGCAAAACCTTAAAGTTACAGAAAACAGGAATAAACCTCCCTCTTAACACAGGGAAAATTCACATAAAACAAAAGATAAACTAATCCGCCTTGCCTGACTTACTTATACTGGTTGCAATATTGGAGACTTGGATTAGGATGGGTTGGAGAAGATGGATTTCTGTCTGGCCTCTCTCAGTCCCAAGAGAGAACAAACACGTAAACAAAGAGCACAAAACAAAAGCCTTCCTTCCCCCAAGATTTGAAAGTATCTTGTCCCCTTGTTGGTCCTTTGGGTGAGGTGCCAGCCAGGTTAACTGAGCTTCTTAACCCTTCACAGGTAACAGGATGTTGCCTTTGGCCAGGAGGGATTTTATAGCACTGTATACAGAAAGGTGATTACCCTTCCCTTTATATTTATGACATGCCTAAACTGTGCTAATCACTTCACAGAACATAGACATAGTTCCTGCCCTGAAAAATTTACATTCTAAGCCAACTTGTATTTTTACTAGTCTCAGTGAAGCTCTTGAGATTTCCCAGCACTTATGCATTATCTCATAATGGACTTCATTAGTAAGCAAGGGACATGAGAAACAATAAATAATGCAGGAGTAAAGCTATGCAAAAGCTATGTAAAGAAACCATTATAAATCTGAAGGCTGGGCCAGCTCACAGAACAGTTTGTGAACCTTTAAAAAAACTAAGCTGTTTCAAGTGACTTTGAGCTGATTTATGGAGTTGGGTGGAAGCCATGTAGAACTTGAACCCATCAGCTGAGGTTGATTTTATGCTTTGCAGCTTGTTTAACTTGAAACTCAACATGGGTTTGCGCCCCCTGGCTAAGACTGTGTATTTAATAAAAATCACATGAACTCTTATTAACCAAAACTGCAGAAGAATTCGTTTAATTTAGATTTACATAGAGCAAATATCAATGGGCCCAGTTCTGCATTGTTTTCTACCTTGAGCAGTCATCTATAGTTGTGCAAAGTGGCTGTAAAATGCTACCATTCAAATTTGGTTTAAAAAACCCCTCTCCTTCTTTGTATAGGTGAAATGACTATACAAGGTGCATGGGTATGGAGAATCAGGTTCACTGTTTATTAATGGAATTTGGGCGCAAAGCTCAGATATATATTGTTTAAAAAGTAAGGCAGTGTAATCGTAATGAAAATAATACAGGAATAGAAATCTCCTATCACTCAGTTTCTGCCATGGGCATACCGTATAACTTTAGGAAACTCATTTAACTTCCATTTCCCCATCTATAAAAGGGGGGAAATGAAGATTACCCATGATTTGTGAAGTGCTTTTAGCTCTTTGGATGAAAAAAACACTATGGACAAGATCCAAAGCTCATGGGATTCAGTGATAAGACTCTGATCCATGACTTGGGCTCCTAGGTGCCACAATAATACAAATAATAAATACTAATATTGACTTAATGAGCTCTGAATCTGGCCTATTACTACTATGACTGTTAATGGACTCCCTTATCTGTTTTTTTTGTGAGCAGATTGATACAAAGTTCTTGAGGGTATTTGTTGAGTCTAAACCCAGTATTTTCTTTCTCTGGACTAAAAGTACTCTGATGACATCGCCTGTGACATGTAAGAAGAACAAAGGACCCTGGGCTTGCGATGCAAATTTAGTCACCAGAGCAGAAAAGGTTTCAGACAAAAACGTGTTGTTTGGAATAGACATTTTGGTATGTGAAAGATGCTAGAGAAAGAGGAAGATATGTCTTAATATGTTTAGCTCAGCGCTTCTCAAACTGTGAGTCAGGACCCCAAAGTGGATCGCAACCCTGTTTTAATGGGGTCACCAGTGCTGGCATTAGGCTTGCTGGGGTATGGGGCATGGGGCCAAAGCCTAAGCCTCACCACCCAGGGATGAATCCCGAGCCCCACTGCCCAAGGCCAAAGCTGAAGCCTGAGCTCCACCATCTGGAGCCCAAGGACGTCAGCCCTGGGGTGGTGGGGCTCAGGTTATAGGCCCCCCACCTGGGGCTGAAGCCTTTGGGCTTCAGCTTTGGTCCCCTGCCCAGGGCTTTGGGGCTTGGGCTTTGGACCCTCCTTCTGGGGGTGTATAGTAATTTTTGTTGTCAGAATGGTGTTGTGGTTACATGAAGTTTGAGAACCTCTGTCAGCGTTTGATAGATATCTCTCTTTTTTTACAGAAGACGAGCTGAGCTTCTGAGGTAATCTTCTAAACTGTCTGCATAGAAGATGTACTAAAACAAGGCAATTCTAAATTTTCTAAGCCATTCAACATCTCCTGAGGCTTTACTTAATAGCTGTTTCAAATGGCCCAAGGGTGAAGTCCTTGTCAACATTGCTAGAACAGCAATAATGGCATACTATTGTCACCTTAATGACTTTATATACTGCTAAATTTAATGGAAAATGTGCCACTTCAGTGGGACCAAATATAGCAGAAAACAGGGTTTGGAAAATATTGTGACTATGGAAATGCCATCTCCTTGGCAGCTGAAGAAATTCATTTAAGAAAGTTATAAAAATCATCATAAATGTTAGACAGCTTTATGTAAATGCAATAAGCCAAAGTATATATATAAAGATATATATCTTTATAGAGATAAAATATAGAGAAGCAGTGAAACTTGTTTTGCAATGTGATGTGCAACAGAATTATAAAGCTGATGAGGACACAATGATCTATAAATGTTAAACACATAGTTTAACATATAATAGGTTAGCAGTAGCTAACTAGTGGGTGGGCATGTGCAATATTCGGAAGTTGGGGACAATGTAGAAAGTAAAGGGCGGGGGGAACCCAGATTACCCTTTTCTTCAGTAAGTTCTACACTTTGTAGGCTGACACCTCAGCCACAAGAAACCAAGAGAAGAAAGATGAAATGTGTTAAAAGGCAAACTTGAATCTGACTATACCAAGCTTAATGTTGAAAACATTGGTTTATTTATGTCTAAGCTCACTCCTTCCCTGAACAGGTGCAATGCACCTGCATACAGAGGGGCTCAGCATCCTAAGCCCTCAGGATGAGACTTTCAAAAGTTCTCATCATTGACTTCAATGAGAGCAGAGTTAGGCCAGGTTTATGTGATACTGAGGCCTTGTGTGGCCCTCTGCACAGAAGTAAATGCCAGCAAGTGTAATGTGCATATTGTGTTTTATGGTTCTGTATTTTTTCCGAGAACAAGGTCGACCTCTTGGTCATAACATGCTTCAGGTTTCCCAACAGGGGACATCCAAAAGGATTTGGGTACAAAGCCATACTCAGGTCACTGGAGGTAGACTGTGGACCCAACTGCTATTCCCATGAAGCTAAGAGTTAAATTCCCAAATCTCAAAGTCAGGTCTAGTCTGGTGGAACTCTAGAAGTGGAGCTCACCCAGTTCTGAGAAATCAGCTGTGTTCCTTGGAATAACCTGAATTACACAGGAGAAGTGAAACTCATTCACCAGTCAGGAGCTTATAAAAAGGATTGGAACTTTCTTAGGGGAAAATGACAGCCTCAGCAGTGAAAGGACATGGAAGGACTCATAAAGGAGCTTGGTCTGTATCCAGTTTATCTATGCCCCAGATCATTGTATAGGCCTTCCAGTTCTGATCTTATATTTGCATTACCTGTGTTCTAGGCACCCAATTGTTGTGGGACTAGCATAGTTCAAGAAACTGTCACTAACTGAGAGGAACCTACAACTCACTGAGAGGTTTTATTTCCCTGTTTAATGTAGATCTGTGTGTGTGGAGAGACTCTTAGTGTAGACCCTGCCCTTGTTACAAGGCATTATACTGACTTGATTCATAAAATGGGTTATTCTAGCACTTTCAACCTTCCAGCATAAAAAGATGAGCTATTTTGAACAGCCAATCCTTGGCTAAGTACTGTATTTATTAAAGCTGAACAGCAACCAGAAGATGCATTTATATCAAGGAGCTTTTTGTTCACCGAGCTCTTCATAAAAACTGAAGACCTGATTCTGCTCTCATTTATGCTGGTGTAAATCAGTTGTCACCAATGAAACTATCTGATGTCAAAACTAGTGTAAGTTGGAGCAGAATCAGGCCCCGACAGTACAGACAGAAGGTAGCCTGGCAGTGTTTTTCAGAGAGAGAGAGAGAGAGCGAGCAGGGCTTGATTCAATGCTAAAATACCAATGGTTCTGTCAGATTTCAAGGCAAATATCTGCAGTGTGGTAGACTGCCTCATGTGCCCCTACTTGAGAATGTATAAAACTGTTCTGGTGAGCTTTGTAGCTGATTGGCTGACTACTCTGCTCAGAAAAGAAAAACAAATCAATGTCAAAGGCACATTTGACTTGATATTTCACTCACGTGCTAAAATCAAGGCTTGCATGCAGTTATGTCTGTTTAATGCCTTCAGCCAGTTTCAAATCACGTTCGATTTAGATCTGCAGATGACTTGCAGTCTGTGATGTGCTCTCTTTCTCATATTGCTAGTTATAAGACTCTCACTGGTGCAGTAGCTTTTCTTTGGGACTTTGACTCCTTTCATTACCACAGGGTGGGGGGGGGGGCAAAGGGAGGAAGATATGCCTAGGAACATCCAATAGGCAAATAAAATACCATTTTCAAAGATTTATAACAGCAAAATGAGTTAGGGCCCTTGTTTTCAGTGGTGCATCAGTATAACCTAGATAATAAACTGCATGATATAATGTCTGTATGTTGTCTCCTGATCCTGCTGACACTTTACTGCACACATGCTTAACACTAAGCACATGAATGGTCCCCCTGAAGTCTGTCTATTCACATGCATAAAGTTAAGAACGGCCATACTGGGTGAGACCAAAGGTCTGTCTACCCCAGTATCCTGTCTTCTGACAGTGGCCAGTGCCAGGTGCCCCAGAGGGAATGAACTGAGCATGTAATCATCATGTGATTCATCCCCTGTTGCCCATTCCCAGCTTTTGGCAAACAGAGGCTAGGGACACCATCCCTGCCCATCCTGGCTAATAGCCATTGATGGACCTATCCTCCACAAACTTATCTAGTTCTTTTTTGAACCCTGTTATAGACTTGGCCTTCACAACATCCTCTGGCAAGGAGTTCCACAGGTTGACTGTGCATTGTGCGAAAAAATACTGCCTTTTGTTAAACCTGCTGCCTATTAATTTCATTTGACCCCTGGTTCTTGTATTATGATAAGGAGTAAATAACACTTCCTTTTTTACTTTCTCCACACCAGTCATGATTTTATAGACCTCTATCATATCCCCCCTTAGTCATCTCTTTTTCAAGCTGAAAAGTCCCAGTCTTATTAATCTCTCCTCACACGGCAGCCATTCCGTACTCCTAATATTTTTTGTTGCCCTTTTCTGAACCCTTTCCAATTCCAATATGTGGGCATACCATGGATTTATATAGAGGCAATATGATGATTTCTGTCTTATTATCTATCCCTTTCTTAAGGATTCCCAACATTCTGTTTGCATTTTTGACTGTCACTACACATTGAGTGGATGTATCATCTGCAAATTTTGCTACCTCACTGTTTACCCCATTTGTGAATATGTTGAATAGGACTGGGTCCAGTACAGAGCCTTGGTCTTAGTACAGACCCCAGACATGTGTGTACCTGTCTGCAGTATTATGGATAGCCTAGGAAAGTGACTCATGGCATTACTATAGAATATTGCGATCCAGGTCCCCATAAATATCTAAGGTTTAAATTAATTTTATTTATTGTATGACTAAATATGTTAGAGCCCCTTGCACCTTGGATATGTGTGTCTTATTTTAAATCCAAATAAATAAAATACATAGATACAGCTAATGGGGTTTCTAAATCTTTGAACTCTATATTTTCAAGGAAGTGGTTATGTACAAATTCTCTTCATTTCACAGAGCTCTATTAGTATTTAATAAACAACATGAAGATGTTTCTTCATTAAATGGCTTTTGTCTCCATCAGTTGCCCAGAAATCTAAATTAAAACAGGCTAACCTTTCAGAGTCTGAAATAATTGTGTATGTGTATTGTGACAGGGTCGAGTCAGATGGCTACAGGAGAGTGATAGAAGGCAGATATATTAGCCCGAGGTTAAGCAGGTCCCTTTTCCTTGGGTAAGGTAACAGGGGCATTTCCAGAACAATCAGGAACTTGCTGGAACCAATTACATTTGGAGCCAATTAAGAAGCTGCTAGAATCAATTAAGGCAGGCTAATCAGGGCACCTTGTTTTAAAAGGACCTCACTTCAGTCAGTGAGGGGCGTGCAAGGAGCATAGAGTGAGAGGGAGTACTGCTGGAGGACTGAGGAGTACAAACGCTATCTGGCATCAGGAGGAAGGTCCTGTGGTGAGGATATAGAAGGTGTTGGGAGGAGGCCATGGGGAAGTAGCCCAGGGAGTTGTAGCTGTCACACAGGTGTTACACGAAACACTGTAGATAGCTGTGATCCACAGGGCCCTGGACTGGAACCCAGAGTAGAGGGCAAGCACAGGTTCTCCCCATTCCCCCAACTCCCTATTGGATACAGGAGGAGTTGACCTGGACTGTGGGTCCCACGAGAGGGAAGGTCCCTGGCCTGACCCCCGACACACTAGGTGGACCAGCAGGGACTGTGGGGATTGTTCTCCTTCCTTTTCCCCATGCTGGCCAGTGACGAGATTAGCTGAGTGAACGGCAGGTTTGAGCCACTAGAAAAAGTGGCCAAACTGAGGGCTGCTGTGAATATCTGAGGCGAGCAAATCTGCCAATAAGCGCAGGACCCACTAAGGCAGAGGAGGAACTTTGTCACAGTATGTATTTTATTTCTTGACTATTTGATTTTTAAATCACATGGGATTTGAAAAGTGGAAGGAACAAGACAGATTGCTTGAAGTGGATATGGGCTTTTAGACCAAATTAAATTTAGAAGCTGAAAGTATCTGTATACTTCTTATTCACCCTAACTATTACGATACATGTTTTGTTGTTTTTTATTCGTGTTCTGTTAGTTCCCATTGAGTTAGGTGCTATACAAACAGTTCCTCCCCTGAACAGTTTACAATCTAATATAGAAGACGACAAAAGAAGTCCCAAATAATAGGGGGGAAGGTGGAAGGAAGGGCAAGGGTTACAATAATAGATCACATGATTACATAGATTACATATGTGAACAACTGGCAATTCCAGATCAAGTGAAGAATTCAGAATTCTGAAATCTCAAGTGCTAGCACAATGTAGGTTGCTCTAGTACACCGGATAACTCATCAATTCATATATATATATATATATATAATATATATATATATATATATATATATAGAGAGAGAGAGAGAGAGAGAGAGAGAGAGAGAGAGAGAGAGAGAGAGAGAGATAAAATTCAGAAAATGCCCAGTAAATAGTAATAGATCTTAAGAGAGCTGTAGGAAGTTAGCAATGGCTCCCTACCTTGTGATGGTGCTGGGAAAGACTCGGTGAGCAGGAGCACTTCCAAGTCAAACAGTAGCTTTCCAGGGACTCTTCTTGGGTCCACACTAAAGTTGAAGGGAAAAGAAGGCAGGCACCCAAATGAACTTAAGCTTCTAGTTTATGAGACTCTCATTTGTTTGAGACTCTCATTCTGGGGATGACCCCATCATGTTAATTGTGCCTTTGACATGTGGCTGAAGCACTGTTGCCAATATATTCTTCCCTGTTGTATGCAGTAATTCACTCATTCTGGAGTCAGATAATAGGCAAGAAACTGTCATTTCTACTTTTGTGATTGAGTCATTTAACATGGCTGCTGCCAATTCACAATCATATTTTTGATTTCTAGGTGGACTATTCATATCATTTCATGGCACATGAAACACCAGTGCATACCTTTTATACCTTCACATGGTCAAAGACTTCCTCACCAAACTCTTGTATGGATCACTCTTGCAGTGCATGGCCTTCTATAGGGAACACAAAGACCTAGTACCAGCCCCAATGAGCTTACAGTCCACTTAGATTTGACATGAAATGATGCAGGGAGATGTGATATCAGACAAGGAGGAAGAAAGGGTGCATCTTACACAAAATGGTAAGTGTATGGCTTAGGATTTCTTATTTTCAAAAGCTGTACATCATGTTTCCCTCCCCCCACACCTAAATTTACATTGCATTAAATTGATATGGAAGGATGTGCCATAACTGGAGAGAATGTAGGAAGAGGTCTCCCCCCAATGTGGATGACCCTCTCAACTCCTTTATATTTTTCTACTTTAAGAATCACTTGGGGGCTTAAATGTGTCTGACTACTGAAAAAAGGTCTATGTTCCACAGTAACGCCTGAATCACATTATGTGTTGTAAAGGTCATCTGTTCCCCGCTCAGACTTTCAGGCAGTGAAGGGACTGTTTGGCCTGGTGAATGGTCGGGTACTGTTAAGGCTTAATTTTCACTTTGGGTTGGTTATTTGCTGGTGTTCAAGGTGAGGAGAGGCTGGTCTCTTACTCTTGTTGTGATTGTTTTAATACGTATGCAAGTGCTGTAAATTTTGATAGAAGCTCTTTCTTGTATCCTTATTATAAATATACATGAATAGAAACCACCAATGGTCAGAGTGTCCACTTACATTTTTAAAATCATATAAACTAATTCAAGTTTTTTTGTAACAACACTTTAAAGGGGAAATAAATAAGGTTACAAGACATTTATTTTTTCTCAACTTAAAAAAAATTACCCATCTTCTGTTCACTTCATTTCTTTACTCTTTAGCTGTTGAGAAAACTTAATCTGTAGTCTGCACCCAGTGTGGTATGCTTCTTATTTAAACAAACAAACAAACAAAAAAACCCATGAGAATGCTGTACATTTATCACTACTTCTGTGTCACTATACAGATTGTAGCTAAAGGGATATGGAATTGCAATTCCAGTTGCAGACAAAGATCCATCTTATTATCTTTCTCAAAGTGTTTCTTCCTATGGTCATATTTGATTTCCATGCCTGACTAAACCCACCCACATACCAGACTAAATCCCAGTATGTTTGACAGTTTTTCTTTTGAAGAGGTTCCAGAATTCTGTAGCTGACTGGGGAAAAAATACAGAAATATGACTCAGCCATGAAGGTCGTCTTTTTCTTTATAGGATTCACGTCATTAGAGGAGAAAATCAAAAGGGAATTCCAACAAACTAGTGCTATGTTTAAGATGCATTACACAGAATCAATAGACTTGGTGAGCTCACATCTCTTTAGCTAGCTGTAGTGGGTCAAAATCACATCAGTGGAATTTCACCAGAGATTAACTTGGCCCATTAGTTCTATGTATGGTTGTACTCTTAATGTTAATCACTGTTCACATTTTCATGCTGTAAATAGCAAATCAAAATTTGCTCAGGGGCTGTCTCTCAGTGAATTTGGGTCCCACATGGAATGACAAGGACAAAGTTTGCTGAAATCCCTGTGAAATGAAAATGTCATTTTGCACAGCTCTAATACTCCAAGGTAAGGTATTAGAAGTAAGGGTATGCGTGTATGGAGAATGATACTGCTGTGCTGTCAGCACTAACTGTCTGGGGCCGTGGACCAGATATTCAAGAGCTCAGAACCCACAACTGGTGTCTTCTATGGAGAGACAAATACTTTTAGGCATGATAAATTACAACTGGCCACTTGGCTCTATAAAGATAGATGCAGGGGATAATGGAACACCTGTCAATCTCCACTGCTATCATTGATCATAATAAAAATATACCTTTTTCAGTAGGAGAGTGGGGAACTATGTGAGGTGCTGGACACCATCTCTGCAGGCTAAAACTAAATAAAGGGCCATGCTTGTGCAGTTCCCTCTCCCCCCCACCCCACCCCCAATCCAAAAAAGAAACTTCCCTATGCTGAGCTTTTCTTCCCTAGTCTTTCTAAAGATAAGATGCCCTTTTTCCACCAGGTTCTGCCTCAAAGTCTTTTTTTCTAAAACAAAAGACCAATGTTTGTAATATGAGCAAACCAAACCATCATACATTACTTGATTCTTCTTCTAGGAGACCCATCCAGTTCAGGTCTCCTCCTTCTTGGGACAGCGCTTATCTATACTTTTTCCTCTGTATACCTCACTCTACTCAAGTACTACAAACTGGCCAGGGAACTGCATTTCCCAGCAATCCCTCACTGCTGAGGAGAAGGCGGTTCTAGTCCATTCAGAACTTTGAACTCTGGTCTTGGGCCCCAAGTCCTAAAGATATTTAGCTCTCTGGGTCACTCAAACCACAAAATGTCCTTGAGACCTTTTCTTCTCCCTCAGCAACAGTTCTCTCTCCCACAGGTGTGTTCCCAGAAGAAAACGTTGGAATGGGGGTAATCTGTCCTTTTTAGAGGGTCCCCCCACAAGCTGTAAAGGAAGCGCTGTTACTTTCCATTAGACCACCATTTAAGGGGATAAACTAAAGTGAGTTGCTCTTTAAAATCAAGACATTTGCCTATGCCATGAGGTGCATTGCAAATGCAATTTATTGCTCCTGCTCTGTTTTTCAGAGGGAAATCCCCTGAAGTATTGTTTTTGGCCTCTTATCTGTAATCTAGTGGCTAAAACACGGCAAGTGCCTTATGTGCCCAGCTCAAATGAAAAATTGTGGGGAGCTGGGCATCTAACTCACTTTGAAAATCTTTTATGTTTTTGAAAATCTTAGTCTGTAAACTCTTTCTGGCAGGGACAGTACCCTATTTTATGTCTGTAAAGCACCCAGCACAATGGGGCTCTGGTCTCAGTCAGGGCCCCTTGATGCTTATTATTATACAAATAAATAATCTTACATCATTTCCAGTGCTTGAATGGAAAAACATCTGAGATGCAGAATGGTAGGGAGAGCAACAAGCAGAGAAGGGAGAGGTAAATACAAAGAAGGAAAATATTACAGAAGAATGAAAGGGGGAATGGAACAACAAATGGAGAGAAAGCGAAGCCAAACAGGGTAATGGAGAGACACATGCAAAGCCAGGAAGAAGAGAAAATGAAGCAAAAATAGAACAAAGAAAACAACAAAAGTAAGATGGAAAAAGGAAATTAATTCAAATGAAATCTAGAAGGGAAAGGGACAATGGAACTACATTTTTAAAAGGCAGAGGAGAAAAGAGAATGAGGACAGAAACTGTGTATTGATAGCTGACCATTCAGGAAAATACAAATTAGCTTCTGTCTCTGCTGTAGATTTGAGAGTGAAAGTCAGTTTTCTTTGATCTGCTCCAGTGGTGCAGAGGAACTCTGAGGGAATGTACCAATTAAGAAAATATTGAAATTGCTAGTACAGCATTTTACATATCTTAGGTTATACCAGAAAGAGGATGCATTTGAAAAATAAATGAACCATGATATTAGCTCTACAACAATTCACTCAAGTCTTTGTGGAAAAGGGGAGGAAAATTACTTCCCTTATTCTGTCGATTTTATATATGTTTGTTACGTTATAAAACTACTATGATATTGTTTCAAGGTCTTGACACCCAAAATATCAGTGGAGAGTAGTGCTTTATGAAACCAGGAACTTCTTTTCCCTCCCATGAAAACTCAGGCAAAACTCTTGCCAATTAATTTCCCATTACTTTATCTCCTGAAATGTCAGTTTTTATTCATGAAATGTCCGGAGACAAACTAAAAAAATCTTTTGTGCAAAAAAGTCAACCAGGAATAGTAGCGTAAAACTTCAAGGATTGTGAGAGCCTGCTTGGAGACAGTTAGACCTCAGGTATTTGAAGAAGTTGTTTCATAGGGCAGATCTACACTTAAAAAGCTGCACCGGTGCAGCTGTGCCACTGTATCACTTCAGTGAAGATGCTACCTATGCTGACGGAAGAGCTTCTCCCATTGGCGTAGTTAATCCACCTCAGTGAGAGGCAGTAGCTATGTTGACAGGAGAGGCATTCCCATTGACACAGCGCTGTCTACACCAGGGGTTAGCTTGTGGCTGTGTGGCTCAGGGGTGTGGATTTTTCACACCCCTAAGCGATGTAATTATACTGATGTAAGTTTGTAGTGTAGACCTGGCCTCAGTAGCCATATGGCCTAGGAATGAACATGGGACAGGGAACTGAGAACCAATGGAGTTCTATCTGCTACTTACTGATCCACAGTTTCCCACTTAAACCCTAATCCTGCATTGAGCTCCACGTGGGTAAACCTCATGCAGATATCAGGGCAGGTTTGGGGTCTTATTTAGCACTTTACGAACATTTTTAGTTAGGCTTTACACAGGGGTGTTGGGACAATTTTTATAGTGGGAGTGCTGATAGCAATTGTACCAAATTGTAAACCCTATATATAATGGAAACCACTTCAAACCAGCACCCCTACTTCCAGCACCTACACCTCTCTTAGCAGATAGTTAAGTATCATCCCTGTTGTACAGATGGGGAAAACAGAATCTCGGAGAACTGAGGCCAAGATTCTAATACATGGATGCCTAAATTTAGGCTCCTGCTTTCATATTTAAACAGCTAAATAAGTTCCAGTAGCTTCCATTAACTTAAATGTTAGTGGTTGAATATGGCCTGAGGAGCCTAACTTTAAGACAAAATTTTCAAAATTGGGAGCCTAAATGCCTTGTTCAGGGTCACACAAGTCAGAATCAGAACTCTGGACCCTCACATCCATGACTAATTGACTAACCTGCCTCCTATGCAAGTCATTTAACCTCCCTGTACTTCAGTTTCTCATCTTTAATCCCTGTGCAGTTGAATACTAGAAACCAATATACATGCAGGAGAGTCAAACAAGGTTAGCCACAGACATTCTCACTAACTGAGTAGAGCTTGCCAGGAAAAGTCTGATAAAAAATGTTTTGTCGGAATTTGTTTATTTGTTAAAATTGAAACATTTTGAGGAAACTGTTCAATTTCAATGAATTTCTGAGGGAACCCAGGCACTATTCCAATGGAAACCTACCTAGCTTTCTGCCACCTTACCTGACTGGCCCCACCACAGCCTACGTGGCAAGCTGCTGGTGCCCTCAAGGATTCATGGCTCCTGAGCAGTCTGCCATTCTGACTGTCTCTGAATCAGGGGCCTCAGAGATTCCTGACTCCCAGGCCAGCTATCTCCCCAGGCTCATTTGCTCCTGGGGCCAAGGCAGATTGAGAGCCTAGAGAGCCCTGGCTAGGCCAGGAGTCTCAGATGTTCGAAGCTAGTGGTCCCAGGACTTCCAGCCTTCCTGCTCCCCTTCACCCCACCAGGTGGGCTAGCAAGGACCCAAGGATCCCAAGCTCCCTGAGAATCCCTACTGCCCACCTGATGGGCTGCAGGAGCTGAAAACCCTGGAGGCTGCAGCCCCAACAGGCTGAAATTGACATAATTTTTGTCAGGTTCAGGGCTGCCCATTGACTAGCAGCAGTAAAAGTCACCAGATTTGTGGAGATTCTGGGGAGCATATTTTGTTTTGGAAACACCATGTTTTGGTGTTTCTGAGATTAAATATTGCAGGATTTTAGTTCATGAACACTTTTTAGTTCTTTGGCTTTTCATCCTGATTTGAGATGAAAACAACTTCTGAAAACTCAAGTTGTCACCGAACTAAACTTTGGTTTCATGGCCAGTTCTACTAATTAGGAATGAGGATCAGGCAACATTCTGTCTTTTATAATGACTCTATGTGTTATGCTTTGGATAACATTCCCTGTTTGTAGGCTGCCCTCTATGGAGCTGTTCCATCTGCTGAACAGCTGCATTCAGGGTGTGGCCATTTGATTATCCAACATTTCTATGGGCTGACACTAGAGTTTCAACATAGAGTAAGCAGCCATGACCATCACCTAACTGGCTGCTCATGCTGTGCTGCTAGAATTGTTAAAAGGGGCTCCCTAAAAACTTGTCCATTGCAATCAGTGAAACACACAATATTTCCTGGGTCAAATACTCTTCCTTCTTCCCTCCACCAAAAATTAATCAGCGCCACACTGTTTCCCCAACTCCACATTCTATATTCCTTTCCCCATCCCAAATGCCTGACTCCTTCCACCCTTAAAGCCAGTGTTTTCATCCCACCATCCTTTCCCCTACACAGTACTTTCTAGCTGGTTCTTAGCTCTTCCTCACAGCAGCAGTGGTAAGTGAGCGGTCCTGCTGCCTCTGCTGGCAGCAAACAGTGGTGTGCAAGTTATCCAGTGGTGTGCAAGTTATCCTCTCAAGGTGGGAGACTGTCCCTTCTGGTGGTGGGCTGGGTGATCACTTAGAAATGGGCCCTAAAACTACCACCTTCCTCTGAGGATCTGAACCACAGTTTCCTTTTTCTATGATCCCGGCAGCCTCTGCCCCACTCAGACCTATCTTCCTCATTCTCCATTGGGGCCCAGCTGCAAAAAAAGAGATGAAATTGTCCTCCTGGGACCTGGAGTCTGGTTCTGATAACAAAGAACTTGCATGAGCCACCTCCATCTTATCAATGCTGGTTGCCAGTGAAGGAAAGAAGCTTCATTATTCAGTGAACAAACATTCCAGCTGGTACTTTCACATTAATCAACAAGGACTGTTTGGGGTTTTTGTTTTTGTACTTCTAGCTACCTCAGCTCAGCAATCTTGCCTTAACTAAGAGTAACTACTGCAGTCAAGGCCAAGTTCCAATATATGTCTTCCAAAGGTCTGTTTATTTCTTTATATTTTTCTACTTCCCATCCTCCTCCTCCACAATGGGCATGACTGAAAGCCCACAAACATCAATAAAATAACTCCCAATTACTTCCCTGGGCTTTGGATTAGGCCCAATATACACAACATAGATTCTTCACCTACGAAGCACAGTTACCAGTTTCACTTACCACAAGTGCATGTGGAGAATGTTCTGTGTGGTGTCGGGAATTTTTATGCAATATTCAGACTTTTTACTTCGTTCCATACTCTTCCAGGTGGGGATGTAGCAGATAGCTTTTGAAGGGTGGTAGGGTACTCTTGCGAAATTTTATTTGAACATCCTGTATCAAAAGGAAAGAATGACCTTTTTCGTGTGTCGCCTACCTGTTCTCATTCTCCTGGTCAGTGAATCACAGCAAGAGCTTTGATCAACTGTGTGTGAAAATTACACCATAAGGTAGTCTGTCTCTTTGAAAAAGCAGCTGTTTCATTTTTTTTTCTGTCTAATTGAGTTTGTCCTGCAGCAAAGGACACGGAGCTTCTCTCATATTTCAAAGAGATTACTTTTTTGCTTGATTTCACTGCTGCTTTTTTTTTTTTTAATGCATTTTCTGGTGTCGCTACTTCATCTCTTCTCAAACTCCCAGAGGGAAGAGGCTGCCTGCATGTACTAGCAGAGTGTAAATCACATTAGATTGTCTCCATCCACCAACCCAGCAATCTAATGCCAACACGGTGCATGGTCGTGATGGTGCCCTGAGTGCAGGCTATTGCCCCAAGGTTGGCATTGGCTGGGACTGCTGTGAAGGCAGCATTCAGATTCCCCTGGAAGAAGAAGAACCTTGTATCTTTTTCTGATAATGCCCCCTGACCCCATGTTTGGCTGATGGAATAGCAGCAGTGACTGGCCCTGCTAAAGGGTCATTATGATGAGAATGGGGGAGACAGAAAAGTGAATGGGTAAAAATGAGGCATTGTCAGC
Source organism: Natator depressus (assembly GCF_965152275.1). Lineage (NCBI taxonomy): Eukaryota > Metazoa > Chordata > Testudines > Cheloniidae > Natator > Natator depressus. The sequence goes on from NC_134234.1 coordinate 279,225,928, forward strand.
ACTGAGGTAAAAATGAAGCACTGATCCCCTCCCCCACGCGTGCAATAAAACAACGTACTTATAATAGATACTAAGCAAAATTGAATCACAGTGATTTCTTTCTAATCTGTGTACGCTTAAAAGTAACACACATGCATGTCGTTAAACTTTAAAGCAAGGCTAAGGATGTGACTCAAGCTTACTTCCATTTATGGACAGTGATCTTCAGACTTCTTTAGAGTTACAATAGCAATAAATGATTCAAACTTAGGAAACTTCTCACCGTGTTCGTTTACTCTCATGTAACTAAAATATTGCCAATGTTTCCCCCCCTCAATTAAGTCAGGGCCTTCTGTTAATATGCCAACTGAATTGTTTCTGAATGATAATGTATGAAAGTAAGGAGCTTATGGAGAAGATGCTAGCATGGGTTTCAATACAGCATAATTTGTGTATGGATATAAGGTCCAGTAGTGAAGTACTTATTCAGAGAAAACTCCCATTGGATCCTAGTTATCCTACAGTATACACTTTCCACAATCAATAAGCATCAGGGAACTGTGACCCACATTACTGAAACAATGGTGGTGCCCACTAAGGAGCCAGTTCTTCACTGAGCTCTATTCAGGAGTACTCCCTGTGCCAGCACAGAGCCTCACTGTAAAAATGAATTAGCTAACAGGCTCAATCTTGCAACCTTCCTTACTGAGGTAAAACTCCCACAGAAGTCAAGGGCAGTTATGTCTGAGTAAGGATGGCAGGATTGGGCCCAGTACTTGTAAAGTCCTTTGAAGATGGAACTTGCCAACCCCTGTTATCCCAATGTAACTATTATGGAACTGGTGTGTCCTGAGTTCAGAAATAGTGTCACCCTGTCAATACTGAGGTAGAACACAAATGAATTGTTTCAGAGACTTGAAATGTACTCTTTGCATGTCAGAGGCCTTAACCTTGTCGGCCAGTATTAATTTCTGCAGTACACTATATGGGGACTCATCTAGAAGAAATTATTTTTATCATGGATAATTGGTTGACCAAAAATACAAATTGAAATAGGCCAGACAACTTGATCTCCATTCCAAAAACACTAGGTACTTGGATGGCTAATAAGCTCTTCCACTCAGCATCATTTAACAGCTAAAACCAATCAGGGTTATAATGAAAGCTGAAGTAACTCACATCCTGTTATTTGGCTCCAGGATTACAAAACTAAAGTGACTGAACACAATGCAGCAACATACATGGTTTATCAGCACTGCTGCCAACTGTTCTTGGCATAAAAATAGGTTGAGTCATCTTGAAAATGGGGCTTCTGTTACTTAAAACACTGGGGCAGAATTGCAAATGCTCATCTGGTTGACTATAACTGACATTACTGGTATTCTGTGATGAGCCCTGCTGAGCAAAAAATTCCAGGGGATTGCAAATCCATGTATAGGGTCCACACTGATGTGTTGAACTTTAGGGGAGAATAATTTCTGTGACCTAATAAACCTGAGCAGGGAAAGAAATTGGTGACATTTTATATCTACAAATGTCTCAGGAGATCTATGTGAAGAACTGTATCTGAGTCTTGATCATTCTTTCTGGCAAGTAAATACACAGTGCAAGTCTGATTCCCTTGGGCTGTGCGCTGCATTGCCTTAAAAGTAACAGGTATGTGGGAGGAAGGCACATAAGGGAAAGGAAGGGCGTTGGGAGGATTACTAATAAAAGGTGTCATGGTGAAAAGGCTCAGTCTGGTCAATGGATACACTGCTTTTCATTTCATTGTAATCGTAGCCACGCTATGCGGTGTGAGAGAATAGATTTACATTTTCCCACTCGATTTTATGTGAAGGGGATATTAGTTACTCCATTTTCCATTGTTTTCCTTTTATTACTTCATGCCACAGAAGCCTAGAAATGTAAGCTGATAACACAGAAGGTATGTAATCGTACCTGCACTGATTGTTTGGGTTGAGTTGGACAGGATATGCACTACCCAGTCTCAATGGATGATGTGCAAAGGATGTGCTATAGGTATTCAGCATCTTTTTTACACTTAGTAATGCTATAGTTAATATTACAGATAATTGGGATGTTTAGTATAACCCAAGGCAGAAAAAGATTCCTTTGTAAACAACTCCCAAAGGCAACCTTGTTCTTCTCTGTGCTTTCTCCCAGTTCATTGCCTCAAACATTACAGCAGCTGCCTGAGAGCCAGGAGGTTCTTTCAGGAGCGACCCTCATGACACCATGCAGTGTAGGAATATAAGCTCTCTGAAAATCCATTAATCAATTAATAAAAAGAGACTGGCTACTGCTTATATTACACCAGGTGCTCTTTTAAAAATTCATCATGATCCAACATTGAACCAGTTTAAGGCAAAATAGAAATGGGGGGTAGTCCTTTACCAGAGGCTTGAAACCAGGACGGCGGCATGAATGTGTCCTGGTTTTCAGCTCACCACCACTACCGAGCAGCCCTAGTTCATGTGCCTAATGCAAGCAATTCTGCATGGAACAGGTTTGGGAAGGGGAGATATGAACTCGTTGAAAACAGTTCACCCAAACTCCAGCTGAAGTCAGTGGGTGCTGCAGGTGATCAGCACCTCTGTAAATCAAACCACAAGTAATTGCTTTCAGAGGGGCTAGTTCATTGGATACAGTTTTTAGGAGAAAGCTCATGTGACATTTTGCAGTATAGAGGAGGATATTCTGGGTGATGAAAGTGATTGAGAGGAAGTCTGAGTCTGAATGAAAGGGTGAGAAAACAGCTGTCATCTGAACTCAGTGTAGTTCTTGGTTCTTGTGGTAGGACATGTTCCCATGCCAATCAGGAAGGGATTAAAGAGCTCCTCTGGGCACAGTCATCCCCAGCCTGGAGCACCTGTAAGGCTGATCAAAACTGGAAATGGGACGGTCCTTAAAAGAGAGGATACAAGCCCAGTGCATGGTGGCACTCTGAGGTAAGCAGAGCTAGAGCTCACTAGCCCCACAGAGCAGGGACTGCTTACCAGGAGAACAGCTAAAGAGCCTCGGCCACAAAGACCTTCTGAAAAAGTAGAGGGACAATATTTACTTTTCTTCCCTTTTGTTTAGAAGCCTGGGTCCTTCAAACTCCAAGAGGATAGGGGCCCAGACCCTTTCACAGAGACTAGTCACCTCTTACCTGGCAGGGAACTGCTCGGTGAACCTGACTGTTTTGTGAGCTGCAGTGTTATTGGGTTTGCTCTTATCAGTTTGGGACGACTTTCACACCTGAAGGAGGGGCTGCTACCTACTTAAGACTAATGGCTGCAGGACGGAAGTCTAAACTGGCTCTACAGTGACTCCTACAGACAGGCAGGATGTTTATAATGAGGGAGGTGCCCACCCTCAGACCTAGAGGTAGAAATCATGGTAAATGGTGGAGAATGCAGGCACTTGGTTGCCCAACCCTAATGAAAGGATAAATTAGACTGAGACTGAAAGTTCCTGTACATGAGAAACAGAACCCAAGCAGCATGGATCCAGAGTAGTGGTGCAAGTGGCTGACGGAGAGCCAGGAACAATAGGCAACCTAGCAACAGCTGGTCCAGCAACAGCTAGCCATTCAACAACAGCTGCAGACAACCCAAGAGCAGCAGCTGCTATGCAAGATGGTGTCCTGGTAAAACAGTTACTGATGAGGCTCTAGCTTGCAGTGGCAACGAGGAGTCCCATAGCCAGGGTCATGAGGCTGGGGCTAGTGCTCCCACCAGTAAGGCTGTGAAGCTGACTAAGATGGAGCCTGACAAGAAACCTGAAACTTTCTTGACCACTTTTGACCAGGTGTAAGTGGCATCTCAATGGGCTTCAGGACACTGGATTCCTGCGCTGGCCTGCTGTCTGAGTGGCCTGGCCCAGGCAGTCTCTGGAAGGCTAGACCTTGTGGCTACGAGGGATTATGCACTAGTTAAGGCTACCATCCTTTCTTAAAACCAGTGAGCAGATGCACCACTGCTGCTTCCAGACAGCAACATATCCCTGGGGAGTCAGGCCATGGGTGGTGGCCCAAAAACTGAAGGACCATTTCTGGAGGTGATTATGACTGGAGAAAACTGAGAGGAACTCAAGTGGCTGAGTTAGTACTGTTCTAACAGTTCATATACTCCCTGCTGGGGGATGTGAGTGGGTACTGAGGTATCACCCAGGGCAAAGGTGGTGCAGTTGATGGAGAACTTCATAGTTGCTGAGGAACCCCAGAGATGGGAGCTGGAGGGGGAAAGGGACAACCTGGGGCTAAGAAGCTGATGCTGCTTGACATGAAGCTCAGTCAGTGGATTACATCCGCTGCTGGTCAGGGGCAAGTACCTTTTGTCTTCAGCTTCACAGCAGCTGGCCCCAGCACCCAACTCTGGGTAAGTCACAGCAACAGGCTAGTTAGGCTGACCAGATAGCAAGTGTGAAAAATCGGGACAGAGGGTTTGGGGGGGTAATAGGCACCTATATGAGACAAAGTCTTAATATTTGGGGCTATCTCAATAAAATCGGGACATTTGGTCACCCTAAGGCTAGGAAGAGTCTGGATGGGAACTAACCAGGGTGGATGGCCCTTGATCCTATCAACAAGATACCAGACCCCTACCCTAGACAGAATTATCACTGGACAAGAGAATGGGCTCAGTCCACAATATGGTAACCTGTGGGCAACCAGGAAATGACCAAAAAGAATGCCCTTCAGGGAGTGTGGATATGCCCAGATATAGACAGTGGAGAGTAGAGCATGGAAGAAAGGACTATTACCAAAATAATTGTTCCTGTATGGATCAATGGGATGAAATTGCAAGGTCTGTTAGACTCCGAATGTAGTCAGACCTTGGTGCAGACTCCTTTGACTTCATGAGATAATGTCTAGAGCATTCACAGGGAAATGAAGGCCTACCCCAAGCAGACAGCTACAATTAACTGTGAGATGGCATACAAATGGCGTTCTGATGGCTGTAGCCTCAACATGGGCCTGTCCTGTCATTATCAGGTGGTAGTACTTTCAGGAATTATCAGTGAGCTGGAAAATCCAAAGGCCATGGCTGTTGACCCAGTCCTGGACTGGTGGGACCAGGCAAGTCAAGAAAATCCTTGAGGGGAGATCAAGATCCACAAGACACCCATCCATGTCACAGACAGGAGCAGTAGCTAAATTGCCCTAACCATATTTAGAAGCCTTGACTTGTGACACAGATTTCATCTGACCAAAGAGGGGATCCAGTGCTGAGCAAGGCCTACAATCCAATTGCTACCATGAACAACAAGGTGGTGGAACCTCATCGCCTGAGGCAGTGGCCTGATTTTGTACTCTGGGAAGAATGTATACAGTATTGTTGTAACTGTGAAGGTCCCAGGATATTAGAGACACAAGGCGGGTGAGGTAATTATCTGAAGAAGAGCTCTGTGTAAGCTTTAAAGCTTTTCTCTCTCACCAACAGACACTGGTCTAGTAAAAGAGGGGACCTCACCTACCTTGTTTCTTTATACCTCCATTGAGTGTGATAAGCAAACTGAGGAGGTGAGTACCCAGTTACTGGTACCCCGATTGTACTAATGGGCACACCTGCAGGTAGCATGGCACCCCTTGTGCTGGGCACTTAGGCCAAGAGAACCTTGTCCTGGATGTTGTCTTGTTTCTGTTGGCCTGGTGTCCACCAGGAGGTCAGAGAATACTATGCCTCTTGTCCTAAGTGCCAGATGATTACCCCAAAAGACATCCCAAAGGCCCCCTGATCCTGCTCCCACTGATCAAAACTACCTTCAAGCAAATTGGGATAGATATGTTTAATGGACAAGGTACTCAGGCCTCACCAGCAGTATGATGTTACATATTTTGATGGTATCATTATATATAGTGCCAACTGGGATGACCCCCTGCAACAGGTATGAGCTGTTTGCCAGTCCTTGGCTGAAGTGGGTCTCACAGTCAATATCTGGCCAAATGCAAATTGGCAAATCAAGAAGTTACTTACCTGTGTTACAATGTGGAAGGAGACCAACTTAGGCTGCTAGTTAGCAAAATGCAGGCATTGTTGGGATGCCTTGTTCCTTGCACAAAGAAACAGGTAAGACACTTCTTTGGGCTAGCTGGCTATTATAGACTATTTGTCCCAGGTTTTGCTACCAGGCCAGTCCATCTGACAGACCTAATCAAAGGTAGTATTTGAGGATCCACTGGAACAACAACTGTGAAAAAGCCTTTATCACCTTGAAAAAACAGTTGTGCCAGTTGCCAGTCCTCATCAATTCAGATTTTTTCAAAGGAGTTTTATTTCACAGCTTGACTTTCAGATGTAGGCTTGTCACAAGAAGTGAAAGGTGAGGTCCAGTTCTGTACCTGTTCCTGAGAGACAAGGCCTACTCCATGGTTGATAAAGAAGCACTAGCAGTCAAATGGGCCATAGGGATCTCTTAGGTAGTACCTGCTGTGTAGCCCCTTTTCTTTTGTTATGGACCATCCCCTCCATCAGTGCCTAAACACAGTGGAAGAGATGAACCTGTGCATTGTGTAATGGTATTTAACTCTCCAACCATAGAGTTTTAGAATACAGCATTATGCCAGAGCAAATTGCAGTAACATGGACTTTTTTGCAGGGAATGGGGGAGTCTGGATTGGACAATGGGATCCTGAGCTCTGTCCTGAGGGGTGGAATATGTGGTGGGACAGGTTCCTACCCCAGCCTGGAAGGGGTTAAACAGCTCCTCTGGGTACAGTCAGCCCCAGCCTGGTGCACCTGTGAGGCATATCAAAACTGGAATTGGGCAGGTCCTTAAAAGGGAAGATGCAAGCTTACTTCAAGGTGGCACTCAGAGGGAAGCAGAGTTAGAGCTCCCGAGCCCCACAGAGCAGGGACTGCTTCCCAGGAGAATGACTGAAGATCCTCTGCCATCTGGACTTTGTGGAGAAATAGAGTCTGCCCTTTTGTTTAGAACCCAGGGTGCTCATCCTGAGTCCTTCAGACACAAGGGGGCTAGGGACCCAGACCCCTTTCACAGAGACTGACCTGGTGGGGAACTGCTAGGTGAGCCCTGACTGTCTTGTGGGCTGCAGTGTTGTTTGGTTTTCCCTTTCCATTTTTGGACAACTTTGCAACTAGAAGGGGGGCTGAGGTCTCCCTCAGGCTTACAACTGGAGGACCACTGGAGAACAGCTTACAACTGGAGAACAGCGCCTACAGCCAGTGAAGGAGAGTTTGACCCCATGGGGGCACCCTAGGGCTACAACCCATGACAGTTCTATTTCTGGACTTATACTCTGCTGCTGCTGTAGCTGGTTATTTGTGCTTTTGCAATGTTCATAGAAAGCTTTACAGCCTCCTGAATTCTATCCAGTGAGAGTGAAATGCTTCTCTATTTAAACTGTGTGTCAAATTCTATTCTTACACCCATGCCACTCCCTTGATTAGAAAGCGATCTGGTATAATTTTCTGTAGCAATGACCCAAGACAGGCAAACATTTAAATAAAAATCTTAACATTAATATTTATACTGCATGCCACCTTGCCTACAGTAAGACAATATGCACCTAGTGATATACACTCCTAGAGGTCATTGTCTAATTCAATTCAAGAGAACATGCAGCTTCTTACCATGCGCACAAAATGGGAGCATAAACCAATGCCATAAACAGATTCTGTGGGCTTAGTGTACATTGTGTCTCACTCCTGCTACCCAGCGTTCACCATGTGTCCTGCATGGAAGAACTTTGCTACCCCAGCTGACAGAGCACCTGCCAATGGTGGTTCTTGAGGGGCAGATGGTGGCAGAGCTGGGAATTTAACACATTTCTAGTCCTAGCCCAGTGCTTTAGCCACAAGACAAAATCCATAATAAAGTGGAACTTTCCATGCAGAACACTTGTATTGAGAGAGAAAACAGGAGCAGCTTTTCAAATATCCCTCTTGGCCTTTTTAACTATAACAAGACATACGGTCTGAGATGTCATCGTGACGAATAAGCAGAAGCAAAAGCAGCAGCCATGACTGTTTAGGAGACTGTTTCTACTTATGAAGAAGAATATATTCATATAGTGTATGAAGCCTCTTCGGTCTCTTTGTGTAACAGTATTGTTGACAGAAATCATTTGGAATGCACTTGATGCACATACTGGAAACACGTTTTTCTCTGCAACCATGAATCATGCTAGCATTCAGTTCCTCTTTAGTGGCCTTTGTTTAGCATTCTGGTAGCTACAGAGAATGATTCATATCATGTGCATCAATAGTAGCACCAGAGATTTTAATAAGCGCCCTGAAACAGTGATTCGGGATAAACCGAGCACCCAAGCTTTCAGCACAGCCCAAAAAGGAAAATCCTTATGAATAACTTGATATTGATTTCTGGATTATTCCAGTCAAAATTTGCCCAGTGCTAGATAGGCATTTTGCAACAAGAAACGTTAAGGGACACTGGGAAAACACAATGCTGCATTTCAAATGACTTTGTGTTCTGCATCAGGAGGTAAGTTGATTGCTTTGGGCAGGCCTACATTCATTGTCCCTTTAGGTTCAGAAATAGTATAACAGCTGTTGCTTCTATCTTTAAGTCTGAATGATTGACTATAAAGTGCTTTAACACTAGATGGGTGGAGAGCAACAACCAAATGGCGCACAGTTCTACAGGGCAGGTAGACAAATGGGGAATATTGGCCAAGAACACTGGAACAAACCTCTTCTCTTACAAAAAGGGCAACAGAATCTCTTTCCATGTAGAGCAGAGTGGCCATTACTTAAAAACCCTATACCAGAACTTAGTTTGCCTGCTCTGGAAGAATAAAGTCCTGGGACAGAGATAGTAACCTGTGGTTCTAGGAAACCTAAGGTTTTTTCTCAGGTATCGCAGGCAATTTTGATTTGGTCCAAATCCTTGTGAGCTGGGTGGGTGCAGGAAAGACCTGATATTCTTGCTACAATAAAACACGGTGTCAAAGAAATGAATCCATAATACTTAACAAAGCACGGCATGACAACACTTTCAGAAGGGGGTACTGTTTGGGGGTTTCTATCTTGAGGCAACTTGACATTTTTGGAGGTGTTTAGCACCCATAATGCCAACTGAGCAGGAACGTGCGCAGGAATTTAAATTTGACCCCTTTTGCAGGGGCACATTCTGTGCCCCCATCCTGACCCTGGCAGGCACTTGCTTTTCCCCCGCATCCTGGCAGGAGCTCACTCTTCCCTGCCTCTGTGGCCCTGGGCTGGAGAAGTTCTGTGTCCCCAAACCCATGCCCCAGCTTTCCCCTGTTTGTGCACATCCCTGCAGCTGAGTCAGATGTAGCTGTGTGCTAAGCATTTCTGAAAATGAGGCCCAATGTGTCTCAGACTGGGCCTCTAAAAACTGAAGCACCCAAGGAACAAAGGCTACTCCTGAAAACTGTGACCACACAAACCTCCTCAAAAGTCTCAACACTGTGTTCTATGAATGGCCCATTAGCCTCTCCTTCTGACTTACGCTGTGTCTATGCTGCAATTAAAAACCTGCAGCTCTTCTGTGCCAACTGGCTAGGGCTCGGACTAAGGGGCTGTTTAATTGCAGGGTAGATGGTATAGATGTTCCGGCTCAGGCTGCAGCCCAAGTTCTGGACCCTCCCATCTCGCAGAGTCCTAGAGTCCAGGCTTCAGCCCAAGCCTGAATGTCTACATTGCAATTAAACCGCCGTGTAAGCCTGAGTCAGCTGGCACTGGCCAGCTGCAAGTGTCTAACCGCAGTGTAGACATATGCTCTGACGCTCTCACCTCTCTCCTAGTTCATTAGAAACCTGAATTCAGATGTGATATAAAGCATTTCCTTTTGACTGATCAGAAAATGATTGACAGATTTGAGGGCTGGCAGTCTGCTAAACCCAGGAGGCTACTGCAATTTAACCTGGTATTTGGGATTTTTAATGGAAGAAACAGCCCATAATTTAGGCTCAATTAAACCTTTTTGGGATTGGACTGATGTTAATTAGTGTGAAGACTAACTCCTCAATTTATATTCTCCTCAGGAAGGTTTTGCCCTTTTCACATTGTGTCAACAAACTGTGATCCTGTCAGATTCCATTGCTTCACTCTAATTGAAGTCTGGGCATGGGGAACAAGTCACAGTGTAGGGAGGCAAAGACCTGGCTCTGTAAATAAATTTGTCAAACTGACCTCAAGCAGGCAGGCACCTTTGGTGCCCAAAAATATTTAGCAGGTGCAAATGTGCCAGACACCAGTGACTCACAATATGCTTCTTTAACAGGTAGAAAGCTCGATGGGCTGTTTGTAATAGCACCATTTCCCATGTGCTTCTGTTTATTTGTCATGGTACTTTGAATGCTGTTGCTCACAGCTAGACTTTACAGCCGCGCAGTTTACAGATCTTTGTGCACTCCTGATTCTCACTTACATGCAAACTTTTTTTATAGTGATCAATGAATTCATTTAAACTTTGATCACACTCAGATTTCATGGCTATGAACAGTTGACTCGAACATTGGGGTTTTTTGTTCTACTTGAGCAAGGCAACAAAAAAAAATGGCAAAATGAAAAGAAGGACTTGTGGCACCTTAGAGACTAACAAATTTATTTGAGCATACGCTTTTGTGAGCCACAGCTCACTTCATCGGATGCATGAATGGGGGAGCTAATGAGAAAAAGCCAATGAAAAGTTTGGATAAGAAATAAAGCATAGGCAGTAAGGAAAAGCAAATGCAGAGACTCTGGCTAATGCGTAAAATGGAATCACATGGGAAGATGATTGTGAGATTAAGGCATGAGAGTGGTAGGATGGGAAGGGGAAGATCAAGCAGCAGAATGACAGGCTGCCTGGAGATGCATCATAGTCCAGCCCCTGTACATAAAGTGGCTGTAGTGTGGCTAGATATTGAGACAAGAGGAATTATTTCTTAGGGACAACAATAAAATGCTCTCCTCCTCCCAACCTGGAAGGTTTGGAACTGCAACAAATGACCCCAGCCCTGCTGCTGTCAGGAAAGAGAAATGTGGGGAGGAGGGGGAGGAGCAAGCAAGCAGCAGAGCCAGTCAGCAAGCAAAGAAGTAAGGAACTGACAGAAAAAGCCACAAAGGCAGAGTGCGAAGGTGGCAAAAGCAGCTACAACACAATGCTCTAAAATGTCCTAGGGATGCTTCTCTCTCTAAAGTGCTCCCCATCACCTCCCTGGCAGATTCAATGCACTAGTGATTTCTTCTGTCACTGTGCCTGTTTATAAAGATCTGATTATCCAATCAGGGAGCAGCAGCTGTACCATGTGACTTAGGTAACACCTCAAATCCTGTATTCTAAATGTTGAATGTTCCAAGGCACTCTGGCAACGCACCAGAATGATGTTTGCTCCCATACAATTACACTGATGCTCTTTTCATAATATTGCTCAAGTCAATTCTGTGACTCTCAAGCTAAAACAAGGACATTTTAAAATTATTGTGCATCATATTTCTTAGAGCTAAATTGATCTTTTAGGCTCAGCCCTGCAACTGGTTCTCAGGCCTGCAAAAAAAATTATAACTCAGTCATGTTTACTATCTGAAGTAAGTTTTTGCAGCCCTTTGAAGGGAATTTACTTTCCCTCTCATGCCTGGTCAGCTACTCTGGCCAACAAGTAGAGGGAAGTGGCAACGAAGCTCACAAGAATTGTATCTGGAGACTCCAGACAACAAGTGCTGACTTTTCAAAGTGCCGGGGGGTGCTCAACCCCTGGCTCTGACCCAGGCCCTGCCCCCACTCCACCCCTTCCCCCAAGGCCCCACCCCCAACCCTCCTCTTTCCGCCCCATTCTGCTCCCTCCCTCAAGTGTGCCACGTCCTCGCTCCTCCCCCTCTTCCTCCCAGCCTCCTGCACGCCACGAAACAGCTGAGTGGGCGGGAGGCACAGGGAGGGAGGGGGAGGCACCGATCAGTGGGGACTGCCGGTGAGCAGGAGGCGTTTGGGGGGTGGAGCTGATGGGGGGCTGCTGGTGGGTGCTCAGTACCCACCATTTTTTCCCTGTGGATGCTCCAGCCTCGGAGCACCCACGGAGTTGGAGCCTATGCTCCAGACCCAGATTTGAGATGCAAGTGGATGGTGGAGGAAATGACTCCGTCGATGCTCCTTCTGACCCAAGTAAAAATAAACGATAATTTAGCCCTTGCGAAATGTGGTGACATTCCCTGTATAAACTTGTTTAAAAGAAACCTTCCTCACAATTTCCCTGTGTCAATAAGTGTACGGGATTAATATTTAAACTTGAACCAGCAGATCTAGGATTTGAGCCAATTGTACCTATACAAATAAATAGAAGAAGCTTATGGCCAGCGTAATGAATTAACACAACTGCAACAAACTGGCAATGAATGGGAAAATAGAGCTCCCTTTGTTACGTAAGCCAAATCTCAGAAGTCAGGTTCATGATGATTATCTCTCTGCCCTGCCACCTTCCCCCTTTATTTGTGAAGTTATGAAAACTCTTTTGAAGTTACGATAACTCTTGCATTTATAAGAAACCTGATCCAAGTTATCATGTATAAATGTCAGCTGGCTATCCTTTAACATAGACAATGAACATACATGGGAGGCATTTTATTGAACATAGAACACAGATTGCCCTCCAGCACAAAAATAAGGTACACATTCTATACATAGGCAGGAGAGTTTGGCTTGTACTTAAAGCAAAGCCAGTTAGTGCATCGGGGATCTATTCCTAGATCTGACTTTTGGCCAATCACTTAATTTCTTTATGCCTAATTTCTCCCATCTATTCAATAAGGAATAATACTAGGTGATCTACCTCACCTAGGTGTCATGAGAGTTAGTTCGTTAATGATCAAAGTGCTTGGAGATCTTCCAATAGCAACTGCTACAGACTTCCAAAATATTATAAAGTACCATTAAGCTATTCATATTTTAAAAACTTTTAATGATCCACAGTCTTTTTTATTCAAAACTGGCATTAACGTGCATTTCATTTATTACTACAAATTCTTATGAGCTGGCAGTTATATTTACTCAGGCCTAGCAAGAGTAGGAGAAAAACATTTAAAAATCCTCTTAGGTTACATCACAATCATCAAAACTTTAAATTATTTTTGTACTAAGACTTTGTCTACTCACAAGCTGTACAGTGTTAACTAACTATAGTTGGCCCAGCTTGTGAGACCCTTACACTCCACTTGATTCCATATCTCTGAACATAAGAATGGCCATACTAGGTCAGATCAATAGTCCATCTAGCCCAGTTTCCTGTCTTCCGACAGTGGCCAATACCAGGTGCTTCAGAGGGAATGAACAGAACAGGTAATCATCAAGTGATACATCCCCCTTTGTCTACTCCCAACTTCTGGCAATCAGAGGGTAGGGACACACCCAGCACATGGGGGCACATCCTTGCCTATCCTGGCTAATAGTCATTGATGGACCTATTCTCCATGAACTTATCTAGTTCTTTGAACCCCATTATAGTTTTTGCCTTCACAGCATCATCTGGCAATGAGTTCCACAGGTTGATTGCGCATTGTGTGAAGAAATACTTCCTTTTGTTTGTTTTAAACTTGCTGCCTCTTAATTTCATTGGGTGACAATGGGTGTTTGGAGAAAATTTTATAACTTTTGAACACTGCGTTCAATCAATTCCAAAATTTCAGGGAATGAACTAGACATCATTGAGGAGAAACTTATTGATTTTGGTGAAAATTGGAAAAACCAAAAAATGTGACATGGGGGACTCATAGAGCCCCTGGTATCTGGTTAGCAGAGCACAGCTTCAGCCAGCTCTGTAATTCTATATGGAATTACAGGGCTGGAAGGGACCTCTAGACATCATATAGTCCATCCTCCCAAGCTAAGCTGGGACCAACTATGTCTTGACCATCTGTGACAGGTGTTTAACCTGTTTTAAAAAATCTCCAATGAAGGTCATTCCACAACCTACCCAGGTAATCTGTTCCAGTGCTTAACTATCCTTATAGTTAGAAACTTTTTCCTTGTATCCAACCTAAATCTCCTTTGCTGCATACTAAGCCAATTACTTCTTTTCCTATCCTTGGTAAACATAGAGAACAATTGATCACTGTTCTCTTTGTAAACCACCTTTTACATATTTGGAACCTTTTACATGTCCCCAGTCTGGCTTCTCTTCTCTAGACTAAATATTCTCAGTTCTTTCAACCTTTCCTCATAGGTCAGTTTTTCTAAATCTTTTATCATTTTTGTGGCTCTCCTCTGGACTCTCTCCAGTTTGTTCACATCTTTCTTAACGTGTACTGCCCAAAACTGGATATAATACTCCAGCTGGGGCTTCACCATTGCTGTGCAGAGTGGGACCAGTATCTCTTGTATCTTGCATAAGATACACCTGTTAATACATCCCAGAATGACATTTGCCTTTTTTGCAACAGCATCACATTGTTGACTCAAAGAATCTGTTCATGGCAGAAATTAACACATTCCAGCATAACAATATACCTCAATCTAGCTCAGCAGTCTGTGGGGTATGTTGGGTTTTTTTTCTTAAAGCCCTAGTTGCAGGAACCTTCTGATTACATGAGAATTTTAGCTTTCAATTAAAAAAAAAACTTTCTAGCTCTTGTGACTGTGGAGAGAAGACTGAAAGTGTGACCCAAGTGTGCCCGAAAGCTCAAAAATCCAGAATGGAAATCAAAAGTCCCCAAATTTTATTATTTTTATAAAATCTTATAATCATTAAATTAATTTCATGATTTTGAGGGCATGCATCATAATTTCTGAACACTTGAAACTGGAAATACTGCATTTATAAATGATCTTGATCTATGTTATCCTCTCTTCACTGGTTTGTTTGTTCAAGCCAGAAGGCTGCCTCAGAGCATGTACTACATTCTGCCAGCATTGCTAGAGCAGTGTGTTCATCTATTTTCAAATCCATTTGTATTTCTGTTGCAGAGACTTGGTGGGGGTGGGGGGGAATCTCTAGTTTTAGGATGTCATTACCCATGACTTCTTGGGTAATGATTAAAGAGAAGTAGAGGACACCAACCACATTGGCCATCAGATTCTGTCTGCTGTGCCTGTAATATGCTTGCCTGTCTAGCCAGGCACAGCTTTCTGTTGTTCCAGCTGTTGCTGGACACATATTAAGCAGTTCCAATCAGCTGCAACCTCCTACTGATGGTACAGCAGCTTGTTTTTCTGCTGCAATACAAACAGGATTGTTCAAACTTTAAAAACTGACCAGTATCCATAGATTGAAACACTACCTAGTGGGCTTTCAATTTTCAAGAAGTCTATGACAGAGTGGACTGGGCCCAGAGGTCCCCTGCTGGAGGCCTCTGGATCCTGCCACACCCCATCCCAGAGAGGAGCAGAAGAGAAGTCCTCCAAGCAGCTGAGAGTCGTTGCGGGGAAGCAGGCAATGAGGGAGGCTGCAGGGAGCAGTCAGTCAGGGCCCAGCAGGCTCTCTAGCCCTGTCGCTCCTTTTATGTGTCAGTCAGTTGCTGCCTGGAGCTGAAGGAGGAAGTACTGTGTTCATGGCTGGCTGGCTGGCGGAGCAGCAGGAACATGGACAGATCAGGTGCTGGCAGGGACTGGGGAAGCAAGAGGGAGTTGCTGGCTGCTGGACCTGAGCCCAAGACGGTCTCTGGGCAGGGACCAGGGTAGCTAGAAGGAGCTGCTGGGACTGACTAATGACTGAGCCCAGGAAGGCACTGAGCCAGTGTCTCCAGGGAGGAAGCCCTGGGGATATGGCCCCATACCAAGGCTGGGACTGTTTAAAGACTGAGCTCAGGGAGGGCTACAGAGATACCAACAGAGAGGTATGGGGATAGGCCTTTTGTGGACTGTGTACCCCGGAAGGGGTCTGTTCTGTTTCACATACAGCCTGTGTATATGATTCGACCAGAGGGCTGAGTCATTGAAAATCCGCCTGAGAAACCACTAACGGAATCATCACAAACTGAGAGACCACAGGTACACACACTCGACCAGGGAGCGCTAGCGAGAGGTGGATGCCACCTCATTACAAAGTAATTTAATGGTAATAATAGACACAGAGCATCTTTCCTCCAACAGTCTCAAAGTGCTTTACAAAGGAGTAGTGGAGTCCCCCTTTCACAGATGGGAAACTAAATTACAGACAGGGTAAGTGACTCTCCCAAGCTTGCGTAGCAGGTTGTTGCAGAATAAGGAAAAGAACCCGAACCTAGCAGCTCCCTGACCTAACTACTAGGTAATGCTGCTTACTATGGTCTCCTTTCCACAAAGTGCACAGGCATTGTCTTTTGCACCAGTCACAGTTTGTTTCCACCATTGTTTAATGTTAAAATACACACATCCTGTTTCATGCCATGCACACACTTAAAAAAAATTTAGCATGGGCACACATGGCTCGCTTTTGCCCTCATCCGCGGAGCTAATTTTAACTTCATTGTGATATTTTAATATAGATGGCTGCATGTGTCTATTCTGTACTGAAAGTTATTTTGGGGTTTACTGAAGATCACAGATTGGAAATGCCTTTCAATAATGTCCTCCTGGTCTTTCTAATTCAGTGATATATTTCCTGCCCAAAGCTTCTTTGAACAACCAAGCTGTGAAAAGAATATCCACAAAAGATGCTGCTAGATAGAACCAGCATTCAGCAGCATCCAAGGAAAATGGCAAGAGCAGTGCCTCTGCATTACAAGCACATGGAGATTTTTAATAAGGTCGTTTTTTCTGGTTAGTATCTATGTCAGAGAATGAGGCATCAGATTTTTAATGGGCAATATATTTTGCTGATTACTGTTTCATTATTTTTCTTTGACCTTGTCAACGGTCTGTATATGTGCATGAGATAATCTATCTAATGATCCAAACTGCCAAGAAGGGGTTGAAGAGCTAGGCAATGACTCTGTAGACTAATATAAAGATCAAAGTAGTACAACAAACTTCCCCAATTCAGAGTCTGAGGCATCCAAATTCTGTTATTTTATTCTTGTGACAAAAGTTGGAAAGAAGCACGAATCTCATCTCTTCATAAAGACCGTAACCCAAATGGTAATGGACTAAGCTAAAGCAGTTGTCATGAACATTGTTGTAAACAAAGGCAGCCCGCAGTAAATGGTATAGAATCTGACCTTCTATGCTTTTTCCAGAACAAATGAAAGCACTCCTATTGATCTGGTTGAGTGCTGAGGATTGTGCAAAGGCCTCTTAAAACCTGGGAACCTGTTTGAAAGGTTTTTGATCCAGTCACTTTCCTTGCACTGCTCTGCTCTTCCTGATCCAAATTCTCACCTTTCTGGCCAGTAGCCAGTGCAGTATGAAATGTACAACACTAAATTAACTATTAAGTATTTTGCCCTTTTTTACAGAACTTATGTTAATGGTTCCTGGTTTGTATACATAAATATTTCATTCACTGTTCAGTTTTTGTTTAAAAAAATTTGGGTTGTCAATGTAAATCAGTGCAGCATTCAATGATGCATTCACTGGTTCTGAGTTGTGTTGGCTGGATTTTGCCAAATAATGGCTTTTGATTGTCTGCTTGGAGAAGCTAAGGAGAATCAGCAGAAGCCATTTTGACTTATCTCTGGGAGGGGCTGTGAATCTGCATCCTGTATGTTGTCTGAGATACTGGGGGAAGGGGGGGGGAGAATTAGTGTCTGTTGGGTCTTCCCCCCCCCCCGCCCCTCTGTGTTTGGGATTCTAAATATCTATCATCACCCAAGGAACTGATTTTTATTTTGAGTGTCTGAGATTCTAATCAAACATAAAATGTTAGTAGTGTAATGTTTTACAAAGAAATATTCCCCCCAAGCAGCCTTAGAGATATGTAAGCAGTGGTGAGCTGGAGCCGGTTGTTAAATTTTGAAGCAGTTTTAGAACTGGTTGTTAACCCGCTTCCCTGCAGGGGGCGCTGAGGCTTTGATGGGCTCTGGCTGAGAAGTGATGTAATTCCTCCTCCGGCCGCCGGGGGCGCTGTGCTGCGGGAGCCATGTGGGCTGCCGCCTGGCCCTGGGCATGAGCCCTGTTGCTGCTGCTACTCCCCTGACCCTTGGCCCTGGAGCTGCTGCTGCTGCCTGGTGGGTCACCAGCTGCTCTGCTGGGCCTGGGCTGCGTCCTGCTGCTCGGGCTGCTCCGAGCCGCTCTCCCCGTGAGTACCCACCACCCTGCCCGCAGCCAGCCCCTGCCTCCAGCCACCCCCGCACCCCCTGCCCGCAGCCAGCCCCACACCCCCCGTCTTCAGCCAACCCCTGCCGCACCCCCCTGCAGCCCTGCCCGAAGCCAGCCAGTCCCACAACCCTGTCTCCAGCCAGCCCCTACCTCCGGTTAGCCCCTGCCCTGCCTCCAGCCAGCCCCACACCCCCTTGCCTCCAGCCAACCCCGCACCCTCCTGTCTCCAGCCAGCTCCGCACCACCTGCTCTGCCCAAAGCCAGCCCCGCACCCCCTGCCTCCAGCTAGCCCTGGCCTACGCCCCTGTCTGCAGCTGGCCCCACATCCACTGGTGCCCTGCAGTTCCCAGGGCAGTAACCCTGCACACCTGCTTCAATGAGGGGGGCAGGGAGCAGCTGGGACCCACACATGTGCACACCCTAGGGTGACCAGACAGCAAGTGTGAAAAATCAGGACAGAGGGTGGGGGGGTAATAGGAGTCTATATAAGAAAAAGACCCCAAAATCGGGACTGTCCCTATAAAATCGGGACATCTGGTCACCCTAGCACACCCCCAGGGAGTGGCGGGGACCCACACATGAGAAATGGAGCTCATATCTAGTTCAGGCCCATCTTTTTAAAAAAGAACTTTAGGTAGGGTTAACATACATCCGTATTTTCCCGGACATGTCATACTTTTTGGTTTTTAAATCGCCGTTCGGGAGGAATTTTTCCTCCTGGGAAAATACGGACGTATGGTAACCCTACTGGTACAAAAAATACATACTGTTGCACATCCCTTAAACCAGAACTTTTTATAGGGAACCGGTTGTTAAGATTTTGGCAGCTCATCACTGTATGTAAGCTATATGGCAGCTTCCCAACCAGATCATCCTGCCTATAAATCTCAAAGCTGCCACCCAAAACTTGAGGGCTAATTTACCAAATGTAATCAGAAGGACCAAGTTGTTGTGGGAGGCACCTGCCAGAGGCTGGAGTGCAGGTGCTCTACAGAGAGGAGGTGGCTGCTATTGCTGAATTGGGACTGGAGGAGTCTTCTGAAGTGTCAGTTCATCTGGACAGAGATGAGCATGTTGCCACACAGCCCGTCAGCTGTGATGGGGAGGAGAAGCAAGAGTTTACTGATAGCAGCCACAAAGAAGATTCCTGGAGAAATATGAATGAAAAAAAGTTAAATTTTGGTCATGTGACCTCTCCAGAAAAGGAATGGCAAACACTTTTACACCCACAGTGTCACTATTTGAGCTCAACTGTACTAGTAACCCTCTCTTGTTATTACATGCCACCTTTTTTTCAGGCCAGTTAGTATCGGCACTGCAGGCTTCACTGAGGTATGATACACCAGAGGATGCCACTGAGTATGTTTGTGGAAAACGCTTTAGCTTCATTAACAGCAGAATTAACAAGAATACTGTTTACATAATGATAAACGGTCTTTCCCAGAGTGATTTTTGAGGGTTGACAAAGTTGTATAGTCTCCTGCCCAAGGATGAACCCCTGACACCAGGCCCCAGAGCATATTTGTCCTGACTTTTCTGTGCCAAAGCATACATTTCACTAACACGTGTCCTTACAAATTAGGTATATCAGAACCCATTTCTAGGCCATGCATTCCTTCTAATCAGCACAGCTATATATAACCAAATCATGCCTGGTCACATAAATTCCTCTTGGGCATAAAAGCAACCTCCTTCCTCATCTTGCCAGTAGCCATTACCATAGATTTGTAGTCTCTTCAAACTGTCCTGAGTGGTAACAATGATTGAAAGAATCAGCATGCCCGTTGAGAAGTGCCTCATATGTCTGTTAGAATTTGTATAGCTGTTTCCTCTGAAATGCACAGCCAGCTCACTTCCCCCAAGTGGATTGCCACTAAGGAAGTGGCTGTTGTCATGACAATTCAAAAAGAAGGGCAGCATCTGATCCCAAAGTATCTGCAAAATATTCTTTTGTCCTACAAAACTGGATCTTCCTGCTGAGTCACATGAGGGTGAGTCTGGGCCCAGGGGACTAAACCACCACAATCCTTCTTAAAGCTTTAACATTATCATCTCTATTGGCTGAGTGTATAGCCAACATCCTGGCCACTGTCACTTCCTGATTTGCTTGAGCACCTGGGCATCTCTTTTTGGCTGCAACAGGTACCCCCATTGTTGAAAAAACTGAGCTGTGAATTCAAAACCAAGGAATTACAGTGACTTGTTCAAGACTTCACAAAATTAAAAAGCCAACACTGTGTGACTTTAAATGTGTAAATATATATAAGGGACCTTAGAAACCTCATCCTAACCTGCACTGCACCCTGTAATGGCTCTAGGCTTACCAGTGGTATTGCCTAGTGGTTAGATCCCTGGGTGACAACTGTCCCCCATATTTAGTATCCCCAGTGCTCATTCCAGCACAGCGGCGGTCTCTTTTCTTGCAGATAGTAACTCAGCCTTCCAGTCAGGTCACCTGTGAAGTCTTCCCCTTTATGGGGTAACAGAGCCCAACAAAGTATAGAAAACCAGTGTTTCCAGGTCCCCACAGGCCTGAGAGACTTACTTCAGGGCTTATAACATCTTTATCCCCTTTATCTCAAGGGGTGGGGAAAATTAAGCCCTCCTCATGGCTGGCTGGTATAGAGCCAGGCCCTTCCCTCTCTGCTGGGTTGATTTAGGGTCCTATGAGTGGTAGCAATATAAAATATCCAGAAATACTCCAAAGTTGCCTCCCTGGGCCACTTCCTACCACTTACTTTCCCAGTCCAGGGCATGGTGAGAGTCTCACAAAAATCCAAGGAAAGATAGAGTGAAGGGTTCCTTAAACTTTAAGGGCAAGCTTGTCCTTTCTGTGGGGTCTGGGGTAGCTACTGTTTGCAGACCCCCCTTTCCTGCAGCAAGGACTCCCTCTGTACCCTGACTCAGGAGCTCTCGGAATAGGTCCATCTCCCTTCCCGAGCTGTCTGGCTTTCTGATAAATTCCTCCTCCAGGTGGAGCAGCCTCTGCAGATGCACTGGAGCAGGGCCACCTGGGCCCAGATCTCCTCCTTAACCTCTTTTTGCCCAGTGTGGGATTTATATACCCCATCACACACACCCAGAAAGAAAACCAAACAGCTCTTGAGAGAGTTCATCTGAAAAGATCAAACTACTCTCAGAAGCTCTTTCACCTTTCCCAGCCCAAGGTAGACACCCATTTATCCAAGTGTGTTGTAGCACCTGTCCTGTTCTCTGGTACCACTGTGAGTCACATTTTATATACAGTGCAAATCCTTTAATTCTATTTTTAGTTAGGTTTACTTTTTGGTTTGAACTGTGATGCAGAAGAACATTTGACTTCCCTTCTCTTCCCCCCACTCCCCCCCAGCTGTTTTCTAACATTTTGCTGTTTTTGAACATTCTTTGAATGAATATTCTGAGGCATATTTACACCCCTGTCAACAAGACTGCAGGAGCAGTAGACTACGTGATCAGATTTTAACATTCATAATGAGGTACCTATATGGCATAATGCAGGCTTGCGAGAACCCAAAATATTTCCAACACCCTATTTCCAGGCTTCAGAGTCAGGATATTGTTCAAATTGGCTCTGAAGGAATTAACCTTTGTTATGACGATAGAGCAAAAATATAATCAGGTCAAATATATTCCCTCTTACTAACGCTTGACTTCTATGGGACCTCATCAAGTCTGTTGTATCTGGTGACAGGAAGGTTTGCAGAAAGGGCCTTTATAGCAACTGCTTTTTCATCTGTTCTCTTTGTTGTAATCCCACTTTTTCTGCTGTCTTTGCTTCAGCAGTCAGCTCAGAAAAGAGGATGGCACTTTGAAAAGGGTTCACATAGAATTGTAGGACTGGAAGGGACCTTGAGAGGTCATCTAGTCCAGTCCCCTGCACTCATGGCAGGACTAAGTATTATCTAGACCATCCCTGACAGGTGTTTGTCTAACCTGCTCTTAAAAATTTCCAATGATGGAGATTCCACAACCTCCCTAGACCCTAGGCAATTTATTCCAGTGCTTAACTACCCTGACAGTTAGGAATTTTTTCCTAATGTCCAACCTAAACCTCCCTTGCTGCAATTTAAGCACATTGCTTCTTGTCCTATCCTCAGAGGTTAACAAGAACAATTTACCTCCCTCCTGCTTGTAACAACCTTTTATGTATTTGAAAATTGTTATCATGGGCTCTCTCAATCTTCTCTTCACCAGACTAAACAAACCCAATTTTTTTCAATCTTCCTTCATAGGTCATATTTTCTAAACCTTTGATCATTTTTGTTGCTCTCCTCTGTACTTTCTCCAGTTTGTCCACATCTTTCATGAAATGTGGCACCTAGAACTGGACACAGTACTCCACTTGTGGTCTAATCACAGAGTAGAGCTAAAGAATTACTTCTTGTGTCTTGTTTGTAGCACCCCTGCTAATACATCCCAGAATGATGTTTGCTTTTTTTTGCAACAGTGTTACACTGTTGACTCATATTTAGCTTGTGATCCTCTATGACACAAGATCCATTTCTGCAGTACTCCTTTCAAGGCAGTCATTTCCCATTTTGTATGTGTGCAACTGATTGTTCCTTCGTAAATGAAGTACTTTGCATTTGTCCTTATTGAATTTCATCTTATTTACTTCAGACCATTTCTTCGGTTTGTCCAGATCATTTTGAATTTTAACCCTATCCTCCAAAGCACTTGCAACCTCTCCCAGCTTGGTATCATCCTCAGACTTTATAAGTGTCCTCTCTATGCCATTATCTAAATCATTGATGAAGATATTGAACAGAACTGGACCCAGAACTGATCCCTGCGGGACCCCACTCATTATGTCTTTCCAGCTTGACTGCAAACCACTGATAACTACTCTCTGGGAATGTTTTTCCAAACAGTTATGCACCCACTTTATAGTATTTAAAGGAAACATTCCTGAAGTACATCTAAGCATGCCCTGTCCCTCCTGAAAGACTAAATAGTCACTATGGCAAAGCTCCTAGGCCATGCTCCTGAAAAGGGGAAATATTAGTTTCAGAAAAAAAAATAGACCAAATTTACCCCAGTGAGGGCCAATCAATCTTGCAGTGTTTTCCTAGGCAAAAGTCACATTTAAGTCAAGTCCAATGGGTGTTCTGCATGAAGTAGATCTCCAGGAGTGGGTCCTAAGGACTACAGGTGAGTCGCATCTTACGCAAATTCAACTATATGTGCTCGGCAAAAAAAAAGAAGAATAACAAGATAACTGTAAATAGTGTGGGTGATTCCACCCACCATTCCACTCAACAAGTGTATGCCCCGGAGTGAGCGTGAGATGGGAGACGTGAATCTGCTGTTCCCTCAGTCGGTCTCAGTTCCCACGTGCCTCTCATAGTGTGAGCATCTCGCCGCGCTGAGTGTGATTCTAGTGTTTAAAGATACTGTACGTATTTTTCTTACAACCTGGCCCCTAAACGCAAGCCAACTACTTCATCTGGTGCTCAGCCGAAGAAACAGTGATCTGTTCCAATGCTGGAGGAAAAATTGGCTGTGTTGGACTTATTGAGAGACTGTATGTCGGTCTCCAACGTGGTGCATAAATATGGCCACAACGAATCTAGCATCTGTGCCATCAAGATTCGAGAGAGAGAAATTCGTCAAGCCGTGGCATCAAGTGCTCCAATAACTGCTAAGATGCGTGATAAGACTTTAGTGAAGACTGAAAAGGCTGGAAGACATGAACTGTAAACGTGTGCCTATTGATGGCAACACATTGCGAGAAAAGGCTCTTAGCCTCTGTGCGCTGTTCAAACCTCCCGCCGAAGAGGGACAGCCTTCTGATGAGAAGGAATTCAAAGCCAGCCAAGGTTGGTTTAACAGTTTTAGGTACTGCTTCAACCTCAAAAACGTGCAGACTACTGGTGAAGCTGCATCTGCCACTGAAGAGGCAGCAAAAGCCTACCCTGAACAATTAAAGAAAATCATAGAAGAAAAGGGCTGTCTTCCGGAACAAGTTTTTAATGCTGATGAGAATGGGCTCTTCTGGAAAAAAATGCCCAACCGCACTTACACTTCAAAATCAGAAAGACCAAGCCCCTGATTTCAAAGCAGCTAAAGACTGTGTGACTGTGTTGTTTTGTGGCAATGCGGCTGGGCATTTAATAAAGCCAGGCTTGCTCTACAGGGCTGCAAATCCCTGTGCCCTAAAAGGCAAGAACAAAAATCTCCTGCCTGTGTTCTGGCAATCAAATAAAAAGGCTTGGGTGACAGCAGCATTATTTCTGGATTGGTTCCACAAGTGTTTCATTCCGGAGGTCAAGCGGTACCTCTAAGAGAAAGGACTTGACTTTAAAGTGTTGGTGATTGTAGACAATGCTCCTGGCCACCCTGCGGCACTCCGGTTTGTGCATAACGACATCGAAGTCGTCTTTCTCCCCCCCAATACCACCTCCATCCTCCAACCTCTCGAACAAGGCATGATTCGCTGTTTCAAGGCCACGTACACGAGGCTTACGTTCTCACGGATACATAGCGCTATGGATGCTGATCCCAATCTCAATGTGTTGGAGTGTTGGAAGTCCTTCAGCATTGCCGATTGCATCACTTATATTAAACAGGCAATGGATGCAATCAAGCCTGAAACAGTCAATGCATGTTGGTGAAACCTATGGAAAGAATGTGTGAATGATTTTAAGGGTTTCCCGACCATTGACTAGGAAGTGAAACTCATTGTTCAGGCGGCCAGGCAAGTGGGTGGTGATGGCTTTGTCGATATCCTTGAAGAAGAATAAGTTATAAGTTAAGAAGAATAACTGGAGTAGAAAAATTCTGAGGCGCCTGATGGGACATAATCTGAATTTGATACCAAATATAACAAATGTTTC